>NC_134356.1:246830947-247140412 GCF_048569485.1 Anomaloglossus baeobatrachus | reverse complement strand
TCAGCTTTGCAGCAACTTTAGTTTTATAACCTAAACCAAATTTGGGAGGGTTTCAGCTTTCAAATGTGTAATTCATGAAACCAATGGATGAATTTAAAGTCAGGTTATAAGCTTTTATTTACATAACATGGATAAGCGACAGGACGTCTGTCAGGGACTGTATGCCAATCTGCTACATCACTATCATATACGCGTATATATTTATATATATATATATGTCGCGGGCGGGGAGGAGGGTGTCGGCACACTACGCTCACCCCTTCTGCTCGGGTCCGGCAGCTGCTCAGTGGTGGCTCGAGCTGTGGGCCGGATCCCGGGGTTTCTCGAGCGACACTCCTCGCCCGTGAGTGAAAGGGGGTTTGTTGGGTGTGGGGGATTGTTATAGTTCGTGACGCCACCCACGGTTGTGGTGATTGCACCACCGCTGCTCAGTATGGGGGTCCCGGGGATGGTGATGTGGAGCAGCCAGGTGTTGTGTTGCCCCTCCGTGGGTAGGGGTTGGTGATCCCGGGGCCCAGTGAAGAGATGTAAAGTGTAGGGCCTGGTGGGCGCAGGGACGTGGGGGCAGCGCTGTGCCTTGCGGCACTGTGGTACTCACTCAGCCTGAGACGTGGACACAGTTTGTACGGTAAACCAAACGGCTGGTAGGACGGTCCCACAGACGGCTGCACCTGCACTCCCGGTAGGTGACGGTGATGTCCCTCTTCCTTGCACCTATGGTTGACTTGTGGTAGCGGTGGATTCCCTCCGGTTACCCGCTCCCCGGCTGCAATCTGGGCCGGAGGAGCTCTACACTTTGCCCGCAGGCGCTGGCCCTGAGAAACTGGTGCCGTGGCGGTGGCGGTGTCTCTCCGGTTCAGGTTGGGCTGTTGCCTTCAATCGGGACTTGGTTGTTGGGGGATCTACGTCCCCTGCACTGACGGATTTGGCAAATCTGGCGACTCCTAGCCTTGCCGGGGTCCGAGAGGCCCCTGCCCTGGTGCTGACTGTCCTTCGGAACACTGCTCCAGACCACCGGGCACACAGCCAACGGGGTCCTTCCAGGAACTTCCAAACGGTCCCCCTCCAGACAGTCACCGCCGTCGCTGACCTTGCTGATCTGGCCCTACACAAAGCTGGACCCTTCAGGCTTTCTTTCTCTTCTGTCACTTTACTTGCTTTCCTCCTTTTTCCACTTTTCTACTTTCACTTTCACTTTCTTAACTCCTCTACTTAGCTCCTCACTCCTGCTCCTCCCTGAGCTATCTGCACTCAAGCCCTGCCTGGGCTAATCTGCCTGGTTTTCCCGCCTCCAGAGTTGTGAGCTCCTTGGTGGGCGGAGCCAACCGCCTGGCCCACCCCCTGGTGTGCATCATCAGACTCCTGGAGGAAGGCAACAAGTATTTGTAGGTTAGCTGTGATGTGCCTACCTGGAGTGTGGGGTGTGGTGGTGTTGTGACCTGTGACCCCTGGCTTGCCCAGGGCGACACATTCCCCCTTAGCAAAATGCAGACCGTCCGCGGGCTGCCGTCCTACACCGGTTTTATTTTTCTGTAAAAAGGGGGTAACAAGGTTAAGCAAACATGAATAACATTTTTAATCAAAACTCTTCCCAAGACGGGAGGCACATTCTTAAATGTTGCAACGGTATACGGTCACGGTTTCCGCTCTCTCCCACCCAAGCAACCTGGCCCTGATGCTGCCCCTAAAGCCCAGGCAGCACCCCTTGACCCACAGTCCAGCACAAGTTACCCGAGCGGGATCTGTCCTTCCCTCCAGAGGGTGGCCACCGGTTCCTTCGGTGGCTGGGCCCTAGCCTGCTCTGCTCAGGGCCCTCCCTCCAACCTGCCTCTCCGGAGGCGGCATTGCGGAAACGGTAACGGTAACCAACATATTTACAAGCCACTTAACGTTTGTGGTGCCCTGCAAGTTCACGGGCTAGTCCATAAGGAGTCCCTTATGCAAAACTTTTAACGGTCCCCACGGGGACAACGGTGCCGACTCCAGCCGGTTCAATCACATCAGACAATCTGGTAACTGCTTCTTGGATTAATCATTTTCATCATTCTTCAAAACTTTTAAACAAACTTAACTCAGTGGTGGTCCCAACGGGGACGGTGCAACGGGCATCCGCTGCCCTACTCAGATTCTTCGGCTGCGGCAGACCCTTCTTCCTCCGACATGGGCTCAGTGTCAGGCCCGGAGTCACCATCAACAGCTTCCGTACCAGACGGGTAGCTTCCAACCGCCGTAGCTTCCAGGCTTGCTACTCCCTGGGCTGCAATCACGGGGGGGTGTACGCCCGACGGGCCAGGTGCTGTGCAGCATGCGAGCAAGTAGGACGGAGGCAACCTAGGAGCCAGGGTCAGACCGGGTCCCTCAGCCGCAGCGGCCGGTCCCTCCGGGACACAGGGGCGTGGGTCACTCTCCGGTTCCTCCATTCCATACACTCGCGCTACGGCAACTAGCGCCTCCACCTCTGCGGCCCATTGCTCCATCAGCCCGCCGATCTGCCTCTGATAATGACGGCAAATCTCCACCGTTCGGGCCCTCAGCCATGCCGCTGTCCCGGGCACCAGCTCGGCCGCCTCCGCATAGCTCGGCGGGGCGGACATTTTCCGTTAGGGTCGATGGATCGGGGGTCCGCCATCGCGTCCCCCTTAGCTCTTTCCGGCCCCTCCTCTCTCGGGGCGGGGTTTTGGCCTTCGCGCCTCTACTGCTCGAGAAGACGCTCGAGCGGGAACTTTTCGCGCCAAAGATGGCGGCTTCTGAAATTTTCCTGCCGGATACCTCCGGCGGTAACAAGGCGCACCTCTACCAGACGGCAGAGCGGTAAGATCCTGTTCGTGACGCCAAGTTGTCGCGGGCGGGGAGGAGGGTGTCGGCACACTACGCTCACCCCTTCTGCTCGGGTCCGGCAGCTGCTCAGTGGTGGCTCGAGCTGTGGGCCGGATCCCGGGGTTTCTCGAGCGACACTCCTCGCCCGTGAGTGAAAGGGGGTTTGTTGGGTGTGGGGGATTGTTATAGTTCGTGACGCCACCCACGGTTGTGGTGATTGCACCACCGCTGCTCAGTATGGGGGTCCCGGGGATGGTTATGTGGAGCAGCCAGGTGTTGTGTTGCCCCTCCGTGGGTAGGGGTTGGTGATCCCGGGGCCCAGTGAAGAGATGTAAAGTGTAGGGCCTGGTGGGCGCAGGGACGCGGGGGCAGCGCTGTGTCTTGCGGCACTGTGGTACTCACTCAGCCTGAGACGTGGACACAGTTTGTACGGTAAACCAAACGGCTGGTAGGATGGTCCCACAGACGGCTGCACCTGCACTCCCGGTAGGTGACGGTGATGTCCCTCTTCCTTGCACCTATGGTTGACTTGTGGTAGCGGTGGATTCCCTCCGGTTACCCGCTCCCCGGCTGCAATCTGGGCCGGAGGAGCTCTACACTTTGCCCGCAGGCGCTGGCCCTGAGAAACTGGTGCCGTGGCGGTGGCGGTGTCTCTCCGGTTCAGGTTGGGCTGTTGCCTTCAATCGGGACTTGGTTGTTGGGGGATCTACGTCCCCTGCACTGACGGATTTGGCAAATCTGGCGACTCCTAGCCTTGCCGGGGTCCGAGATGCCCCTGCCCTGGTGCTGACTGTCCTTCGGAACACTGCTCCAGACCACCGGGCACACAGCCAACGGGGTCCTTCCAGGAACTTCCAAACGGTCCCCCTCCAGACAGTCACCGCCGTCGCTGACCTTGCTGATCTGGCCCTACACAAAGCTGGACCCTTCAGGCTTTCTTTCTCTTCTGTCACTTCACTTGCTTTCCTCCTTTTTCCACTTTTCTACTTTCACTTTCACTTTCTTAACTCCTCTACTTAGCTCCTCACTCCTGCTCCTCCCTGAGCTATCTGCACTCAAGCCCTGCCTGGGCTAATCTGCCTGGTTTTCCCGCCTCCAGAGTTGTGAGCTCCTCGGTGGGCGGAGCCAACCGCCTGGCCCACCCCCTGGTGTGCATCATCAGACTCCTGGAGGAAGGCAACAAGGATTTGTAGGTTAGCTGTGATGTGCCTACCTGGAGTGTGGGGTGTGGTGGTGTTGTGACCTGTGACCCCTGGCTTGCCCAGGGCGACACATTTATATATATATATATACTAGCTGTAGTACCTGGGCGTTGCCCGGGATAGTAACTATCTCTCTGTCTGTCTCCCAGTCTCTGTGTGTCGCTGTCTGTCTGTCTCTCTGTCTGTCTCTTTCCTTGTCTGTCTGTGTCTATGTCTCTGTCTGTCTGTTTCTATCTCTCTGTCTGTATTTGTATCAGTCTATCTGTCTCCATCTCTGTGTCTGTCTGTCTCTCTCTATCTCTGTGTCTTTCCCTATGTGTGTGTGTGTGTCTGTCTGTCTCTCTCTTTCCCGACTGTCTCTTTCCCGGTCTGTTTCTTTCCAGGCCTGTCTCTTTCCAGGTCTGTTTCTTTGCCCATCTGTCTCTTTGCCCATCTGTCTCTTTCCAGGGCTGTATCTTTCCAGGGCTGTATCTTTCCAGGGCTGTTTCTTTGCCCAGCTGTCTCTTTGCCTGTCTGTCTCTTTGCCGTCTGTCTCTTTGCCCGTCTGTCTCTTTCCAGGTCTGTCTCTTTCCCGGTCTGTCTCTTTCCAGGGCTGTGTCTTTGCCCGTCTGTCTCTATGCCCATCTGTCTCTTTCTAGGTCTGTCTCTTTCTAGGTCTGTCTCTTTCCAGGTCTGTCTCTTTGCCCGTCTGTCTCTTTGCCCGTCTGTCTCTTTGCCCGTCTGTCTCTTTCCAGGTCTCTCTTTGCCCGTCTGTCTCTATGCCCGTCTGTCTCTTTCCAGTGCTGTCTCTTTCCACGGCTGTCTCTTTCCCCGTCTGTCTCTTTTCAGGGCTGTCTCTTTTCCCGTCTGTCTCTTTGCCCACCTGTCTCTGTCTGTCTCTTTCCACGTCTGTCTCTGTCTATCTCTGTCTGTCTGTCTGTCTTTTTATGTCTCTCTATCCGTCCCTCCAGTGACATCTTATTACCTCACACATAAGCTTCTTATACTAGCAGTTTATTTTGTTCCTATAGCAACCACTGACAGTTGCTATTAACTTGCAGCTCCCAGCTCCATTCAGTTTAATTGAGGTAGGATTTTAGAGAGTAACTGTAAAGCGTGGGGTTAAATTTTCCCTACAAAATATAATCTATGACGTTCCCTGAGTAACATGGGGCCTTTGTGCAAAATTTCGTGATTGTAAATGCGACGGTGCGGATTCCTTTAGCGGACATACACACACACACATACACACACATACGCACATACACTCAGCTTTTTATATATATATATATATATATATATATATACATAGTATGATTATAGTATGATGAGTATGGTGTTAGATGGGATGTGTATGTCCATCTGCCATTGATAATGCTTCACTTTATTTTTAATTTGGGGAGAGGAATAGAGATTTATATCAAAGAAATGATTACTGGAATTTTCAGAACGTAGGCTCTGATTCTTTAAGTCTGGCTTTTCATATACCAGTCGTAATAAAGGGTGTGCAGGAATAAGATATGCCAAGTTCATTAAAGGGAATCTGTCAGCAGGTTTTTGCTTTGTGAAGACAGGATGAGGTAGGAGTCAATACACAAATTTCACACTGTGAGCTGTTGTTTGTCTGCAATGTTTGTTTTAGATTCAGGAGATTATCATTGCCGGATTAGGTCAGCTAGTCTGGTACGCCCCCTTCTGTGATTAACAGATTACTGTCTAAAGATTTTGTATATACAGACCCTGTGGGCAGGGGAAGCTTTCTGAGCTCTGCTATATACTAAATGTGAAAACTCTGATTGTGTCACCCAGCAAACTAAAGGCCGCTTTACATGCTACGACATCGCTCAAGAGATCTCGTTGGGGTCACGGAATTTGTGACGCACATCCGGCCACTTTAGTGATGTCGTTGTGTGTGACACCTATGAGCGATTTTGCATCGTCACAAAAACGTGCAAAATCGCTAATCGGTGACATGCCCCTCTATTCCCAATTATCGTTGCTACTGCGTGTACGATGTAGTTCACCGTTCCTGTGGCAGTACACATCGCTGTGTGTGACACCGCAAGAACGAGGAACCTCACCTTACCTGCAGCTGTCGGCAATGAGGAAGGATGGAGGTGGGTGGGATGTTACGTCCCGCTCATCTCCGCCCCTCCGCTTCTATTGGGTGCCCGGTTAGTGACGTCGCTGTGACACCGAACGAACCGCCTCCTTAGAAAGGAGGCGTTTCGCCGGTCCAGCGACGTCACTAGGCAGGTAAGTAGTGTGACGGGTCTGAGCGATGTTGTGCGCCACAGGCAGCGATTTGCCCGTGTCGCACAACCGATGGGGCGGGTACACACGCTAGCAATATCGGTAACGATATTGCAGCGTGTAAAGCCGCCTTTAGTGATACATTGTTGGATTCAGGGTCTCTTTGCCTACATCATGCTACTCTCTATTGAGGTAGCAAAAACCTGCTGACAGATTCCCTTTAAGAAATGCACCCAACTTAATAAATTCGGTACATCTTATCAGGGACATGTGCCTCCTTACATCTCACCTGAAATGTTACTCCAGCGAGGGATTAGAATTTAATTTCTGGCATAAAAAATAAAGCAACATCTGTGGAGATTGACATACTGGCCTATCAACCCATCCCACCTGATGTTTCCTCAGCTCTGCCCATTTTGGCAGAGCTGCCCAAAACTAGTGTAAATACAACAAAAGTTTTCCACAACTTCGCATTGTGCTAACATTTCATTGTTTTATGCCAGATTTTAAAGTAGACACTTTGATGAATCTTAGTTTTTATTACAACGTACTAGTGGCTTGCAGTACATTGGCTATACTAGATGTAAGCTAAAGACATGAATGAACGTGTTTGGAGCATTTTAGAGAGATACCGAATTTATCTACTTATTGGATGCTTTGTTATCTAAATGAATACTGTAAATATGGAGTTGGATTCAAATTGGTTTATCTTCCTCTGATATATGCAAAACTTGTAATTTTTAGTAAATAGAACTTGTATGAATTGTTTGCAGGACCCAGCCGATTGGCTATATCAATAATCTGTGCCCAGTGGATGGGTGTGACGTTTGCCTGGGACCACAAACTCAGGATGGCTGTCACAGACAGACTAGAGGGTAGCTGTCCACTCACTGCAGGATCCCTGAAAGCACGAAACCCTTTAACCCCTGTAAATGGATCTGGAATTACAGCAAGATCTAGGAGATCGCTGCCTATGGAAGGCTGCAGTCCAGAGAAGAGTAGTCGTCAGGCAGGGTCGAAATCAGGAGGTAAAAAAATGGACAAAAATTGGCAGGCAAGACGGTGGTGTCCGCCCCGTGATGAAGGTGTTTGAAACGGCCGTCGGGCTGTCTCCTGCTGTATCTCTGCCTCCTTATTGCTCAGCTGCTCAGGTAAAAAACGCTACACTGGTTTTTGCTAATTATTCCTTTTTTGGATCGATTTTCCATGTGATATTTTGCCGATGCATTCAGATAGTGGCTGTCTTGCCGCTTAGTTCATTCAAGTATAGGCTGCGTTGCCGTTCAGCTGTTCAGTCACTCAGATACAATTGTTATACTGGTTTAGGCTAAATTATGCTTATAATTGCGGTTCTGGACCGACTTTCCGTGTGTTATTGGGTAATTATACACCTTGCTATTATGCTAACAATTGCAGCACGCCCCTTATTGAGGGCTGTGTGCTGTTAATCTAGACACTTACCCCTACTAATTACTAGACCATGTTCTAACACCATATATGGTTTGTTATGGATTTTTTTCCTTTTTGGCCCTAATTGTAGGTATATATATTATATTAATAATTGCTATGTGCCCCATATTGGTGGTTTTGGACTGGTCTTTTGGATATATTTTTTGACTAATTACCTTATTATTTTGACATCTTATATGTGAGATACTGACGTATGTACTTGTTATACCTCCACGGTATTAATCGGGTCCTCCAAGATTACTATCTGGTTATTATACTGATGATAGTATTATTAACTTTGATCATATACCGGTTTATGTACTGATATAGAAATGGTCACTCTTTAGCTGTATATTTAGCCTTTACTGGTATCTATGTGACCTCTATTAATTTTGTAGATCTAATTATTGGCGTGATATAGTGCAGGTTTCTGGAATTGTTCACCACTGATTTTTATTGTGTGCCTTCATCAATTGCTCTAAAAATCACTTGATATATCTATTTATCGAAATAAACATTTTTCAGCATAAAGCTTTGGACTGTGTTCGCCTCCTTGCTTTTCTTTTTCTTGCATATGCAAAACTTGTAATTTTTAGTAAATAGAACTTGTATGAATTGATTTGCAGGACCCAGCCTATTGGCTATATAATCTGTGCCCAGTGGATGGGTGTGACGTCTGCCTGGGACCACAGACTCAGGATGGCTGTCACAGACAGACTAGAGGGTAGCTGTCCACTCACTCAGCAGGGTCCCTGAAACCACGAAACCCTTTAACCCCTGTAACGGGATCTGGAATTACAGCAAAATCTAGGAAATCACTGCCTATGGAAGGCTGCAGTCCAGAGAAGAGTAGTCATCAGGCAGGGTCGAAACCAGGAGGTAAAAAAATGGACAAAAATCGGCAGGCAAGACGGTGGTCAGGAAGTTTGGCTAAAGCGGGCTTTACACGCTGCGACATTGACCGAGCGATCTTGTTGGGGTCACGGATTTTGTGACGCACATCCGGTCGCTTTAGCGATGTCTTTGCGTGTGACACCTATGAGCGATTTTGAATCGTCGGAAAAACGGTCAAAATCGCTCATCGGTGACATGCCCCCCTATTCTCAAATATCGTTGCTGCTCGGTGTACAAAGTAGTTTGTCGCTCGTGCGGCAGCACACATCGCTATGTGTGACACCGCAGGAACGAGGAACCTCACCTTACCGGCGGCTGCCCGCAATGAGGTAGGAAGGAGGTGGGCAGGATGTTACGTCCCGCTCATCTCCGCCCCTCCGCTTCTATTGGGCGGCGGTTCGGTGACGCTGCTGTGATGTTGCTGTGACGCTAAACGAACCGCCCCCTTAGAAAAGAGGCGGTTCGCCGGTCACAGCGACGTTGCTAGGCAGGTAAGTAGTGTGACGTGTCAGCGCAATGTTGTGCGCCATGGGCAACGATTTGCCCCTGTCGCACAACCGATGGGAGCGGTTACGCACGCTAGCGATATCGGTCACAATATCGCAGCGTGTAAAGCGGCCTTAAGGTCAAACTGGAGATAGCAGCAAAGTACAAAACACAGCAGGCAGGAGAATAGCCAGAACAGGCAGTGTCAGAAGTTCAGGAGCAGGGTGCGAACCAGAGACAAGCAGTATACTACAAGACTATATCTGGCAGCAACCAGCAAACAGGAAGGGGAATAAGAAGAGTGTGTAGTCTTACCATTGACTGTAGCTGAAAGGTGGTAATTTCAGCTGGAGAAACACATCACCACAGGCAGACAATGGTATTGCAGGTCCCAGTGAAACCCAGCTTAGTGGATGGGTGGACCCTGCATCCACCAGAGCCACTGGCACCGACTCCTCTCCTATCACCAGCGTTGCCTACGGTGGAAATACAGTGGCACCTGGTGAGCGAAGCAGAAGTCGCAGGAGCAGAATCTGGTGGAGACGTGACAATGGGAGGCCTGAGAGACAGCTGTTGTTTTGATTAGCCGGTCTGGCTCAATGTCACATGTATGTCATGCCACAATACTGATATTGCACCAGGCTGTCTAATCAAAAGAAGATCCACTGATGCCTTCAAATAACATGCAGTTCTCTGGGCTCCCAAATAGCAGCCACAGATTACAGTGATTTGCACAAATATTACAAAGTCTGGGGGAATCTACCATTTCTAAGAAGGCAAAGAGGCAGATTATCATAGGATGTCATGGAAGACACAACCAGCAACATGTAATCAATGCAATCTATAAAATCCTTACTTTGGAATGGGGAATAAACCGATCAAGAGAGAGAGTGATTGCTTTAGCACAGGAGATCCTTCTCCCTTTTATTGCTAAAAACTGGATTAGATCCTTGGATAAAGCAAAATAGAAAAATTCACAAATGTATATTTCTCAAATATTTTCAATCTCCCTTCCCCTGTGATTCCCAAACTCCTCCAATGTTACTGTGAACTAAGCCTTTCAATGCATCTTCTTCCCTTATTTAGCATATGAAACAAAGTAAGGCAGGCAGATTTTGTCAAATAGCCAGTTAGTAACATGATGGATTTCCCATCGTTCACTATTTGATTGCTCATGGTTCTACTTTTTCTTCAGCAATTTGTATCTTTTTCTGGAAAGTCGATGTTCCACCTGGTGTTAGATATTGTTAGTGGGTTGATGAATGTGATTGTTTTGTTTGTATCACTTTATTGCATTTTTTTGTTTATTTTTTCAGCTGTGTATAACTCAATGGTTAGATTTCTCCCTGACGGTTTGGCCTAACTTATCCTGACATATGAAACAGGAGTATCACTTGTATGACACATTAATCTAATGCAATGCAATGTCAGCAAGACTTGCCAGCACAGATGTGTATTAGCAAAGCCAATGTTATCTACACTGTACGAGAATGTATTTAAACTCAAGATAGAAAGGAAATATTTATATACATAAATCATGCAATGTGCCACACTATGGAAAGTTTGTGTAAAATGTGCAGTATTAGTTTATATTCAAGGGTAATAATGTTTATTTAAATATTATAAAATTTAGTGTTGTGCCTGAAATTAAATACCAATGGTCATAATGTGTTTGAAATGTACTATCGTAGTTAAAGAAGTTTCTATCTTTGAGGACGGTACTACAATTATTTTAACTTGTTTGCGGCAGTGTTTCTTGTAAATTTTGACTCTGAATATCGGTGAATATACCAGGAAAGTTTCACATTTGTGCAAGACTAAAGGCTTCTAAAATGACACACAAACTTGACTTATAGATTCTTATGTATTAAAAAATAAGCAACACTTTTTACATTTTTTGGATGCAGTTGTAATAAAAGTCAAAGTTGACTACTAGAGATGAGTGGACCCATGGAAGTTCGGGTTCACCGGGTTTGTCCGTGCTTTAATTAAAAGTTTGGTTTGGGACCCCAGACTTAAATGATGAAAAAAGCTTTGTCACACCAAAAGATGAAATAAAATGAATGGTATTCAAAAATTGTTCCATTTATTATTGTGTGTACAGCCATGTATCTTAATGTAACAGTCCAACGTCTCGACCCTCAATTAGTCTTTTTCAAGGATATACAATTTATATAATAGAAAGAAATATAATATAATAAATTAACAATTCACAATCGTTAAATTCAGTTTAAACACTGTTTCATAGGCAAAAATAAGAAAAATAAATTAACAATTCACAATTGTGAGGTACAGTTTTGAACCCATGGCTACATAAGCAAAACAAGGTAAAGAATGGGAAACAGAAAAACATAGAAAAATGATCTTCATAATCGTGGAAGGTCTGTAGGGAATATAATGACAAAAAATGAGTGAGGCATCCATGAATATTCAACGTACCTATGCTGGGTAAGGGATAATTAGTTTCTCTCGGACAAGGTGAACACAAATATTTCTAATTATATGCCTAAGAAAAAAAGGGAAAAGGTGTAGAGGAGAAAGGGGTACAGAGGTATTACATTGTCCATGTAAGACAAGTCTCCAACCTACAGGATGGTTGATCTTTGCGTACCTTTGTGACGGTATGCGAATCCTCTAGTATGTTTATCTGACAATACAATAATCTTGTGATAGCAAATACTCTGTAAACACGAAAATAGACATAAATAGTATAGTGTTTAAATGAAGACCATTATGGTGAAACAAGACTGTGAAAAGGAATAAAAGTCTAAAGTGCATACCTAGTATGAGTGACGATTGACATACAACAAAGTCGTCTACTATTGTCGCTGTGTCCAAAGATGTTAGAGGCTCTGAAAAATATCTACTTAGCATATAAGCAGAAATATAGTTTAATTATACAGTCAAGGTTCATTGTATTTGTTGCAGGGACATACCTCGGGTTTTGATGTAATCTATTAGTCATCTGTGTCTTATAGTTTGGCGACCGGTAATAGAGGTGCCTGTTCACTATGGCACTTATGCGGGTGTCACACGAGACGAGCTATCATGCGATGCATCGTCGGGGGTCACGGTTTTCGTAACGTACATCCGGCATCGTTTGCGACGTCGTTTTGTGTGACACCTCCAAGCGACGCTGAATCGGTCACAAATCGTGAGTCGTGTACACTTCGCTTATTTATAAAAAATCGTTTATTTTTCATGGCGAAGGTTGTTCATCGTACCCAGGGCAGCACACATCGCTCCATGTGACACCCCGGGAACGATGAACAGAGCTTACCTGTGTCCCGTGGCACCCGCCGGCTATGCGGAAGGAAGGAGGTGGGCGGGATGTTTACATCTTGCTCATCTCCGCCTCTCTGCTTCTATTGGCCGGCAGCTGTGTGACGTCGCTGTGACGCTGAACGTCCCTCCCCCTTCAGGAAGAGGATGTTTGCCACCCACAGCGAGGTCGCTCAGCAGGTAAGTACATGTGACGGCGGTTTAACGACTTTGTGCGACATGGGCAGCGATTTGCCCGTGACACACAAACAACGGGGGGCAGGTACGATCGCTCGTGCGATCGCACGAAAAATCGTGCCATGTGACGCCCGCATTAGTCTACAGATAGTGTAAAAAATTGCTATGCAAGGTTACAGATATTAAGATCAACAAGAAGAAGAGCCCTTGACATACCATGTTAAGCATTCAATTAAAGAGGATATTCAACACCAGATTAATACCTGATGGAAATGGAGATAAATCTCTTTTGGGTCCAGGGAGTCTGTCACTGCATCTGAATATATAAAGAAAACCAGACATAGATAGATTGATTCATATGGTAGCTGTACACAAACATGGGTGCCATATTAATAATAATAATTTTATTCATTTATATAGCGCTATTAATTCCACAGTGCTTTTAATACATTGGCAACACTGTCCCCATTGGGGCTCACAATCTAGAGTCCCTATCTGTATGTCTTTGGAGTGTGGGAGGAAACTGGAGAACCCGGAGAAAACCCACGCAAACACAGGGAGAACATACAAACTCCTTGCAGATGGTGTCCTTGGTGGGATTTGAACCCAGGACCCTAGCGCTGCAAGACTGCAGTGCTAGCCACTGAGCCACCATGTCACCTGTGTTAAGGGTGAGAACACTAATTCAGAAACATAACTGTAGTGCTAGGGTGTTAGGGTAAGTGCGCAGTTGAAGCACAGAGGTAATGTACCTACTGATAATAATATACGTCCAGATAATATGTCAAATGGGCAGTCCCCTTAAAAATGTGATGATGGGATCAAGCTACAGTTCTAAGTTGCGTTAACTACCTTCAGTGGTGGTTCAGGTGGGGGGGTGGGAGCTGAATGGTGAACTGGTGTGCTTAAATACTTAAGCGCAGCGCTGCGTCCACTTCCCGTATATGAAGTGGAACATAGCGTTGTGAGATGTGAGCTGCACACTAGTGCATGCGCAGTGGTGACAGTGTGAAGATATCACTGTCTGTGTCTATGTCTCTGTCTGTCTGTTTCTATCTCTCTGTCTGTATTTGTATCAGTCTGTCTCCATCTCTGTGTCTGTCTGTCTCTCTCTATCTCTGTGTCTTTCCCTATGTGTGTGTGTGTCTGTCTGTCTCTCTCTTTCCCGACTGTCTCTTTCCCGGTCTGTTTCTTTCCAGGCCTGTCTCTTTCCAGGTCTGTTTCTTTGCCCATCTGTCTCTTTGCCCATCTGTCTCTTTCCAGGGCTGTATCTTTCCAGGGCTGTATCTTTCCAGGGCTGTTTCTTTGCCCAGCTGTCTCTTTGCCTGTCTGTCTCTTTGCCGTCTGTCTCTTTGCCCGTCTGTCTCTTTCCAGGTCTGTCTCTTTCCCGGTCTGTCTCTTTCCAGGGCTGTGTCTTTGCCCGTCTGTCTCTATGCCCATCTGTCTCTTTCTAGGTCTGTCTCTTTCTAGGTCTGTCTCTTTCCAGGTCTGTCTCTTTGCCCGTCTGTCTCTTTGCCCGTCTGTCTCTTTGCCCGTCTGTCTCTTTCCAGGTCTCTCTTTGCCCGTCTGTCTCTATGCCCGTCTGTCTCTTTCCAGTGCTGTCTCTTTCCACGGCTGTCTCTTTCCCCGTCTGTCTCTTTTCAGGGCTGTCTCTTTTCCCGTCTGTCTCTTTGCCCACCTGTCTCTGTCTGTCTCTTTCCACGTCTGTCTCTGTCTATCTCTGTCTGTCTGTCTGTCTTTTTATGTCTCTCTATCCGTCCCTCCACTGACATCTTATTACCTCACACATAAGCTTCTTATACTAGCAGTTTATTTTGTTCCTATAGCAACCACTGACAGTTGCTATTAACTTGCAGCTCCCAGCTCCATTCAGTTTAATTGAGGTAGGATTTTAGAGAGTAACTGTAAAGCGTGGGGTTAAATTTTCCCTACAAAATATAATCTATGACGTTCCCTGAGTAACATGGGGCCTTTGTGCAAAATTTCGTGATTGTAAATGCGACGGTGCGGATTCCTTTAGCGGACATACACACACACACATACACACACACATACGCACATACACTCAGCTTTTTCTATATATATATATATATATATATATACATAGTATGATTATAGTATGATGAGTATGGTGTTAGATGGGATGTGTATGTCCATCTGCCATTGATAATGCTTCACTTTATTTTTAATTTGGGGAGAGGAATAGAGATTTATATCAAAGAAATGATTACTGGAATTTTCAGAACGTAGGCTCTGATTCTTTAAGTCTGGCTTTTCATATACCAGTCGTAATAAAGGGTGTGCAGGAATAAGATATGCCAAGTTCATTAAAGGGAATCTGTCAGCAGGTTTTTGCTTTGTGAAGACAGGATGAGGTAGGAGTCAATACACAAATTTCACACTGTGAGCTGTTGTTTGTCTGCAATGTTTGTTTTAGATTCAGGAGATTATCATTGCCGGATTAGGTCAGCTAGTCTGGTACGCCCCCTTCTGTGATTAACAGATTACTGTCTAAAGATTTTGTATATACAGACCCTGTGGGCAGGGGAAGCTTTCTGAGCTCTGCTAAATACTAAATGTGAAAACTCTGATTGTGTCACCCAGCAAACTAAAGGCCGCTTTACATGCTACGACATCGCTCAAGAGATCTCGTTGGGGTCACGGAATTTGTGACGCACATCCGGCCACTTTAGTGATGTCGTTGTGTGTGACACCTATGAGCGATTTTGCATCGTCACAAAAACGTGCAAAATCGCTAATCGGTGACATGCCCCTCTATTCCCAATTATCGTTGCTACTGCGTGTACGATGTAGTTCACCGTTCCTGTGGCAGTACACATCGCTGTGTGTGACACCGCAAGAACGAGGAACCTCACCTTACCTGCAGCTGTCGGCAATGAGGAAGGATGGAGGTGGGTGGGATGTTACGTCCCGCTCATCTCCGCCCCTCCGCTTCTATTGGGTGCCCGGTTAGTGACGTCGCTGTGACACCGAACGAACCGCCTCCTTAGAAAGGAGGCGTTTCGCCGGTCCAGCGACGTCGCTAGGCAGGTAAGTAGTGTGACGGGTCTGAGCGATGTTGTGCGCCACAGGCAGCGATTTGCCCGTGTCGCACAACCGATGGGGCGGGTACACACGCTAGCAATATCGGTAACGATATTGCAGCGTGTAAAGCCGCCTTTAGTGATACATTGTTGGATTCAGGGTCTCTTTGCCTACATCATGCTACTCTCTATTGAGGTAGCAAAAACCTGCTGACAGATTCCCTTTAAGAAATGCACCCAACTTAATAAATTCGGTACATCTTATCAGGGACATGTGCCTCCTTACATCTCACCTGAAATGTTACTCCAGCGAGGGATTAGAATTTAATTTCTGGCATAAAAAATAAAGCAACATCTGTGGAGATTGACATACTGGCCTATCAACCCATCCCACCTGATGTTTCCTCAGCTCTGCCCATTTTGGCAGAGCTGCCCAAAACTAGTGTAAATACAACAAAAGTTTTCCACAACTTCGCATTGTGCTAACATTTCATTGTTTTATGCCAGATTTTAAAGTAGACACTTTGATGAATCTT
This sequence comes from Anomaloglossus baeobatrachus, assembly GCF_048569485.1. Classification (NCBI taxonomy): domain Eukaryota; kingdom Metazoa; phylum Chordata; class Amphibia; order Anura; family Aromobatidae; genus Anomaloglossus; species Anomaloglossus baeobatrachus. The sequence continues at coordinate 247,124,293 of NC_134356.1, read as the reverse complement.
AGTTTTTATTACAACGTACTAGTGGCTTGCAGTACATTGGCTATACTAGATGTAAGCTAAAGACATGAATGAACGTGTTTGGAGCATTTTAGAGAGATACCGAATTTATCTACTTATTGGATGCTTTGTTATCTAAATGAATACTGTAAATATGGAGTTGGATTCAAATTGGTTTATCTTCCTCTGATATATGCAAAACTTGTAATTTTTAGTAAATAGAACTTGTATGAATTGTTTGCAGGACCCAGCCGATTGGCTATATCAATAATCTGTGCCCAGTGGATGGGTGTGACGTTTGCCTGGGACCACAAACTCAGGATGGCTGTCACAGACAGACTAGAGGGTAGCTGTCCACTCACTGCAGGATCCCTGAAAGCACGAAACCCTTTAACCCCTGTAAATGGATCTGGAATTACAGCAAGATCTAGGAGATCGCTGCCTATGGAAGGCTGCAGTCCAGAGAAGAGTAGTCGTCAGGCAGGGTCGAAACCAGGAGGTAAAAAAATGGACAAAAATTGGCAGGCAAGACGGTGGTGTCCGCCCCGTGATGAAGGTGTTTGAAACGGCCGTCGGGCTGTCTCCTGCTGTATCTCTGCCTCCTTATTGCTCAGCTGCTCAGGTAAAAAACGCTACACTGGTTTTTGCTAATTATTCCTTTTTTGGATCGATTTTCCATGTGATATTTTGCCGATGCATTCAGATAGTGGCTGTCTTGCCGCTTAGTTCATTCAAGTATAGGCTGCGTTGCCGTTCAGCTGTTCAGTCACTCAGATACAATTGTTATACTGGTTTAGGCTAAATTATGCTTATAATTGCGGTTCTGGACCGACTTTCCGTGTGTTATTGGGTAATTATACACCTTGCTATTATGCTAACAATTGCAGCACGCCCCTTATTGAGGGCTGTGTGCTGTTAATCTAGACACTTACCCCTACTAATTACTAGACCATGTTCTAACACCATATATGGTTTGTTATGGATTTTTTTCCTTTTTGGCCCTAATTGTAGGTATATATATTATATTAATAATTGCTATGTGCCCCATATTGGTGGTTTTGGACTGGTCTTTTGGATATATTTTTTGACTAATTACCTTATTATTTTGACATCTTATATGTGAGATACTGACGTATGTACTTGTTATACCTCCACGGTATTAATCGGGTCCTCCAAGATTACTATCTGGTTATTATACTGATGATAGTATTATTAACTTTGATCATATACCGGTTTATGTACTGATATAGAAATGGTCACTCTTTAGCTGTATATTTAGCCTTTACTGGTATCTATGTGACCTCTATTAATTTTGTAGATCTAATTATTGGCGTGATATAGTGCAGGTTTCTGGAATTGTTCACCACTGATTTTTATTGTGTGCCTTCATCAATTGCTCTAAAAATCACTTGATATATCTATTTATCGAAATAAACATTTTTCAGCATAAAGCTTTGGACTGTGTTCGCCTCCTTGCTTTTCTTTTTCTTGCATATGCAAAACTTGTAATTTTTAGTAAATAGAACTTGTATGAATTGTTTGCAGGACCCAGCCGATTGGCTATATCAATAATCTGTGCCCAGTGGATGGGTGTGACGTTTGCCTGGGACCACAAACTCAGGATGGCTGTCACAGACAGACTAGAGGGTAGCTGTCCACTCACTGCAGGATCCCTGAAAGCACGAAACCCTTTAACCCCTGTAAATGGATCTGGAATTACAGCAAGATCTAGGAGATCGCTGCCTATGGAAGGCTGCAGTCCAGAGAAGAGTAGTCGTCAGGCAGGGTCGAAATCAGGAGGTAAAAAAATGGACAAAAATTGGCAGGCAAGACGGTGGTGTCCGCCCCGTGATGAAGGTGTTTGAAACGGCCGTCGGGCTGTCTCCTGCTGTATCTCTGCCTCCTTATTGCTCAGCTGCTCAGGTAAAAAACGCTACACTGGTTTTTGCTAATTATTCCTTTTTTGGATCGATTTTCCATGTGATATTTTGCCGATGCATTCAGATAGTGGCTGTCTTGCCGCTTAGTTCATTCAAGTATAGGCTGCGTTGCCGTTCAGCTGTTCAGTCACTCAGATACAATTGTTATACTGGTTTAGGCTAAATTATGCTTATAATTGCGGTTCTGGACCGACTTTCCGTGTGTTATTGGGTAATTATACACCTTGCTATTATGCTAACAATTGCAGCACGCCCCTTATTGAGGGCTGTGTGCTGTTAATCTAGACACTTACCCCTACTAATTACTAGACCATGTTCTAACACCATATATGGTTTGTTATGGATTTTTTTCCTTTTTGGCCCTAATTGTAGGTATATATATTATATTAATAATTGCTATGTGCCCCATATTGGTGGTTTTGGACTGGTCTTTTGGATATATTTTTTGACTAATTACCTTATTATTTTGACATCTTATATGTGAGATACTGACGTATGTACTTGTTATACCTCCACGGTATTAATCGGGTCCTCCAAGATTACTATCTGGTTATTATACTGATGATAGTATTATTAACTTTGATCATATACCGGTTTATGTACTGATATAGAAATGGTCACTCTTTAGCTGTATATTTAGCCTTTACTGGTATCTATGTGACCTCTATTAATTTTGTAGATCTAATTATTGGCGTGATATAGTGCAGGTTTCTGGAATTGTTCACCACTGATTTTTATTGTGTGCCTTCATCAATTGCTCTAAAAATCACTTGATATATCTATTTATCGAAATAAACATTTTTCAGCATAAAGCTTTGGACTGTGTTCGCCTCCTTGCTTTTCTTTTTCTTGCATATGCAAAACTTGTAATTTTTAGTAAATAGAACTTGTATGAATTGATTTGCAGGACCCAGCCTATTGGCTATATAATCTGTGCCCAGTGGATGGGTGTGACGTCTGCCTGGGACCACAGACTCAGGATGGCTGTCACAGACAGACTAGAGGGTAGCTGTCCACTCACTCAGCAGGGTCCCTGAAACCACGAAACCCTTTAACCCCTGTAACGGGATCTGGAATTACAGCAAAATCTAGGAAATCACTGCCTATGGAAGGCTGCAGTCCAGAGAAGAGTAGTCATCAGGCAGGGTCGAAACCAGGAGGTAAAAAAATGGACAAAAATCGGCAGGCAAGACGGTGGTCAGGAAGTTTGGCTAAAGCGGGCTTTACACGCTGCGACATTGACCGAGCGATCTTGTTGGGGTCACGGATTTTGTGACGCACATCCGGTCGCTTTAGCGATGTCTTTGCGTGTGACACCTATGAGCGATTTTGAATCGTCGGAAAAACGGTCAAAATCGCTCATCGGTGACATGCCCCCCTATTCTCAAATATCGTTGCTGCTCGGTGTACAAAGTAGTTTGTCGCTCGTGCGGCAGCACACATCGCTATGTGTGACACCGCAGGAACGAGGAACCTCACCTTACCGGCGGCTGCCCGCAATGAGGTAGGAAGGAGGTGGGCAGGATGTTACGTCCCGCTCATCTCCGCCCCTCCGCTTCTATTGGGCGGCGGTTCGGTGACGCTGCTGTGATGTTGCTGTGACGCTAAACGAACCGCCCCCTTAGAAAAGAGGCGGTTCGCCGGTCACAGCGACGTTGCTAGGCAGGTAAGTAGTGTGACGTGTCAGCGCAATGTTGTGCGCCATGGGCAACGATTTGCCCCTGTCGCACAACCGATGGGGGCGGTTACGCACGCTAGCGATATCGGTCACAATATCGCAGCGTGTAAAGCGGCCTTAAGGTCAAACTGGAGATAGCAGCAAAGTACAAAACACAGCAGGCAGGAGAATAGCCAGAACAGGCAGTGTCAGAAGTTCAGGAGCAGGGTGCGAACCAGAGACAAGCAGTATACTACAAGACTATATCTGGCAGCAACCAGCAAACAGGAAGGGGAATAAGAAGAGTGTGTAGTCTTACCATTGACTGTAGCTGAAAGGTGGTAATTTCAGCTGGAGAAACACATCACCACAGGCAGACAATGGTATTGCAGGTCCCAGTGAAACCCAGCTTAGTGGATGGGTGGACCCTGCATCCACCAGAGCCACTGGCACCGACTCCTCTCCTATCACCAGCGTTGCCTACGGTGGAAATACAGTGGCACCTGGTGAGCGAAGCAGAAGTCGCAGGAGCAGAATCTGGTGGAGACGTGACAATGGGAGGCCTGAGAGACAGCTGTTGTTTTGATTAGCCGGTCTGGCTCAATGTCACATGTATGTCATGCCACAATACTGATATTGCACCAGGCTGTCTAATCAAAAGAAGATCCACTGATGCCTTCAAATAACATGCAGTTCTCTGGGCTCCCAAATAGCAGCCACAGATTACAGTGATTTGCACAAATATTACAAAGTCTGGGGGAATCTACCATTTCTAAGAAGGCAAAGAGGCAGATTATCATAGGATGTCATGGAAGACACAACCAGCAACATGTAATCAATGCAATCTATAAAATCCTTACTTTGGAATGGGGAATAAACCGATCAAGAGAGAGAGTGATTGCTTTAGCACAGGAGATCCTTCTCCCTTTTATTGCTAAAAACTGGATTAGATCCTTGGATAAAGCAAAATAGAAAAATTCACAAATGTATATTTCTCAAATATTTTCAATCTCCCTTCCCCTGTGATTCCCAAACTCCTCCAATGTTACTGTGAACTAAGCCTTTCAATGCATCTTCTTCCCTTATTTAGCATATGAAACAAAGTAAGGCAGGCAGATTTTGTCAAATAGCCAGTTAGTAACATGATGGATTTCCCATCGTTCACTATTTGATTGCTCATGGTTCTACTTTTTCTTCAGCAATTTGTATCTTTTTCTGGAAAGTCGATGTTCCACCTGGTGTTAGATATTGTTAGTGGGTTGATGAATGTGATTGTTTTGTTTGTATCACTTTATTGCATTTTTTTGTTTATTTTTTCAGCTGTGTATAACTCAATGGTTAGATTTCTCCCTGACGGTTTGGCCTAACTTATCCTGACATATGAAACAGGAGTATCACTTGTATGACACATTAATCTAATGCAATGCAATGTCAGCAAGACTTGCCAGCACAGATGTGTATTAGCAAAGCCAATGTTATCTACACTGTACGAGAATGTATTTAAACTCAAGATAGAAAGGAAATATTTATATACATAAATCATGCAATGTGCCACACTATGGAAAGTTTGTGTAAAATGTGCAGTATTAGTTTATATTCAAGGGTAATAATGTTTATTTAAATATTATAAAATTTAGTGTTGTGCCTGAAATTAAATACCAATGGTCATAATGTGTTTGAAATGTACTATCGTAGTTAAAGAAGTTTCTATCTTTGAGGACGGTACTACAATTATTTTAACTTGTTTGCGGCAGTGTTTCTTGTAAATTTTGACTCTGAATATCGGTGAATATACCAGGAAAGTTTCACATTTGTGCAAGACTAAAGGCTTCTAAAATGACACACAAACTTGACTTATAGATTCTTATGTATTAAACAATAAGCAACACTTTTTACATTTTTTGGATGCAGTTGTAATAAAAGTCAAAGTTGACTACTAGAGATGAGTGGACCCATGGAAGTTCGGGTTCACCGGGTTTGTCCGTGCTTTAATTAAAAGTTTGGTTTGGGACCCCAGACTTAAATGATGAAAAAAGCTTTGTCACACCAAAAGATGAAATAAAATGAATGGTATTCAAAAATTGTTCCATTTATTATTGTGTGTACAGCCATGTATCTTAATGTAACAGTCCAACGTCTCGACCCTCAATTAGTCTTTTTCAATGATATACAATTCATATAATAGAAAGAAATATAATATAATAAATTAACAATTCACAATCGTTAAATTCAGTTTAAACACTGTTTCATAGGCAAAAATAAGAAAAATAAATTAACAATTCACAATTGTGAGGTACAGTTTTGAACCCATGGCTACATAAGCAAAACAAGGTAAAGAATGGGAAACAGAAAAACATAGAAAAATGATCTTCATAATCGTGGAAGGTCTGTAGGGAATATAATGACAAAAAATGAGTGAGGCATCCATGAATATTCAACGTACCTATGCTGGGTAAGGGATAATTAGTTTCTCTCGGACAAGGTGAACACAAATATTTCTAATTATATGCCTAAGAAAAAAAGGGAAAAGGTGTAGAGGAGAAAGGGGTACAGAGGTATTACATTGTCCATGTAAGACAAGTCTCCAACCTACAGGATGGTTGATCTTTGCGTACCTTTGTGACGGTATGCGAATCCTCTAGTATGTTTATCTGACAATACAATAATCTTGTGATAGCAAATACTCTGTAAACACGAAAATAGACATAAATAGTATAGTGTTTAAATGAAGACCATTATGGTGAAACAAGACTGTGAAAAGGAATAAAAGTCTAAAGTGCATACCTAGTATGAGTGACGATTGACATACAACAAAGTCGTCTACTATTGTCGCTGTGTCCAAAGATGTTAGAGGCTCTGAAAAATATCTACTTAGCATATAAGCAGAAATATAGTTTAATTATACAGTCAAGGTTCATTGTATTTGTTGCAGGGACATACCTCGGGTTTTGATGTAATCTATTAGTCATCTGTGTCTTATAGTTTGGCGACCGGTAATAGAGGTGCCTGTTCACTATGGCACTTATGCGGGTGTCACACGAGACGAGCTATCATGCGATGCATCGTCGGGGGTCACGGTTTTCGTAACGTACATCCGGCATCGTTTGCGACGTCGTTTTGTGTGACACCTCCAAGCGACGCTGAATCGGTCACAAATCGTGAGTCGTGTACACTTCGCTTATTTATAAAAAATCGTTTATTTTTCATGGCGAAGGTTGTTCATCGTACCCAGGGCAGCACACATCGCTCCATGTGACACCCCGGGAACGATGAACAGAGCTTACCTGTGTCCCGTGGCACCCGCCGGCTATGCGGAAGGAAGGAGGTGGGCGGGATGTTTACATCTTGCTCATCTCCGCCTCTCTGCTTCTATTGGCCGGCAGCTGTGTGACGTCGCTGTGACGCTGAACGTCCCTCCCCCTTCAGGAAGAGGATGTTTGCCACCCACAGCGAGGTCGCTCAGCAGGTAAGTACATGTGACGGCGGTTTAACGACTTTGTGCGACATGGGCAGCGATTTGCCCGTGACACACAAACAACGGGGGGCAGGTACGATCGCTCGTGCGATCGCACGAAAAATCGTGCCATGTGACGCCCGCATTAGTCTACAGATAGTGTAAAAAATTGCTATGCAAGGTTACAGATATTAAGATCAACAAGAAGAAGAGCCCTTGACATACCATGTTAAGCATTCAATTAAAGAGGATATTCAACACCAGATTAATACCTGATGGAAATGGAGATAAATCTCTTTTGGGTCCAGGGAGTCTGTCACTGCATCTGAATATATAAAGAAAACCAGACATAGATAGATTGATTCATATGGTAGCTGTACACAAACATGGGTGCCATATTAATAATAATAATTTTATTCATTTATATAGCGCTATTAATTCCACAGTGCTTTTAATACATTGGCAACACTGTCCCCATTGGGGCTCACAATCTAGAGTCCCTATCTGTATGTCTTTGGAGTGTGGGAGGAAACTGGAGAACCCGGAGAAAACCCACGCAAACACAGGGAGAACATACAAACTCCTTGCAGATGGTGTCCTTGGTGGGATTTGAACCCAGGACCCTAGCGCTGCAAGACTGCAGTGCTAGCCACTGAGCCACCATGTCACCTGTGTTAAGGGTGAGAACACTAATTCAGAAACATAACTGTAGTGCTAGGGTGTTTGGGTAAGTGCGCAGTTGAAGCACAGAGGTAATGTACCTACTGATAATAATATACAAAGAAACAACAAAGAGCCAGCACCAATGTGCACTAAGGCATCAAATATTCCAAACTGCATTATAAAAATTTTTTTTGAGATTTTTGGCAAAAAATTGCAATTTCTTGAGCTGCTTCGCCACGTCACGGCAAATCTCATTTGAAGCAGTCCTACACTAAAATATTTTTATAAAATGTGCCATGCGGCCTCACATATAAATAGCAGAACTGCTCTCAGCAGCACTCACCTGGTCTATTGCAGTCCCGTACCCATGACTGAGTCATGGCTGTGGGCGGGACAGGTCCAAGCAAATGCTGCATGAAGTATATATATAGCTTGTGGACAAAGCCTGATGACCCAATGTGAACAGTCACCAAACGCCAAAATCTATACAGATGGAATACATCCCAAATTGGGGTGCATAGCAAGGTGGAGGTCAACCACCGACCAATTCAACAAAGAAACAACAAAGAGCCAGCACCAATGTGCACTAAGGCATCAAATATTCCAAACTGCATTATAAAAATTTTTTTTGAGATTTTTGGCAAAAAATTGCAATTTCTTGAGCTGCTTCGCCACGTCACGGCAAATCTCATTTGAAGCAGTCCTACACTAAAATATTTTTATAAAATGTGCCATGCGGCCTCACATATAAATAGCAGAACTGCTCTCAGCAGCACTCACCTGGTCTATTGCAGTCCCGTACCCATGACTGAGTCATGGCTGTGGGCGGGACAGGTCCAAGCAAATGCTGCATGAAGTATATATATAGCTTGTGGACAAAGCCTGATGACCCAATGTGAACAGTCACCAAACGCCAAAATCTATACAGATGGAATACATCCCAAATTGGGGTGCATAGCAAGGTGGAGGTCAACCACCGACCAATTCAACAAAGAAACAACAAAGAGCCAGCACCAATGTGCACTAAGGCATCAAATATTCCAAACTGCATTATAAAAATTTTTTTTGAGATTTTTGGCAAAAAATTGCAATTTCTTGAGCTGCTTCGCCACGTCACGGCAAATCTCATTTGAAGCAGTCCTACACTAAAATATTTTTATAAAATGTGCCATGCGGCCTCACATATAAATAGCAGAACTGCTCTCAGCAGCACTCACCTGGTCTATTGCAGTCCCGTACCCATGACTGAGTCATGGCTGTGGGCGGGACAGGTCCAAGCAAATGCTGCATGAAGTATATATATAGCTTGTGGACAAAGCCTGATGACCCAATGTGAACAGTCACCAAACGCCAAAATCTATACAGATGGAATACATCCCAAATTGGGGTGCATAGCAAGGTGGAGGTCAACCACCGACCAATTCAACAAAGAAACAACAAAGAGCCAGCACCAATGTGCACTAAGGCATCAAATATTCCAAACTGCATTATAAAAATTTTTTTTGAGATTTTTGGCAAAAAATTGCAATTTCTTGAGCTGCTTCGCCACGTCACGGCAAATCTCATTTGAAGCAGTCCTACACTAAAATATTTTTATAAAATGTGCCATGCGGCCTCACATATAAATAGCAGAACTGCTCTCAGCAGCACTCACCTGGTCTATTGCAGTCCCGTACCCATGACTGAGTCATGGCTGTGGGCGGGACAGGTCCAAGCAAATGCTGCATGAAGTATATATATAGCTTGTGGACAAAGCCTGATGACCCAATGTGAACAGTCACCAAACGCCAAAATCTATACAGATGGAATACATCCCAAATTGGGGTGCATAGCAAGGTGGAGGTCAACCACCGACCAATTCAACAAAGAAACAACAAAGAGCCAGCACCAATGTGCACTAAGGCATCAAATATTCCAAACTGCATTATAAAAATTTTTTTTGAGATTTTTGGCAAAAAATTGCAATTTCTTGAGCTGCTTCGCCACGTCACGGCAAATCTCATTTGAAGCAGTCCTACACTAAAATATTTTTATAAAATGTGCCATGCGGCCTCACATATAAATAGCAGAACTGCTCTCAGCAGCACTCACCTGGTCTATTGCAGTCCCGTACCCATGACTGAGTCATGGCTGTGGGCGGGACAGGTCCAAGCAAATGCTGCATGAAGTATATATATAGCTTGTGGACAAAGCCTGATGACCCAATGTGAACAGTCACCAAACGCCAAAATCTATACAGATGGAATACATCCCAAATTGGGGTGCATAGCAAGGTGGAGGTCAACCACCGACCAATTCAACAAAGAAACAACAAAGAGCCAGCACCAATGTGCACTAAGGCATCAAATATTCCAAACTGCATTATAAAAATTTTTTTTGAGATTTTTGGCAAAAAATTGCAATTTCTTGAGCTGCTTCGCCACGTCACGGCAAATCTCATTTGAAGCAGTCCTACACTAAAATATTTTTATAAAATGTGCCATGCGGCCTCACATATAAATAGCAGAACTGCTCTCAGCAGCACTCACCTGGTCTATTGCAGTCCCGTACCCATGACTGAGTCATGGCTGTGGGCGGGACAGGTCCAAGCAAATGCTGCATGAAGTATATATATAGCTTGTGGACAAAGCCTGATGACCCAATGTGAACAGTCACCAAACGCCAAAATCTATACAGATGGAATACATCCCAAATTGGGGTGCATAGCAAGGTGGAGGTCAACCACCGACCAATTCAACAAAGAAACAACAAAGAGCCAGCACCAATGTGCACTAAGGCATCAAATATTCCAAACTGCATTATAAAAATTTTTTTTGAGATTTTTGGCAAAAAATTGCAATTTCTTGAGCTGCTTCGCCACGTCACGGCAAATCTCATTTGAAGCAGTCCTACACTAAAATATTTTTATAAAATGTGCCATGCGGCCTCACATATAAATAGCAGAACTGCTCTCAGCAGCACTCACCTGGTCTATTGCAGTCCCGTACCCATGACTGAGTCATGGCTGTGGGCGGGACAGGTCCAAGCAAATGCTGCATGAAGTATATATATAGCTTGTGGACAAAGCCTGATGACCCAATGTGAACAGTCACCAAACGCCAAAATCTATACAGATGGAATACATCCCAAATTGGGGTGCATAGCAAGGTGGAGGTCAACCACCGACCAATTCAACAAAGAAACAACAAAGAGCCAGCACCAATGTGCACTAAGGCATCAAATATTCCAAACTGCATTATAAAAATTTTTTTTGAGATTTTTGGCAAAAAATTGCAATTTCTTGAGCTGCTTCGCCACGTCACGGCAAATCTCATTTGAAGCAGTCCTACACTAAAATATTTTTATAAAATGTGCCATGCGGCCTCACATATAAATAGCAGAACTGCTCTCAGCAGCACTCACCTGGTCTATTGCAGTCCCGTACCCATGACTGAGTCATGGCTGTGGGCGGGACAGGTCCAAGCAAATGCTGCATGAAGTATATATATAGCTTGTGGACAAAGCCTGATGACCCAATGTGAACAGTCACCAAACGCCAAAATCTATACAGATGGAATACATCCCAAATTGGGGTGCATAGCAAGGTGGAGGTCAACCACCGACCAATTCAACAAAGAAACAACAAAGAGCCAGCACCAATGTGCACTAAGGCATCAAATATTCCAAACTGCATTATAAAAATTTTTTTTGAGATTTTTGGCAAAAAATTGCAATTTCTTGAGCTGCTTCGCCACGTCACGGCAAATCTCATTTGAAGCAGTCCTACACTAAAATATTTTTATAAAATGTGCCATGCGGCCTCACATATAAATAGCAGAACTGCTCTCAGCAGCACTCACCTGGTCTATTGCAGTCCCGTACCCATGACTGAGTCATGGCTGTGGGCGGGACAGGTCCAAGCAAATGCTGCATGAAGTATATATATAGCTTGTGGACAAAGCCTGATGACCCAATGTGAACAGTCACCAAACGCCAAAATCTATACAGATGGAATACATCCCAAATTGGGGTGCATAGCAAGGTGGAGGTCAACCACCGACCAATTCAACAAAGAAACAACAAAGAGCCAGCACCAATGTGCACTAAGGCATCAAATATTCCAAACTGCATTATAAAAATTTTTTTTTGAGATTTTTGGCAAAAAATTGCAATTTCTTGAGCTGCTTCGCCACGTCACGGCAAATCTCATTTGAAGCAGTCCTACACTAAAATATTTTTATAAAATGTGCCATGCGGCCTCACATATAAATAGCAGAACTGCTCTCAGCAGCACTCACCTGGTCTATTGCAGTCCCGTACCCATGACTGAGTCATGGCTGTGGGCGGGACAGGTCCAAGCAAATGCTGCATGAAGTATATATATAGCTTGTGGACAAAGCCTGATGACCCAATGTGAACAGTCACCAAACGCCAAAATCTATACAGCGGATAATAATTAATGATAATAATATACGTCCAGATAATATGTCAAATGGGCAGTCCCCTTAAAAATGTGATGATGGGATCAAGCTACAGTTCTAAGTTGCGTTAACTACCTTCAGTGGTGGTTCAGGTGGGGGGGTGGGAGCTGAATGGTGAACTGGTGTGCTTAAATACTTAAGCGCAGCGCTGCGTCCACTTCCCGTATATGAAGTGGAACATAGCGTTGTGAGATGTGAGCTGCACACTAGTGCATGCGCAGTGGTGACAGTGTGAAGATATCACTGCTAGACCTGCACTGGACCCGTCAATATGTGCAGGAATGTTCAGTTTAGGGTACTTTCACACTTGCGTTTATTTCCTTCCGTTACAATCCGCCCTTTTGGAAAACAGCGGAATCCGTTAACGGATTCCGCTGTTTCCCATAGACTTGTATGGGTGACGGATTGTACCAAAAGGACCTGCGTTGCTTCCGCTAGGCGACGCTCCGTTGCTTCCGCCCAGCGGGAGGAACGCAGCATGTAACGTTATTTTGAGCAGTGGAATCCTCTGGATTTCACTGCGCATGCTCTTTTTTTTTTTAAATCAAACTTTATTTTGGCTAGCGGTGGCCGAACGTTCAGCTGAGCGCCCGGCCGTCAGCAAGCGACAGCGCTCAGCTGAGCGACCGGCCGCCAGCATGCCCGGCCGCCGGCAAGTCACAGCGCTCAGCTGAGTGCCCGCCCGCCGGCATGCCCGGGCGCCGGCAAGTGACAGCGCTCAGCTGAGCGCCCGCCGGCATGCCCGGGCGCCGGCAAGTGACAGTGCTCAGCTGATTACCCGGCGGTCGGCTGCAGGGAGCGATCAGCTGATCACCCGGCGGCCGGCTACTGGGAGCGATCAGCTGATCACCCGGCGGCCGGCTACTGGGAGCGATCAGCTGATCAGTCGGCGGCCGGCTGCAGGGAGCGATCAGCTTATCACCCGGCGGCCGGCTACTGGGAGCGATCAGCTGATCACCCGGCGGCCGGCTACTGGGAGCGATCAGCTGATCACCCGGCGGCCGGCTACTGGGAGCGATCAGCTGATCACCCGGCGGCCGGCTGCAGGGAGCGATCAGCTGATCACCCGGCGGCCGGCTGCAGGGAGTGATCAGCTGATCACCCGGCGGCCGGCTACTGGGAGCGATCAGCTGATCACCCGGCGGCCGGCTACTGGGAGCGATCAGCTGATCACCCGGCGGCCGGCTGCAGGGAGCGATCAGCTGATCACCCGGCGGCCGGCTGCAGGGAGTGATCAGCTGATCACCCGGCGGCCGGCTACTGGGAGCGATCAGCTGATCACCCGGCGGCCGGCTACTGGGAGCGATCAGCTGATCACCCGGCGGCCGGCTGGAGGGAGCGATCAGCTGATCACCCGGCGGCCGGCTACTGGGAGCGATCAGCTGATCACTCGGCGGCCGGCTGCAGGGAGCGGTCAGCTGATCGTTCACAATAGTCTGCCACTGGTAAAACTGTAAAAAAAACAAAAAAAAAAAAAGAATTGCGTTGTTTTGCAGCATCCGTTGCATCCGTTGTGCCACTATATGCAACACATCCGTTGCATGCGTTACACAACGCAATGCAATGGATACCGTTCAACGCAAGTGTGAAACTAGCCTTATATGGCAATGGCAGAAAGCAACTACAAAGGAAGCCTCTATTTCAATAGCCCATAATGTTGAGTTACACAAACTTTCCTCTGAGGGGACACTACAGATGACAGTGACATAGACCCACTGATAACTACAGTAGTAGAACAACCCTGAGATCAACTAATGTTCAAGGATCTTTTCTAACAGAAAGAAAATTACAAGTTGGCAACAGTGTTTTCCTAGAGTTACTTAATGACTAAAGTATATCAAATAATAAAGCTACAATTTTGCTAAAGCATGATTATATAGCATAAAATCACACAGTTCTGATAGTAATTTTAATTTTCTCGCTGGCATACATACTGTATAATTGCTTAAACAGAGCAATGACTGCCCAGTCCAATAGAAATTGCCAGCAAATGAGTTTATCCAAAGTTTAAGCCTTATAATACCTTTGCAGCCAAGACTTTGAATAAAAATGATTTGTCTTACTACAAGTACAAAGAATGTACATTCCTTATTTTCCCAAGGTCATAAAGTTGTCATTTCCAATGAAACCAAATGTGTGAAAATTTGGTCCTGAGACAATTTACAAATATTTAACAAAGGGAAATTTATACTAACATGATATACAGCTTTATATATCTATAAATTACATGTCGTATATAAAATCTGTGGCATAACAGATTCGTACTGAAATAAAACATTCATGTAATAAATTGGTACAGTACAGCCTTCTCCGGTAAATTGCCTAATTACCAGAATAAATAATATATTGTTTATGCAATTTTATTTTCAGCAAAACAAGTGTACACAGTATATACACCGATCAGCCAGAGCATTAAAACTACCTTAGGCTATGTTGGGTTTTTGGTGCGTTTCTTCTGCAGTCAAAACCTACTCAGATGCCAATAAAAAAAAGCAATGTTGCGCGTTAGATTTCTGAAATCTCATAGATTTGCTGGTACTGTAAAATGCAGCTTTTAATTTGCATAAAACTCATTAAAAAACTGTTGCAAACAAAAAAAAAACACCGCTAAAACACAACATGTGAACATAGTCTTACTCAAACTGGCAAAACAGCTCTCACTTCTCCTGGCATGGACTTTACAAGAAAAGGTGTCTTGGTATTTTTCACTTACGGCAACACTTAGAATTTTTTCATATTCCTCAACCCATTCCTGTACTATTCTTGCAGTAGGGCAAGTGCCTTATCATGCCAAGAAAGAACACTACAATTGCAATTGCTTTATATTATTTAAATAAAGGTGTGTACTTGATCATTAACAATGCTTAGTTAGGTGTTATAAGTAAAAAAAATTCCACATCAATGTAAGAGGGAGCCGGGTGACAGCCGACTTGGCTCGGCTCCACTTTACTAGTTTGCACCTGTGCTTGTGTTTCGCCCCGGCCAGGGGGTGTGACACTTACTTGAGCCATCTGGGGTACGTCTGCCAGCCCACAGCCGGTCACCATCGGAGATGTAGCAAGATAACACATCACGCCGAGAGATTTTTTGCAACACAACAACAAACACTTTGACTTGCAATCTTCTGGACAGACATGGCCATAAAATCCTGTTCTGCTGCCGCTGTTCTGTTGGGTACTTTTCCTGTCTAGCACTGGGTATTAGGTTTCCAGCAGCTGAGCCTAAACATCTGCTTTTCCCTGTTTCTTGGCTTCGCAGCTTCCCATGTCCTACTACCGCCTCAGATGGTGTCAATGTTGCCCAACACAAGGGGAGCCAAAGACTCAAGACACAACGAAGGAGACCTTGCAGTTCCCTGATGGACCCTAGCGTAGGGCTTGTCCTCCCACCAGGTACCTTCTGCAAAACTACTTCTCTTCCTGGCCTTTCTGGCTAACCAACTCTCTGTTACTCCTCCCTCTGTGCTATAAGTCTCCTAAGTTACCAAAGTATATAACTTTGTGTTTACTAGTACCTGCACATCTCTCTTCTTGTTACTAACAAACTCTATCTATCTTATATCATATCCTACCTAGCATTCTTATCTTACTCTAATACACAGTATTTAGAAAAGGTCACTGACCCAGATCAACACACTTACTAGGAAACCATTAGAATAACATTTAAGACAGCGAAAAAAGTGGTACAATTCCATAATTCAATAAAATTATTCTTTATTAAATCATCAATTCATTAAAATTCAACAAGGAGTCCGAATTGTTGAAAGGGGACCTCAACTATATACAATAATGAGAGACAGAGACTTGCTCAGGAAAGAGGCACACGCATATACGGCTATCCACATGATGTGAGAGACTACAATATTAATTAGATTACACCACCTTCTTCTATTGTTTGTAAAAAGAGTCAACATGGCAATGTTGACCATCCTACTGTGTGAATAAAGACTAAAATGTACAGAATTATTTTTGTAATACTCCATTGTAATGCACTAAACATGGTATTTCTCTATTTAGATATAAGGAAAGAAATTTCTCAAGGATTTAAAGCATTCTTTCAAATTGTCTCAAAATATGCAGGAGGCTCCCAAAAAAGAAGAAGAGTTGTCAAATGTATGAGGTACTATAGAACTGTCGCTGCACAGAGGCATACCGCTCATAGCGGCAAACAACACAGCCGCTATTGGAGCCATTGGAGTCAACACAGTACACAAAGGTGCAGGGAAAGACAGCCACCATCACCTGTCCGGGGAGAGACACTGCAGCTGGCTGTGGGACCTGTCCATCCAGCCGTTTGGTTTACCGGAGACTTTGTGCATCTATTGCTGATTGAGTACACCCGTGCCATCTGGCACCGCGCTGTCCCTGCAACCCTGCACCTCACCAACCCTGCCTCCCCGTCACACCACCGGGCCCTGGGACCACCAACCCCTACCCACGGAGGGGGAAAACAACATCCCAGCTGATACCCTACCATCGCTCCCGGGATCCCCGTCACCAGCAACGGTGGTGCCCATCTTCACCACAACCCGTGGGTGGCGTCACGGACTAAATCCCCAAACAAACCACCCCCTTTTCACTCACGGGCGAGGAGCGCCGCTCGAGTCCCCGGATCTGGCCCACCGCTCGAGCCACCGAGCAGCAGCGCCGGGCCCGAGCGTTAGCGAGCGCAGCGCCCCGCCGCCCGCGACACTATAAGGCCTGTCAGCTGGCCTAACTCACTGCCCCACCCCATCTGTTGTCACAAATTCAAAGGATGCAGGTATCATTGAGTACAATGGTGCAGCTAGAACTGTCAGTTCTATGCTGCACTACTCTGCCTGTGTGTCTGAGCAGATGTGATGACATTGATACATCGCACCCCCTGTGTAGTCGGTGGAAGGTGAGTATTTTTTTCTTTCTTTTTTGTTATTGTCAGTATTTGGGGACATGATGCCTGGTGACGTTTGTGTGTGTGGGGAACGCCAGGGGGTCCTATACTATTTTGAAGGTTGCAGGGGTTCTTATATTGCTTTAATGGCAGCTGGGGCATCATATTGTGTGGGGGTCCTCATACTGTGTGGGGACCTTCAAATTGCTTGTTGGAGCTGTGGGTGACATTATACTGTGTTTTGGGGCCTTCACACTGACTGTGGGATCTGTTGAGAACTCCATATTGTGTGTGAGAACCCTTATACTATCTGTATTAGCTGTAACAACCATAATTCAATGAATAAAGGGATGTGGATCTTCCAAACTTTTTGTAGGGGACCTGTGGGGCCGTCATACTTTGTGGGGGGAACTTGAGTGACAACATGCTGTGGGAGGAATTATACTGTGTTGCAATTATTGCGGCAGCATCATACTTTGCTTGAAGCACTGTGATGTCAGCATAATGTGCGTGAGGGGAGACTATGGGGCAATTCACTATTGGGGTATCCTGCAGTATGGAGGACATTTTTTTTCCTTCATAATACCCGATAAATGCCATAAAGGGGGTACTTAATGGCTGAGAACACTAAGGGGTTGTCACGCACGGAGTTGGAGATGTCCATATATATAATACGTGACACATGCGATCAGACCAATGGGCGTCTGATGCACTATCAAAAACACCACAAAAAGGGAACACACTAGGGTAAAAATATAATGAAGGGCCGTGCCGCTAGGGAGAGGAGTGAGGGGGTACCTCCTAAACTTACATCAAGCTGACTCCTGAGCTCTCTAGCATCCCTATACAGGTTCCGACAACCTGTCTTCGTGCAGGATACCTGGGTTCCTCAGTTGGTCCTAAACTTAACCTGTTTAGTGAGTAGGCCGACGAGTATGGAGCACCCCGAGAGGTCTTGAGAATATTCGTCAACGGGTCGGTGAGGGTCAGGGGGTTGTCACGGGTGGCCCTGCCTGGTTTCGTGACTCCGAGGTGTCCACAAAAGGGGAATGGATGTGGAGGATTAAGATGAGGACGGTGGGAGTTGTAGTTGTCTCATGACGCCACCTGTGATCTGCGGCCAGGGATTAGCCGTCGCTGCAGGTGCTGTCCTCTGGGGCGGATGGTGTCGCAGCCAGGATGGTTCAGCTCCCCACAGGTAGAGCTAGGCCCCAGGGAGGATGATGGGGGCGGTGGTAGGGACCATTGACGCTGGAACATAGGGCGTCGGCGCCAGCAATGAATGGCTGACTCAGTCGCTGCGGTTCAAGGTTTTTACTCACTGTCATGTTGTCACCCTTAAAGTGCCCATCGCTGCCGTGATGGGCCCCAGCCGAATCCGGATAATTCGGAGGTCACTGCCGGTGTTGTGGATTGTGGGCCCTTCCTTCTAGCGCTTTTTGTGTGGATCCCCGTGACCTGAAGTGCTTGGGGAGCCCTGTTTGGTGTTAAAATTCCCATCCTGTCTGCAGGCAGTGCGAGTCCGTTTGGGGCCTGACTGTGATCATGACTCCGGGCTTTATGTTGCTACTGTGCGCCAGGATCTGTTGCTGGCGAGAGGGACATAATATCCCCCTGTCCGGTGGATTCTGGTGGCACAACTTGAAATATACACTACCCTAGGGCTCCGCACCCTGAACTGTGCTGATCCCAAGGGAGCAACTAATCTCTCCCCTCGGAGACCGTATTTGCTCTTGTGTCCCACAGATTCCAACGGTAAGCTTTCTTGCTTCCTTCCCCAACTTCTGTCGGGGGATGACTCCCTTGAGTAAGTGACCTCCTCCTTCTCCCCCAGTGGCTGCCCCTCCAATCTCCAAGTTCCTGTCACTAAAGGGTGGGTGCCCCAGTGTTTGGGGGCAAGCCTTAAGACCCGACCCTAGTCCTGTCCCCAGTGGAGAGGGCAACCTGCTGTGTATTTATGGAATGTTTGGATGTGGAACCGGCACCAATCTGCTCAATACCCGGGATGAGTACCGCACCTTAAGTGAGGTACAGTACCCTGTGGCGACTGAAGCCTCAGGGGTGCCACAAGTACACTAGGAAAGAAACACCTAACTTCATCGTAGAAAACAGACACTAAAGTATCAGGTGGATGGGTGTGTCGCCCACCTGCAGTGGTCGCCCCAGGGACACCACTCTACCTTAGGGGATGCCACAGGGTCTTCACTTTGGTATTTCTGGCAACAGGTAGGTGGGTTTTGTATATATATAAGAGTCATGACGCCACTCACGGTTTGCGGTCAGGGTTATGGGTGACCGCCACTGCAGGTTTAACAAGCGTCTGGGGCTGATGGGGTCTGCAGCCGGATGGTGTGGCCTCCCATGAGTGAGGCTAGCCCCAGGGGCTCGGGTGTGTGGAACAACAGGTCCCAGAATAACTCAGTCTCAGTCCGGAAAGTCTTTCAACTTGTTTTTACTCACTGTTAGATGTTTTGTGAGGTACACGGGCGATGCTGAGATTAAACCAGGAGAAACAAGGTATCCTTTAGGCCGGTCTAAGGGTAACCGTTAACTCGCCTTCCTAGCACTTCTTGTTTCGGATAACCCCTGACTTGAAGTTCCGTGGGATTCATCCAGGGAAGTCACTACTGCCTTTTCTCCCCTTTTTGGCCCGTTTGTCGGCAGCATGGACCAAGGAAGATGGCACCAGGCTCGATCCTCCTTATGGGCCCCCTCGTTGCTGCTGAGGCTTGGACTCTAGTTGGTTGGTGAGGGATTTGTAGTTCCCCTCATCGGCAGATTTAGCAGATCAAATAAATGGACGTCTACTCTAGGGACCTGTTCCCCGTGTATGCCTAGTCACCAGGAGTCGCCGTACTCGACCGACTGACTCCCTCAGCGTCTTTTTGACTGACTTGCTGGTGACCATTCTCCCCCAATAACGGCTACTTCACGTGCAGGGTCTGACTAGAGTGTCAGCGTGCGTCCCTCTTCTTCTTGCCACTTTTTGCGCTTCTTCACTACCAGACTGGCTAGCTCCTCCTACTTTTCCTGACAGCCGCTGCAACCTAGCTTCCAGCCCCTCCCCTACACCCCTAGATGAGATGTGGAGATGAGCCTCCTCTTGGGTTTGCCCAAGGATCCCCTCTCAAGGTGTGGGAGACCTGGTTGCTATGTGTCTGTGCGTACACACCCTATTCCAGCCTTCAGGATTACCTGGAAGTACTGTCCCAGCATGGGTGCAATACTCAGTGGTGCCTGACCAGGTCAGGGGCGCCACATGGGCACAGGACAAAACCTCAGCAATCTCTTCCACCAGGCTGGCCAAAGTAGAAATTATTCTAACATCAGCTAGGTCTGCTGGGAAGAATCCAGAATTTAACCAAAATGAGCATGGACCCAAAGAAGAAATAGCTGACCTGCCTAGCTCAGAGCTGCTGGCAACACAACTGAAATTAACTCATGGGATACTAAAGTAAAGGAAACCTCGTTTAAATGAGTTGTCAAGATGCAGATGGGAGGCTTCAGTCCTAAGGCTGTGACTAGTCTCAAAACAGCAGGGAGACGATCGTGACAGGGGTTTAAGAATTAGCATATTTACTGTGTACCTGCCGCAATATGTGTCTATCTCGCTGATTTTAAAGGTTGGGAGGTATGACAGCTATATGCTGTAGACCCACGTCAATTAGTTTCACTCAAAATGCCAAAATGAAGGGTGCTCAGAGAAATAAGCAATAGTCCAAATGAAGGGTATCACTGACACACCAATAAAAAAAGAAGAAAATCATATCATCTTGCAGCTTAAGTGATTTATTTGAGTAATTAACATATTCACAGAGAACTGAAGGCTCCTCAAGCCTTTCTCAAGATTTTTCTAGATATACAGAGTACACAAAAGTAAAAATGCAAAAATACATAAGACATAAGCTAGAAGACAAATATTAAAAGTCATGTGTAGTACAGCAATGGAAATATTACAAATAAATGAACTCTTGTATTATACAAATTCAAAAAACAAATGTGAATTTGAAAAGTATAATTCACAAATTTTACAAAAAAGGAAAAACAAATCTTTCGGGAAATATTCATCATAATGAATGTATACAAAATATAACATAACAAGCATGCAAAAACACAAAGACAACAGTACGGTAATCAACAAATACTTTCATGCACATAGAACTGCAGAGAATAAAATAAAGAGGGAAAATTAAGTTGGATATGATTCAAACACAACTTAATTTTTTGGTCGTTATTTTATTCTCTACAGTTCTATATGCATGAATGTATTTCACGTAATAGATCCTGTCTTCAACAACAGGACTCTCACATAAAGGTATCCAATCACATCTGGTTTTTCATAGTGTTGTTGTCTTTGCATAATTACATTGTTGTCATATAAAAACTGAGAACTGCGTTCCAATTTTAATTTAAAATGTTACTTTAAAATAGAACGCATTTTGGCGCAAACAAGACTTCTTCAAGTATGTACATGTATACAGTCAATCGTTGAAAAGTTGGTAAATGTTAATTACAGTAGTTTTATGACAACTTTTAATTTTAAACGTTGTCAAATAAACATTATAAATTACATACAGTATGTAAAATAAGTATTTAACACCTCACCTATTTTCCAATTAAATATATTTCTAAAGGGGCTATTGACATGAATTTCTCACCAGATATCAGTAACAACCCATCCAATCCACACAGTCAAAAAAAATTAAACCATAGATGTCCGTAAATTAAGTAATGTGTAATAATGAGAAATGACACAAAGAAAAAATACTGAACACACTTAATGAAATTGACCGTAACAAGCAACTATTTTGAACTTTTGACTTTCAGGCTCCATAGCTCACCATACACTACAGCTTTGAACGTGAGATTACCTACTTTTTTAGACAAAAATCTTTGCTATTTCATACATAAACTGTATGACTTGTAGGTATATAGCATATGTTTAGTTATAATTGTTACTCTTTTGCTCCTGGTGTTTGAATTTTTTTTCTTCCTGTATGCTACAACATACAACCTGTTCTCACATTCGCTAATAGCTCAGTGTTATATCAGATTGAAGTGTGCAGTGTACTTATGGGAAGTGTGCATTGTGCTGGCGCTCATGCACAGTGTACTTATGTGAAATGTGCATTGTGCCTGTGTTTGTGTGCAGTGTACTTTTAAACCCCTGAGAAAGCCACCTTGGCATAACATGTGGGACTGCTTGGTCTCTCTAATACCCCTCTGACCTTCATACTTACATTGATTCTACTTTTAGGTCATACTGGTCTCATTTATGCCTGACAAATATATCTTACCCAAATTGTATTATGGGCTTATTAGTTGATCTTTGTTAGACATTAGATTCTTCTATGACCCTGCATTTGTTATTTAGGTTATGGGTATTATGTATTAGGATGTCTCATCCCCTTGGATGATGTCTCCCCTTTTAAATTGTTTTACGTGTACAATTGTCTAATAAAATTATGTGTTTTTCTATGGTTATATAAACAGGTGTTTGGTGTAACTTTCTAATAGTTCTGGTGCAGTTACAGCACTTAATTCCTACTTTTTGCTCCGGTCTCCTTTTGATATTTGCACAGAACTCCCTTGTTATTGTGTTATAGTGTTGCCGATCCACTTCCCTTACCTTTTTGTGGTGTACTTTTGTGAAGTGTGTGCTGCACTTGTGAGAAGTGCACGGTGTACTTATGTGAAGTGTGCGCTGTGCTTGTGTGATGTGTGCGGTGAACCTATGTGATATCGCCAATATATCCTCTGTATCATGTGTGGTAAATTTATGTAACGCACATGATGTGCGTGTGTGAATTATGAAGTGCACTTTTGTGCAGTCCTTGTGTGAAGTGTGCATTGTCCCACTTTGCAGATAACTTCCTCATGTCCAAATGTTCATGGTTAATGACACAAACACGTTCATGGGAAATCCCCATGATGTCTGCTATTGCTTTAGCTGAAATTTGTCGCTTCTCCAGTATGAGGTTGTGCACAGCATCGACGATCTCCGGAACAACAACTACTCTTGGTCGTCCAGGACGTTCCTCATGATCGTTGCTGAAGTGGCCCGTTTTAAATTTGGCAACCCAGTTCTTAACTGTGGAATATGAAAGGCATTGATACCCCAATGTCTGCGACATATCACCAGGAATATCCTTCTCGGACTTTCCTTGCAGAAACAAGAATTGTATCACTCCTTTGCTCTCAGTTGCTCTGACGTTAGACTCCACGTGCATAGAACACTGTTGCCATAAGCAACAAACACAAAATTTTGAAAACATATATTAGACACATAAGGCTTTCATGTGATGTAACATTTGTTACCATAGAAACAAAAAAAGATCACAAAGACTTATCAGCTTCCCCTCGTATACGCCCAGACCATCCTCCTCAAATAGTCTGGGGAATTAGAAACCATACACCCAGGTAGCACGTGGGAAGAGGGAAAGGAGTCCCCTCCAGATGCCATAGAATCCCATGCTGGCATAGAAGGGATAATAGAGGAACTATACAAGCCCTGGTCGCCTTCCTCCATACGACCACGGGAGTGTGGCTTAGACCCGCAACACACATCAGTTTTTTTTGTACGTTTGCGGTACGTATTTGCACATACCGGAGACACGTACACACGGAGACCCATGTTATTCAATGGTAGATGGCACACGCACGTAAAATCACACGGAACGTGTGTCCGTGTCGTAAGTACGTGTGTGCGCTTTTCTACACGGACGACATGTCCGTTTTTGGCCAGCAGCATGCAGGCACGGACCCGCTTTAGTCTATGGGTCCGTGCCTGCACGGACCGCACACGGAGTATGTCCGTGTTCAGCACGTATCGTCCATGTCCGTTTTTAATCACAAAATCTGAAACACTTGTTACCAATCTATCAGGTCAATTGATGGCAAACAAAAACACCAGGATCTCATGATGAATGATTAACAACGTTAATTGGGTAAGAAGGTGTGCCTTTAAAAACGGACAGCACACGGACAGCACACGTACATATTTTATGTCAATACGGACATTCCACACGCACACACGGCTCGCATACGCCATCACATAGATGCCATACGTACCGGAGAAACGCCCCTAAAAAACGGAACACAGACCTGAAAACCGGACCGTGAGACACGTACGTTTTTTTTGCGGAAGTGTGTTTTAGGCCTTAAAGGCAGATGATGTACTATTGGGCCAGATGGAAAAGCCCCAACGTGTAGACCCTTAATACCACAGAAGAAGGCAAGAGCTTCAAAAAATTCATCTACCGACCAAAGGGCAAAATATTAAATTACGGATTCACGGAACTCCTGGGGGTTATGATAGGTGCTCAGACACCAAGCCTCATATCGATTTCACTGCACCTCACGCTGACCGGCTCCACCAGACCTGATTACACAGCTGCAGTATTCAGCAGCGTTTCACAGCAGACTGCAATTAAATCCATCTAGCATTCATGACAGTGTTTATATGAGGAAAGTCATTGATTGACCGAAACGTCAAAAAATTAAAACACTGCTGCTTGAATTACCCAAATAAAGGGATTTTTTGCTTTCAATACAATTGAGTGCCAGATTATTTTTCTATACAAAGGGCAAAATAATCGTCCGGTAGTGAAAAGGTCCAGGTCAGGGGACCTCCTCGTAACCGAGGGACCACTAGCCCCACCCACTGTTCCTCACTCTCAACAGAAAGAGGGCAGAGCTTAAAAAATAGCCTGTATGCACCCTAAAAGTTATGAAACTTGTCGTACTCCCCAGAAAATCTGTCTGGGAGGGCAACTACAGGTTCAGGCAGTGTCAGACTCACCACGAATAGACTCGCCACATGCAGTAGATGCAACGACCTCCTGTGAACAAGTCTGCAAAGCAGCTGCCTGAGCCATAAGGGAACAACAGGAAAAGATTGGGCTGATAATTATGTCCCTGGTGACCAGGGGAACACATGGGAGCCTATACTGACCCTAAAGTTAGGGCCCTTGCGCCCACCGCCAGCTGTTACATCAGGTGAGCTCAATTACGTCACTGCTCACAACTGCGACTTTGTCAGTGTGTCCCTCACCAAAATGACCCCATACACAATTTATGCAAAGATGTAGGCAGACTAACTTGAGTTTAGAAGTGTTTTACTACGATCCAATTCAGGACTATAGGTCAATTCTGAAAGTCATAATAGGCAAAAATGACTTAATATGTGAATATTGTCAAGGAAATATATTTAACTTGGAATCGTGAGGTATGTACTGCTCAAATGGCAGTCAGTTTTCCACCTTTAAATCTATCTCCTGCACCACTTCTTTCATACAACGGTAACAACTCCCAAGTCCAAGCATTTTCTGCAAAATATCAAGAGATGCAATTCATCTGCCCAGATTAGAGATGGACATATCATTGTTGCAACATGTACTACCACACAGGGGCACAAAAGGTTAGGAGGCCCATTATCACATCCAAAATAAGTGCAACTGTGCATTATCATGATTGATTGGACTGAAAAGGGCCCATGTGTTGTTCTTGCACAGGGGCTTTTTTCTATCTATGTCCACCAGTGTTCCAGATAACATCCTTTGGTACAACAGCTGTACTTGAGGAAGTAGGACGTTTGCCAGTTTTTAAAGTCCAGGGACAAATATATCAGAAAATAGGTTTGGTGCTTCCTGTAGCAAGTGAAGACCCCCACATTTTTTCAAATTTACTTTTTAGGAGATAAACAGATGCAAGCTGTCTGATATGAAGTTATACCTGAGACAATAAAAGACATTGTTTTGAATTTGCAGAGATTTTTTCATCAACATGATCAGTTAGTAAACATTTTTAAAACAGCCTTAGGCCTCTTTCACACGTCCGTGAAAATCACGCACGTTTTTCACGGATGTGTCAAAGGTGCATATTGCCCTCCATGTGCCGTGTTTATGGCACACGTGTGTTCTCCGTGTATTATCCGTGATAACTAGAGACGAGCCACCCCCCTAGAATTCGAGTCCAGTTCAGTTCGTCGATCAGCGGCTCAGTTCGGCGAACGTTTGATGAACACCTTCGAACCCCCTTGAAAACAATGGAAGGCAAACACAAACACATACAAACACATAGAAAACACCTTCTAAGGTGTCGAAAAGGTGACAAACAACTCACAAGACACCACAAACACATGGAAAGTGACAAGTACATATACTCATGCTGAAATAAAATAGCTGGACGAGTAAAAGGAGGAGCAGACAAAGATGTAGTAGTATCTCCAAATGAAAATCGATGCCATGACAGTGCAACTGGAGCCCTGCTCATTTTGGGCTTCCAATCTGGAAAAATGGCCTGAGCTCGCCACCTACGCTTGGAGATCTTGTCGTGCCCCGCAGCCAGCGTTCTCTCTGAACATGTCTTCAGTGCTGCTGGTTGTGTGCTGACAGTTAAGCGCACGCGTCTGTCCAGTGACAATGTGGACAGACTAACGTTCATCAAGATGAACAAATCATGGATCTGCAAGGACTTTTCTACCCCTGTGTCGTCCTGCGGAGACGAAAGGCTTGTGGATTTTTGATAGTGCTTCATGCAAATCAACATTTTAAGTTTGCATCTGTGGGACAATTGATGCCACTTAAGTGTTGTCCGGGGCCCAAATTTTGGAAAAAAGGGAGACTCTGGATGGAGTCCCCTTGCTGTGTTTTACATGATTTTAGAAGGGCATGACATGCCTAAGAGCTTCACTCCATCCTCAACCCTAAAAGGTCCCACAAGTTCATAATTGATGATACCAGCCCATACCAGTACCCCACCTCCAGCTTGCTGGCATCTGAGTCGGAGTGGAGCTCTCTGCTCTTTACAGATCAGCCTCTGGCCCATCCATCTGGCCCATCAAGAGTCACTCTCATTTCATCAGTCCATAAAACCTTTGAAAAATCAGTCTTAAGATATTTCCTGACCCAGTCTTGACATTTTATCTTGTTTCTTGTTCAAAGGTGGTTGTTTTTCAGCCTTCCGTAACTTGGCCATGTCCCTGAGTATGGCACATCTTGTGCTTTTTGATACTACAGTAATGTTGCTGCTCTGAAATATGGCCAAACTGGTGGCGAATGGCATCTTGGCAGCTTCCCGCTTGATTTTCCTCAATTCATTGGCAGCTATTTTGCACCTTTTTTGCCCAACACGCGTCCTGCGACCCTGTGGGCTATTTGCCATGAAACGCTTGATTGTTCGGTGATCACGCTTTACAGGTTTGGCAATTTCAAGACTGCCGCATCCCTCTGCAAGACATCTCACAATTTTGGACTTTTCAGAGAACATCAAATCTCTCTTCTGACCTATTTTTCCAAAGGAAAGGAAGTTGCCTAATAATTAAGCACACCTTATATAGGGTGTTGATGTCATTACACCACACCCCTCATTACAGAGGTGCACATCACCTGATTTACTTAATTGGTAGATGACTCTCAAGCCTATACAGCTTGGAGTAGGACAACATGTATAAAAAGTATGATGTTATCAAAATACTCATTTGCCTAAATAATTCTGCACACAGTGTGTATATATCGAAAGCCCCCTTGAATTTTTCAACCTTTTCCCACATTTCAGGCTTCAAACATAAAGATAAAAATTTTAAAATTTATGGTGAAGAATCAACAAGTGGGACACAAATGGGAAGTTGAATGAAATTTATTGCTTATTTTAAATTTTTGTAAACCCCCACTATGTTTGACAGTGGGGATGGTGTGTTCAGGGTGATGAGCTGTGTTGCTTTTACGCCAAACATATAATTTGGTATTTTGCCCAAAAAGTTCGATTTTGGTTTCATCTGACCAGAGCACCTTCTTCCACAAAATGCGCGGATTTTGCCACGGATTTCTCGCGGAAAAGCCGCGGATTTTCCAGAAATCTGCAGCACAGCTACGCCCCAGCCATTTCTATGGCATTTGGGAAATGCTGTGCCCACGCTGCGGATTTTTCCGCAGCGGAAATCGTGCGGATTTCCGTGCGGAAAAATCTGCAGCATGTCAATTATTGTTGCGGATTTCTCCGCAGGGTCCCATATACTTACCTGCCTCACCGGAGTCACTTTCTCCGTCCGGTGTACAGGAGTGCGGTGAATCCAGGTCAGGAAGGAAGAGGTGGGCGGAGCCTGCACGAGCTCCGGTCATGTGACAGCCGGAGCTAGTTCAGGCCCGCCCACCTTCTCCTGAAGACGCTGAGAGAGTGACCCGGCTGCCGGAAAGCGAGGTGCTGCATGATGGAGGTAAGTATGAACTCCCCCAATCACTGCAGCACTTGTTCTGCATTGAGGATGCAGTGCCGAAGCCATGGTACTGTATCCTCAATGCAGAAAGCCCGCACCATATCCGCAGGACATTCCGCAGCATGGAAACAGACAAAAGTTGTGGTGCTGTTTCCTGGGAGCACCTGCGGAATGTCTTGCAGATATATCCGCAGGACACTGTCCCCGAGGGCACATAGCCTGAGACTATGACAGAGCAGGTGCATTTATACGGAGACATGATTACACACAAGTAGCTTATATTTATCATCTTCAGTCATTTAGGACAACATTGGATCATTCAGAGATCCTCAATGAACTTCTGGAATGAGTTTGCTGCACTGAAAGTAAATAGGCTGAATAATATTGCACGCCCCACTTTTCAGTTTTTTATTTTTTACAAAAGCTTAAAATAAGTAATAAATATCGTTCAACTTCACAATTGTGTCCCACTTGTTGTTGATTCTTCACCATAATATTAAAATTTTTATCTTTATGTTTGAAGCCTGAAATGTGGGAAAAGGTTGAAAAATTCAAGGGGGCTGAATACTTTCGCAAGGCTGTGTGTGTGTGTGTATATATATATATATATATATATATATATATATATATATATATATATGTGTATATATATATATATATATATATAAATTGTAAAGCGCCGCAGAATATGTTGGCGCTATAGAAAAAAGATTATATATATATATATATATATATATATATATATATATACATATATATACTGTGTATATATGTACACAATGACATGAAAACATTTTATCGGTTAAAGTAAGAACAAGATGACACTCGTTAGGAGAAAGCACCAACCCTCTCCCTAAATGTAACTTGGGGATATTTCTGTATGTTCAATTTTAGAAAGCAATCATTGAAAGCGCAGTAAATGGTAGGTCACAAAACTCAACATTAAAAACACACTGTGATCTTCAAAGAGCCGTTTGTCAGGGGTGACATCATGGAAATAGGAATCTGTGATTAGAAATTCTGTCAACGTAATAAAGATTCCATGTAATTTATTCCTTGGAAACGCTTGTTGGAGCTGGTGTCTCCAAGGTTTTGATCTATAAATATAGTCATTATATTACAAAAATGATAAAACAATGAAAAAAATAAAATAACGGATGTCATCAAAATAAATTAAAATTCTAAAAACCATGGAAAAATTGTGATCAATGCTATATTCCACTGGTCTAAAGATTAAATAGCAGACACTGATGTAAAATATTGCCAAAACTGCAGCTGATATATACAGTGTATATGTAAAATATCAAAATATATGGAAATTTATAAATCTAGAAATTTTTTAAGCAAAACTGAAATGCTATGGTCAAACATAGTATTAGAGTAAATTATTGCTCATGAATTGGATGAGTGGAAAGGCCAACTAAATTTTATGATTGTTAGAAATGCACCAATTTGGGGATTGGCTAGTGTTCTTCTGGTCTATCCTGTATTGGTGGACACAAATAGCCAGCTACACAATCCTGGCCCCAGGAGCTTTTTTTGCAAATATGGAGAACTCATAGGCCATAAGTATGACAAAGTACTATATAGACCCCCTCCCAAAATATTATACTGTGTCTGATCCATATGATGAATATTTTGTATTGAGAAAATGCTTTTAATTAGGGATGAGCAGACCCGTGGATGTTCGGTGTTGGCGGATTTAGTCCAAAGTTTAGTCCGGGTACGCGGACTTTACCCGTACTTGAACACAGATCCAAACCCCATATAAGTCAATGGGGACCCAAACAGAAGTGCTGTAAAATGGTTCTAGGAAGGATTAGGGGGGCTGCAAATGGAAGCAAATGGGAGTAAGAGAAGGACAATTATGCATACTGTACTTCCTCAAAGCTAAGACAGCAGTCAGACTGCTCAACTGGCCCGCTGTTTAAACAAATGTCATATTCACTGCTTTTCCCGCCCACTCTTTGTGCTAGTGTCTGTGATTGGTTGCAATCAGACTGCTATACAATTTCCCCCGCTGTTTAAACAAAATGAATATTTACCTATTCTCCCACCCTCCCTCTGTGTCGGCATCTGTTATTATTTGCATTGAGTCTGCTGTATTCCTGCAATCCTTACTTTGGCTCTCTGCTCTCATACTCCAAGCATAACAGTTGCAAGTGTAGTGTAAACAAAAAAATAGCACGGGGCTCCCCCTTATTTTAAAATACTGTTTTATTGAAAAAATGCAAAAACACCCAAAGATATTTCGTAAAAAAAAGAATTAAAAACAAATGAGACAGGTGGGTAATGAATCTACATTAATAGGTAGGAACAAATATGTTTAATGTACCATGTAATCTTCCTATAGAGATATACAAGAGATGTTCAGAATTGTGGCATGACAATAGCCACCATAGTTCACAATAAGGCCAAATATATATATATATATACATATATATATATATATATATATATATATATATACAGTTAGGTCCAGAAATATTTAGACAGTGACACAAGTTTAGTTATTTTAGCTGTTTACAAAAACATGTTCAGAAATACAATTATATATATAATATGGGCTGAAAGTGCACACTCCCAGCTGCAATATGAGAGTTTTCACATCCAAATCGGAGAAAGGGTTTAGGAATCATAGCTCTGTAATGCATAGCCTCCTCTTTTTCAAGGGACCAAAAGTAATTGGACAAGGGACTCTAAGGGCTGCAATTAACTCTGAAGGCGTCTCCCTCGTTAACCTGTAATCAATGAAGTAGTTAAAAGGTCTGGGGTTGATTACAGGTGTGTGGTTTTGCATTTGGAAGCAGTTGCTGTGACCAGACAACATGCGGTCTAAGGAACTCTCAATTGAGGTGAAGCAGAACATCCTGAGGCTGAAAAAAAAGAAAAAATCCATCAGAGAGATAGCAGACATGCTTGGAGTAGCAAAATCAACAGTCAGGTACATTCTGAGAAAAAAGGAATTGACTGTTGAGCTTGGGAACTCAAAAAGGCCTGGGCGTCCATGGATAACAACAGTGGTGGATGATCGCCGCATACTTTCTTTGGTGAAGAAGAACCCGTTCACAACATCAACTGAAGTCCAGAACTCTCTCAGTGAAGTAGGTGTATCTGTCTCTAAGTCAACAGTAAAGAGAAGACTCCATGAAAGTAAATACAAAGGGTTCACATCTAGATGCAAACCATTCATCAATTCCAAAAATAGACAGGCCAGAGTTAAATTTGCTTAAAAACACCTCATGAAGCCAGCTCAGTTCTGGAAAAGTATTCTATGGACAGATGAGACCAAGATCAACCTGTACCAGAATGATGAAAAGAAAAAAGTTTGGAGAAGAAAGGGAACGGCACATGATCCAAGGCACACCACATCCTCTGTAAAACATGGTGGAGGCAACGTGATGGCATGGGCATGCATGGCTTTCAATGGCACTGGGTCACTTGTGTTTATTGATGACATAACAGCAGACAAGAGTAGCCGGATGAATTCTGAAGTGTACCGGGATATACTTTCAGCCCAGATTCAGCCAAATGCCGCAAAGTTGATCGGACGGCGCTTCATAGTACAGATGGACAATGACCCCAAGCATACAGCCAAAGCTACCCAGGAGTTCATGAGTGCAAAAAAGTGGAACATTCTGCAATGGCCAAGTCAATCACCAGATCTTAACTCAATTGAGCATGCATTTCACTTGCTCAAATCCAGACTTAAGACGGAAAGACCCACAAACAAGCAAGACCTGAAGGCTGCGGCTGTAAAGGCCTGGCAAAGCATTAAGAAGGAGGAAACCCAGCGTTTGGTGATGTCCATGGGTTCCAGACTTAAGGCAGTGATTGCCTCCAAAGGATTCGCAACAAAATATTGAAAATAAAAATATTTTGTTTGGGTTTGGTTTATTTGTCCAATTACTTTTGACCTCCTAAAATGTGGAGTGTTTGTAAAGAAATGTGTACAATTCCTACAATTTCTATCAGATATTTTTGTTCAAGCCTTCAAATTAAACGTTACAATGTGCACTTGAATTCTGTTGTAGAGATTTCATTTCAAATCCAATGTGGTGGCATGCAGAGCCCAACTCGCGAAAATTGTGTCACTGTCCAAATATTTCTGGACCTAACTGTATATATATATATACATATACACACACACACAGGCAGACACATGTATATATATATATTAGAAGGTGGCCCGATTCTAACGCATCAGGTATTCTAGAATGATCATCTGATCGCATACACTCACACCCCACTTCTCCCTGTGCCCTCCGGTGGGCGGTCCCAGCAGCTGTGCTGCACGCCGTGCTCCTCTGCCGACACTCACAGATCCGATCGCATACACTCACACATCAGAACACACGCACACACCCGATCGCATACACGCACACACCCGATCGCATACACGCACACACACACTGACGATATCGCACATACGCGCTCACACACTCACAAAATCTGGAGATACCACATGCTTCCGGCCATGTGACCCTCCGGCAGGTCCTGGAAGGTCACTGCATGCACAGTATCGCCGCCGAGAAGTAAGCGATATCACTGGATGTTGTTGTGTGTGGATGCGATCTGATGTGTGTGTGAGGTGTGTGAGAGAGTGAGTGAGTGTGATCTGATGTGTGTGTGTCTGTTCTTATGTGTGTGTGTGTGTGTATGTGTGTGTTCCGCCGCTGCAGGACCTTGATGCGCTCACCTGCTCTCGGTCGGTGTCTGGTGAGTATGACTGCGGGATCTTCTTTCTTCTGTCTTCTCTCTTCTGGGGGTGCCCGCTGCCTAATAAGAAGTGTCTTGCAGTGTCTTTAACTCTTTCACCGCTGCATGACACTTCATTATTGACCGCAGCGTATGCCGGCTCCCTGCACATGTGTACCAGGAGCCGGTGTACGCTGGAGCGGGGCTGAGGGGCCGAGGCGTCAGCGTATGCCGGCTCCCTGCACATGTGTACCGGGAGCCAGTGTACGCTGGAGCGGGCGATGCGTGCGGAGGTCCGGGGCGAGCGGCTAATCCATGTGGGGGGCGGGGCCAGGCCGAGGCGAGCGTCCAATCCGTGGGGGGGGCGGAGCCAGGCCGAGCCCAGAGTGGCCAATCCGTGGGGGGGCAGGGCCAGGCCGAGCCCAGAGGCCAATCCGACAGGTGTCACTTTTATGGCACTTACGGTGACACTGTCACGTGACACAATTTTGGAGCAAGACAGACAGACAGACAAAATAAGGCAATTATATATATACTAGAAGGTGGCCCGATTCTACGCATCGGGTATTCTAGAATTTACATATTGTGTAGTTCATGTATGATTTTTGTTCTATATATATATATATGTATATATATATATATATATATATATATATATATATATATATATAGATGTTGTTGTGTGTAGTTACCAAGTGTTTGTGTAGGGCGCTGTACATGTTCTGGGTGTTGTCTGGGTGTGATGGGGGGTGAGAGCGGTGTTGTTTGTGTGTTGCGTTGTTTGTGGAGCGCTGTGTGTCTGTAGCGTTGTGTGTGTGTTGCGCGGTTTGTGTGTGTGTGGTGTGTTTTGGGGGGAGGTATGTTTTGTGCAATGTGTGTGTTGTGCGGTATGTGCGTATATTTGTGTGTGCAGCGTTGTCTGTGTGTGTGGGTGTCTGTGTAGGGCAGTTGTTTGTGGTTCCCAGTGTGTGTGTGTGTGGTGTGTTGTGCAGTGCGCGCGCGCGTGTGTGTGTGTGTGTGTGTTGGGGGGAGGTGTGCACTTCCCATCGTGCTCCATCCTCCATGCAGCGCACTCCCCATCATGCTCCATCCCCCATCCAGCGCACTCCCCATCGTGCTCCATCTCCCATCCTGCGCACTCCCAAACATGCTCCATCCGCCATGCTGCGCACTCCCAAACGTGCTCCATCCGCCATGCTGCGCACTCCCAAACGTGCTCCTTCCGCCATGCTGCGCACTCCCCATCGTGCTCCATCCCCCATGCTGCGCACTCCCAAACGTGCTCCATCCGCCATGCTGCGCACTCCCCATCGTGCTCCATCTCCCATGCTGCGCACTCCCAAACGTGCTCCATCCGCCATGCTGCGCACTCCCAAACGTGCTCCATCCGCCATGCTGCGCACTCCCAAACGTGCTCCATCCGCTATACTCCGCACTCCCCATCGTGCTCCATCCCCCATGCAGCGCACTCCCCATCGTGCTCCATCCCCTATGCTGCGCACCCCCCATCGTGCTCCATCTCCCATGCTGCGCACTCCCAAACGTGCTCCATCCGCCATGCTGCGCACTCCCAAACGTGGTCCATCCGCCATGCTGCGCACTCCCAAACGTGCTCCATCCGCCATACTCCGCAGTCCCCAACGTGCTGCATCCCCCATGCTGCGCACTCCCAAACGTGCTCCATCCGCCATGCTGCGCACTCCCAAACGTGCTCCATCCGCCATGCTGCGCAGTCCCAAACGTGCTCCATCCCCTATGCTGCGCACCCCCCATCGTGCTCCATCTCCCATCCTGCGCACTCCCAAACGTGCTCCATCCGCCATGCTGCGCAGTCCCAAACGTGCTCCATCCCCTATGCTGCGCACCCCCCATCGTGCTCCATCTCCCATCCTGCGCACTCCCAAACGTGCTCCATTCGCCATGCTGCACACTCCCAAACGTGCTCCATTCGCCATGCTGCGCACTCCCAAACGTGCTCCATCCGCCATGCTGCGCACTCCCCATCGTGCTCCATCCCCCATGCTGCGCACTCCCAAACGTGCTCCATCCGCTATGCTGCGCACCCCCCATCGTGCTCCATCTCCCATGCTGCGCACTCCCAAACGTACTCCATCCGCCATGCTGCGCACTCCCAAACGTGGTCCATCCGCCATGCTGCGCACTCCCAAACGTGCTCCATCCGCCATACTCCGCAGTCCCCATCGTGCTGCATCCCCCATGCTGCGCACTCCCAAACGTGCTCCATCCGCCATGCTGCG
Source organism: Anomaloglossus baeobatrachus (assembly GCF_048569485.1). Taxonomy (NCBI): domain Eukaryota; kingdom Metazoa; phylum Chordata; class Amphibia; order Anura; family Aromobatidae; genus Anomaloglossus; species Anomaloglossus baeobatrachus. The sequence goes on along the minus strand of NC_134356.1, from coordinate 247,089,082 downwards.
CACTCCCAAACGTGCTCCATCCGCCATGCTGCGCAGTCCCAAACGTGCTCCATCTCCCATCCTGCGCACTCCCAAACGTGCTCCATTCGCCATGCTGCACACTCCCAAACGTGCTCCATTCGCCATGCTGCGCACTCCCAAACGTGCTCCATCCGCCATGCTGCGCACTCCCCATCGTGCTCCATCCCCCATGCTGCGCACTCCCAAACGTGCTCCATCCGCCATGCTGCGCACTCCCCATCGTGCTCCATCTCCCATGCTGCGCACTCCCAAACGTACTCCATCCGCCATGCTGCGCACTCCCAAACGTGGTCCATCCGCCATGCTGCGCACTCCCAAACGTGCTCCATCCGCCATACTCCGCACTCCCCATCGTGCTGCATACCCCATGCTGCGCACTCCCAAACGTGCTCCATCCGCCATGCTGCGCACTCCCAAACGTGCTCCATCCGCCATGCTGCACACTCCCAAACGTGCTCCATCCGCCATGCTGCGCACTCCCAAACGTGCTCCATCCGCCATGCTGCGCACTCCCAAACATGCTCCATCCGCCATGCTGCGCACTCCCAAACGTGCTCCATCCGCCATGCTGCGCACTCCCAAACGTGCTCCATCCGCCATGCTGCGCACTCCCAAACGTGCTCCATCCGCCATGCTGCGCCAGCATCAGCCTCTCTGTCCCCAGCATCAGCCTCTCTGTCCCCAGCATCAGCCTCTCTGTCCCCAGCATCAGCCTCTCTCCTCCCAGCATCAGCCTCTCTGTCCCCAGCATCAGCCTCTCTGTCCCCAGCATCAGCCTCTCTGTCCGCAGCATCAGCCTCTCTGTCCCCAGCATCAGCCTCTCTGTCTCCAGCATCAGCCTCTCTGTCCCCAGCATCAGCCTCTCTGTCCCCAGCATCAGCCTCTCTGTCCCCAGCATCAGCCTCTCTGTCTCCAGCATCAGCCTCTCTGTCCCCACCATCAGCCTCTCTGTCCCCAGCATCAGCCTCTCTGTCCCCAGCATCAGCCTCTCTGTCTCCAGCATCAGCCTCTCTGTCCCCAGCATCAGCCTCTCTGTCCCCAGCATCAGCCTCTCTGTCTCCAGCATCAGCCTCTCTGTCCCCAGCATCAGCCTCTATGTCCCCAGCATCAGCCTCTCTGTCTCCAGCATCAGCCTCTCTGTCCCCAGCATCAGCCTCTCTCATCCCAGCATCAGCCTCTCTGTCCCCAGCATCAGCCTCTCTGTCTCCAGCATCAGCCTCTCTGTCTCCAGCGATATCGCCGGATGCTGTGAGTATGTGGATGCGATGTGATGTATGTGTGATGTGTGTGTGTGTGAGAGTGAGTGTGAGCCGGTGTACACTGGTAACTATGATACACATCGGGTAACTAAGGGACCTTAGTTACCCGATGTGTATAATGGTTACCAGCGTTCACGGGCTCCGTCAAGATCCCAGCATCGCAAGGTTATGTCTGGCGCTGCTGGGATCCTGACGGAGCCGGTGTAGAAGCAAGCGATATCCCAGGATGTTGTGAGTGTGTGGATGTGATGTGTGAGGTGTGTGTGATGTGTGTGTGTACTCACCTGGGAGTCGGAGCTACGTGTCAGTTGGGCCAGAGCGAACGTGCATTGCGTGAGGGGGGCGGGGCCTGCAGAGAGCCGGGGCAAGAGGCCAATCCGTGTGGGGGGGCGGGGCCATGGCGAGCCCAGCGGCCAATCAGCTTTGTGTCACCGTAGGGTCACAATGTCACCGGAAGGACACAATTTTGAAGCATGACAAACAGACAGACAGACAGACAGAATAAGGGAATTATAGATATATATATATATATACGTAAAAAAAAATATATATATATATATATATATATATATATAGATAGATATATGTATATATATATATGTGTTAAGGCTGCTTTACACGTTACAATTAATCGTGCGATCACATTTGCGATCGCACCCGCCCCCATCGTTTGTGCAGCATACAATGTTTCAGCCCCCCCGTCACACGTACTTACCTTCCAAACGACCTCGCTGTTGTCGGCGAACATCCAATTCCTGAAGGGGGAGGGACGTTCGGCGTCACAGCGACATCACACATCACACGTAAACATCCCGCCCACTTCCTTCCTTCAGCATTGCCGGCGGGATGCAGGTAAGCTGCAGTTCATCGTTCCTGGGGTGTCACATGGAACAATGTGTGCTGCAACGGGAACAATGAACAACAGCACGTTCGATTTTTAGAAAATGAGCGACGTGTCAACGATGAACGAGAAGGTGAGTATTTCTGCTCGTTCATAGCTGTCACACGCTACGATATCACTAACGATGCCGAATGTGCGTCACTTATGACGTGACCCCACCGACATCTCGTTAGATATGTCGTAGCGTGTAAAGCCCGCTTTACACACACCAATCAATAAAAGGTAAAATTGCACAATTTCAATGCACAATATCAAACATGATGAACATAAAATAGTGAGTGCAATACCTATAGGAGATAGCGTATTGCTACCAATGTACCTTCATCAGAAATAGGGTTTACCCAGAAAGCAAATGACATAAATAAAGGTCCAAAATTAATTATGAATGTATGCCATCTGTACCTGCAGGGAAAATTCCATACACAGGAAGAGACTGATATGATCCTATTGTGCATGCTCTTTCCCCCTTATTTTGCTAACCAGGCAAGATAAATCAGACTAATATTAGACTGGGAAGGGACCAAGATTCATGGCCCTTCCTTGCCTGATAATATCATCCCCTAGCTGTCTGCTTTGCCTTGGCTGTTTAACAAAAATAGATGAGACCCCAAGTCTTAAATAAATAATTGAACAAAATGGAATGGGCTCCCTCCTTTTTTTTTATAACTAGCCAAGATAAAACAGACAGCTGGGGATGGTATTATCAGGGTGGAAAGGGCCATGGTTATTTGGCCCTTCCTAGCCTTAGTGTACCAGCCTGCAGCCACCCCAAAAGTGGCGCATCACATTAGATGTGCCAATTCTGGTGCTTTTCCTGGCTCTTCCCAATAGCCCTGGTGCTGTGGCAATAAGGTTAATTTTTTTGGGTTGATGTCAGCTAGGAATTGACAGCTGGCATCAAAACCAGGGGTTAGTAATGGGTTGGGGGTCTATTAATCCAGCAAGTATAGAGTTATAAATGACACAAATACAGGAAAAAATATTTTATTTTAACACTTCTGGCTCCCTTGTTCACCAATTTATTAAAAAAACAAAAAAAACCCATGAAGATAAGACGTAATCCACGGATTTAGATGTAATCCATAATGGGAACCTGAAAGACATAAAAAGAGAGAGGTTAGATAAATAAAAACAAGACACAGTCCATTGTTCACCATAATATTAGCTCCCCCAAAAAAATCGCACAGGTCAGACATTGTTACGAGGGGGACCCGGGGAAGTGTGCCAAGATGGTATAGGACAGCTTCCGCCGGTCAAGGTCCACTGTGTGGTGTAAGGAACCGTTGCTATGGTTGATGAAGAGTGAGCGGGTTGCTGCTGGCGATCGTCTGTTACATCACAGAAGATCTGCATACACCGGCCCGCCCTAACCCGTGAGGGCTGTATAGCACGGAGCTCATGGCTCAATGTACCTGTTGCACGAGGAAGCACAGTGGTCCCGTGCACGTGTGCCAGAGTAAAGTCACGGAATTGTGGCACGAGGGTAGCACAGCGGTGCCCACGCACGTGTACTTCAAGAACCAGGTGAGTCTGAAGGAGTCTCAAGGAGCTCATCCAGGGCGGGGACACGACCTGCAAACAAGGCACGGCCTGCAAACAAGGCACTGCCGAGGCAGCAAGGGCAAAGCCCACAAGTATACAAAATGACTGCACAGCGGCGTGCAGTCAGCGGCGTACAAAATGACTGCACGCTGCCAATCATCCAACAATAGAGGATGGTCGCGCGCCGCCATATTGGCAGGAGGAGCTTTAAAGGAAGCGCAGCTCCACCCAAGGGCGGGCGCGAGGCGGAGATGACAGACTTGACCCAATAAGGATCCACGACGTCCCAGCCCGGCCAGTCAGGGTTCACCACATCACCAGCCTCGTCATCAAGCCGTGTGACTTCAGTGGGCAAATCAGGACATGCCACGTAGTGCACATGTTCATCTTCCCGCCTCTCGGTTTCACAATGTGCAGAGATAAGGGAAGTCTTGCTGCGCAGACTAACCTCTACACATTGTGTAGTCTCTCGGACCTTTGGTGCTGCTGAGCAGGAGGACCCACGTCAGGCAAGGAATGGGAGACCACCTCATTCCTTGCAACAGGAAAGCCACGAGGTGCCACACTCCTGCTGCCTCTCTGAGCAGGCATCTCCTGCATATTGCGTAGTCTCCCAGACCTTCGGCGCTGCTGAGCAGGAGGGCTTGTGGCAGGCAAGGAATGGGAGACCACATCATTCCTTGCAACAGGAGAGCCACGAGGTGTAACAAGACATAATCCATTGCAAATAGTAATTCCACAAAGTCCCCCGATTCTCTAACAAAAGCTATGGAGAATGAGACTCCATAGGTCACTCCCAGTCAGCGTCATCCCCATATTTTCCCACGAGCGACTGACGCCACTAACTCATTGACGTCAGCGTCCATGGGATAATCTGGGTCTGTTGCTGCCATCCACAATACCCTGCAAAAGCGGTGAAGTTATATAAGGCTACTGACATCATTACCGCTCTCGTCGGGGGCAGAGCAGTGATGACATTAATAACCATAAATTACCTCACAGCTGTCATTGAGTCTTGTGAAGGGCATCAAGAGCCCCACAATGTGTTATGAGTGGATGTAAGGTTACTGTCGTCAGCTCCCATGAAAAATAATTGCAAGTGACCTACGCTGCTTCGTTCACTTGAACCTGGCTCCATAGGATCCACTAAAGAATCTCTGGACATCATGGGATCGCTATTTGCTATAGATTACGTCAAATCTGCTGTTTTTTTTGGGGAAAGCTAATCAAATGGTGAGCAAGGGACTATGTCTTGTTTTTTTTTATTTATTTAACCTTTCTCTTTCAGTTTCCAATTATGGGACTAAATCTGATTCCATGGACTACATCTGATCTTTATGTGTTTTTGGGGTTTTTTTATAATAAATTGGTGAAAAAGGGAGTCAGGGAGTGAATTTTAAAAAGAAATATGTTTTACTGTGGAGTGATTTATTAACTTAACACTTTGTTAGTAATGGTACTGTCTAATAGATGTCTATCCATTACTATCCTCTGGGCACATAGCTGACATTAACCCCATAACCTATTACCCCAATTGACACCATACCAGAGCAACTGGGAAGAGCTGTGCAAAGCACCAGAAATGGTGCATCTAATCAATGTGCCAGTTCTGGGGCGGCTGCAGGCTGCTATTTTTAGGTTAAGAAAGGTCAAATAACCATGGTCTTTACCAGCCTGATAGTGCCAGCCCTCAGCTGTCTGCATTACCTTAGATGATTACCAAAAATGAGGGACTCAATGCCATGTATTAAAATATGTTTATTAATTTAAGATGTGGTGCCCCCTCATTTTGGCTAACTAGCTAAGGTAAAGCAGACAGCTGGAGTATGATGTATTATCATATATGATATGATATATTATCAGGCTGGGACGGCCTATGGGTATTGGCCCCTCCCTAGCCTGATATCAGCCACCAGCTGTTTGCTTTACTTTTGGCTTATTATCGAAATAGGAAGGACCCCACGTCATTTTTTAAAAAAAAATAAATTAAGGGCTGGGTAGGGCAGGGAAACACTGAAATGGTAGGAAACAGTGGTCAAATGAATGTGAACAGTAAAAAACCATGATACCATGATTCACATTTGGTGCTTAGTAACTACAACTCACATCAGATTCGCGGCGTCTCCTGGCTGTGATTAGACCTGTAGTCAGTACACGTCAAATGTGAATAGCTGTTCTTTACTGTTCCCATTCATTTGAGCGCTGTTTTCTATCATTTCACTGATTTCTTTGCCCTTCTCAGCCCTTAATAATAATTAAAAAAAAAACCTATTCTGCCTTTGATCGCCGAACTTGAACACGGACTTCCCCGAGAAGTCCGTATTCGAGTTCAAGACATGGACACTAGGTGTCCAGTACGAACGCCAGATTTTATCATTCAGGTTTGCTCATCACATCTTTTAGCTACTTTAATTGGAGCCACTACTATAACCTTTATACTTCATGCATATCCTAAGCAACTGAATTACAAAAAATTTTTAAGACAACCATTAAAAATTGCCTCATATAAGCGGGGCAATTATTGAGAAAATACTTTTATAACTGGTGGACATGTTCTATCAGCCGCCAAGACTTTGAAATGCAGTATCGGCTTGTATGATCAATCGCTATGTAAATCAACTTTCTACTTTAGGGCTGTAGGGATTAAATGGGGGTTGTCTTTTAGCGTAAGATTGTAGTTTTTATTACCTTGATTTACTTATCATTTTGTATTTTTTAATCTATATGATCCTTTTCCTCCGTTCTTGCAAAATAATGAATCCTTTATCCTGCTGCCTTGCAGGAGCTCAAAATAACACTTGCACAGATAGGAGATATTTTTTAATTATCTCATGCCGCAGCACTTCCCTGATAATTTCTTTTTTTCTTTAAGAAATAAAATAAAGCTAGAAATAACAAAATCATGCTTGCTTAATTCAATAGCCAACATTCAAAGAGAACTTGTCACCTTGGATAACGTTGCCCAGCTGCTTTACTGAAAGTGCGGCTACTGGAAGAAACTGGACTTTATTCCTCCTGGTGTGAGAGTTTGACCAGTAGAAGATATCCATATTCCATGCGCTATGGACATTCAGTTAAAAAATATAAAAGAATGACCCAGTAGCCAGAAAGGAAGAGGACATACATGCCTGTGTCATCTGCAGTAGAAACATCTTGAAATGTGCTGAGGTCAAAGTAAACCCAAGTTCCACAGTAATCAGAGGAACCCGAACACCGAATTCCATCATCAGAGGAACTTGAAGGCCGAATAGCGAATATCACTACCAGAAGACTGCCAGACTAGGTGGTCAAGCACCAAAAATTAAATACCGTGTACCAGAGGCAGAGAGACGAGCATGCTCCCTGGTGTAGCCTTGGAATGTATCGGCTCGTCTCATCCTGCTTTTCGTACAGTACCAAAAAAAGAGTAAAGGCCCCGTCACACTAAGCAACATCGCTAGCAACATCGCTGCTAACGAACAACTTTTGTGACGTTGCTAGCGATGTTGCTGTGTGTGACATCCAGCAACAACCTGGCCCCTGCTGTGAGGTTGTTGGTTGTTGCTGAATGTCCTGGGCCATTTTTTAGTTGTTGCTGTCCAGCTTTAAAGCACAGATCGCTGTGTGTGACAGCGAGACAGCAACAACTAAATGTGCAGGCAGCAGGAGCCGGCTTCTGCGGAGGCTGGTAACCACAGTAAACATCGGGTAACCAAGAAGCCCTGTCCTTGGTTACCCGATATTTACCTTTGCTACCAGCCTCCGCCGCTCTCACTGTCAGTGCCGGCTCCTGCTCTGTGCACATGTAGCTGCAGGACACATCGGGTTAATTAACCCGATGTGTGCTGTAACTAGGAGAGCAGGGAGCCAGCGCTCAGTGTGCACTGCTCCCTGCTCTGTGCACATGTAGCTGCAGCACACATCGGGTAATTAACCCGATGTGTGCTGTAACTAGGAAAGCAGGGAGCCAGCGCTCAGTGTGCGCTGCTCCCTGTTCTCTGCACGTGTAGCTCCGTGCGCTGGTAACCAAGGTAAATATCGGGTTGGTTACCCGATATTTACCTTAGTTACCAAGCGCAGCATCTTCCACGCGGCGCTGGGGGCTGGTCACTGGTTGCTGGTGAGCTCACCAGCAACTCGTGTAGCCACGCTCCAGCGATCCCTGCCAGGTCAGGTTGCTGGTGGGATCGCTGGAGCGTCGCAGTGTGACATCTCACCAGCAACCTCCTAGCAACTTACCAGCGATCCCTATCGTTGTTGGGATTGCTGGTAAGTTGCTTAGTGTGACTGGACCTTAACTGTTGCCACAGTAAACTGGTTAAGTAGAAATTTCCAATATAAGGGTATGTGCCCATGATCAGGACTCGCTGCATTCAGAAAGCAGCGAGTCCTGACCAGGGGGCGCATGTCTCCTCCGCAAGAAAATGCAGGAGACCGCAGCTGTCAGTACCCATGATCAGGGTTCAGTGCACTGCGGTCTCCTGCTTGTGTTCTCCCTACGGAGGACGCAAACGATTCCACAGTAAACAATTGACATGCTGCGGTCTGGAAAGATGCTCTGGAACTCAGTGTTTGCTGCGGAAAAAAAGAAGCATAGTGGGCACGGGATTTACAGACATCCCGTCCACTTTGCTTGTATGTGACCTGGTCAGGCACCACTGAGTACTGCACCCATGCTGGGGCCAGTACAACACAGGTAATCCAGAAGGCTGACCGAGGTGTGGTTACACAGGCGCATAGTAACCAGGTCTACCACATTGACCTTTGAAGGGACCCCTGGGGAATCCAGGAGGGGGCGCGGCCTCCATCTCCACTCAAGGGGTGGGGTAGAGGGTCTGGTTGCTAAGTTGCGTAGGCAGGCACAGAGGGGAGGAAGTAGTGAGCCAGTCTGAAGTGAAGCTCAATTGGAGAGAAGCTGTGCGTCACCGATATATAGGTGCTCAGGGAAAAAAAAGTTATCAAGTTAAAGGAGTATCCCGGCACACTATTATTCCCAAATGAAGAAAATCATGCAACTGTTCATAATGCAAAAAAAAATTTTATTTTTATTTTTATGTGCTGCAAATAATGAATAGCTGGTTCGTCCAATTGAGTCAACGTTTCGGCTTTAGGCCTTCGTCAGACTGGACTTTATCAATATGGGTATGTCAGTATTCAGTCATATCAAGGCGTTAGCCAAACAATAAATAGCAAGGAAATTACGTCAATAGTGACCTGAGCTATGGTCAGGCCGACTATATGAAATATCTCCGGAGAAACCGGAAGTGCCAAGGGCCGTAACCTGTTCCTTTATCTCTAGCGGTAAATGAGTGTTGCTACTCAATAGAAAAAGGCAGGTGCAGAACCGCTCACTCACAGACCGCACGTCTAGCACCAGCGCGGTAACGGCCACTGGCGATTCCGGTTCAACCGGCGATATTATACACATGTCACCTGCCTTTTTCTATTGAGTAGCATCTATATATCTATCTATCCATTATATAGCTATCCATTATTTATCTATCTATCTATCCCTCTATCTATCTATCCATCTATCTATCCCTCTATCTATCTATACGTCTATCTCTCCCTCTATCTAACCATTATCTATCTATCCCTCTCTATCAATTATCTATCCATCTATCTATCCAGCCATCAATCTATCCATCTATCTATCTCTCTATCCCTCTATCCCTCATGATGTTGGTTTTCTTTAGATTGATCGGTAGTGCCCATGTGGAGCTGAATTTCTCCAAGATCTGTAGGTTGTCTTGGAGACCTTTCTCGGTTGGTGACACCAGCAGTAGGTCATCTGCATAGAGCAAGAATTTCACCTGGGCGTCATGGAGTGTGAGACCTGGAGCAGTTGAAGATTCTAGAGCAGTAGCCAGCTCATTGATGTAAATATTGAAGAGCGTTGGACTTAGGCTGCAGCCTTGTCTGACTCCTCGGCTCTGCTGGAAATAAGCCGTTCTTCTACCGTTCACACTCACGCTGCAGAGGTTCTCGGTGTAGGAGCTTTTGATGACATCGTAGGTCTTTCCTCCTATTCCGCTTTCCAGCAGTTTCAAGAACAAGCCCGGGTGCCACACTGAGTCAAAGGCCTTTTTAAAGTCTACAAAGCAGGCGTATATCTTCCCATGCTTTGTATTGTGGACGTGGCTCTGAATGAGACTGTGCAGGGTGTAGATGTGGTCTGTGGTGCGGTGGTTTGGCACGAACCCTGCTTGGCTTTTGCTCAGGACATTGTGCTCGGTAAGGAAACTGATGATCCTTTTGTTTAGGATGCTGTTGAACAGTTTTCCCAAGTTACTGCTGACACATATGCCTCTGTAGTTGGCAGGGTCATACCTGTCCCCACTCTTGTGGATCGGTGTAATGAGTCCTTGGTTCCAGGTACGAGGGAAGTAACCACCACTCAGCACAATGTTGAACAGTTTAACCATTGCAGCTTGAATTTCTGGTGGGCTGTACTTCAACATCTCTGGGGGGATTCCATCCAGACCACTAGATTTTTTACACTTTATGGAAGTGATTTTCTCTGCAACTTCCTGTAATGTAATTGGTGTGTCCAGTGGGTTTTGGAAGTTTTTGATTTTCTCTTCCATTGCCTTTAGTTTTGATGTTATGTTTTCCTGCTCTTGGCTTAGTCCTTCTTTTGGGATGTCTTTGTAGAGGTCTCTGAAGTACTGGAGCCAGATGTTGCCATTTTGGATATGGGTGTCATTCTTTTTCTTGCTCTTTGTGTCCATGTGGCTCCATATTTCCCAGAAGGAGTTGTCTTGGAGGGCGTCTTGGAGTTGGCTAAGTTTGGTAGAGATGTAGCTCTGCTTCTTCCTCCTGAGGATGGTTTTGTACTGCTTTTGTATGGTGTCATAGGCTTCCCTCAGGTCTGGGTTGTTGGGGTCTCTGTGTTTATTGTTTGAGGCTGTTCTCAGGGTCTTTCGAACGGCTTTACACTCTTTGTCAAACCAACCATTGATCTGCTTTTCTTTTGGCCTCTTGTAGTTGACTTGTTTGAGGTCGGACAATTTGGCCATGGTGTGGAATATTTTGTTGAGGTCTTTTGCAGCTTGATTCACTCCTTCTGGGTTTGACTTGTACTTGTAGCTGTAGACGTTGTGGAGCATCTCCTGTAATTCCGGTCTGTTGGGAGCCTCTTTATATTTTATTTCTGACGTCTTGGACCATTTATAGGATGGAGGTCGGTTGTAGAGGCTGCTCTGCTGTGGCTTTTGTGTGGATGGTTTCTCTGTAGATTTGATGTACAGGAGAAGTTGGCTGTGGTCTGACAGGTGCGTTTGTGGGGTGACTATGAAGGCGCTAATATTTGCCGGGTCCATATCTGTAATGGCGTAGTCTACTACACTCCTTCCTACATGGGAGTTTAGTGTGTATCTTCCCAGTGAGTCTCCCTTTGTACGTCCATTAAGAATATGAAGACCTAAACTTTTACATAAGTTCAGGAGCTTTTTGCCACTTTTGTTGACTGTACTGTCATAGCTGTTTCTCTCTGAGTGTTCTGAGTCGTGACTGTCGTTCTCTGCCCCAAATATGTAGATGTTTCCATCTGTGGTCAGAAAGTCTTTTTCTCTCCCTGTTCTTGCATTGAGGTCTCCAAAGATGAGAACTTTGCCCAGGACCTGATAATGGGTGGCTTCTTCTTGTAAGATCTCAAAGCTGTCTGGATTGAAGTAGGGGGACTCTGGCGGTGGTATATAGGTGGTGCAGAGGTAGACATCGGACTGAGAGGTGAGGATGGAGCTGCTGATTCTGATCCATATGTGGCTGCCTCCTCTCTTCACTGGTGTGATGTACTGGTGGAGCTCTTCTTTATACCAGATCAATATTCCTCCTGAGCAGCGGCCCTGTTTGGTGTTTTTATTTTTAAGGGCAGGGACAGAGATTTCCCTGTATCCGATTGGCACCAGAGATTCGTTTTCAGCTCTGGTCCATGTTTCCAGGAGGATCTGAATGTCTATATTCTTCAGTCTTTGAATAAAGTCGGGGTCATTTGTTTTACATCCAAAGGCCGAGGTGCTCAGGCCTTGGATGTTCCAGCTGCTGATTGTGAATGAGGTCATTTTTTTTTTTTTTTTCTATATACCTCATGTGTATATACCTTGTAATGAGTGCGGCTGTGTAAGACACTCTGGATTTACGACTGGTTTATAGGTGTGTTAGTTTCCTGCACAATGTGCTGAGCAGGGTTCTAATCTCTTCCATATCTCTGCCCTGCATCTATCTATCTATCCATCTATCTCTCTATCCCTCTATCTATCCATTATCTATCTATATATGTATCCCTCTATCTATCCCTCTATCTATCCATCTATCTATCCATCTATCCCTCTATCCCTTTATCTATCCCTCTATCCATTATCTATCTATCTATCTATCTATCTATCTATCTATCATCTATCCATCTATCCATTATCTATGTATCCCTCTATCTATCTATCCATTATTTATCCCTCTATCTATCCAGCTATCCATTCTCTATCCATTATCTATCTATCAATCTATCTATCTATCTATCTATCCCTCTATCTATCCCTCTCTATCCATTATCTATCCATCATCTATCTAACTATCCCTCTATCTATCTATCTATCAATCTATCTATCTATACCTCTATCTATCACTCTATCTATCCCTCCCTATCCATCCATCTATCTATCTAACTAACTATCCCTCTATCTGTCTATCCCTCTATCTATCTATCTATCTATCCATCTATCTATCTGATAGATAGATAGATAGATAGAGATAGATAGATAGATAGATAGATTGATGGATAACTAGAGATAGATTGATGGATAGATAGGTAGATAGATAGATAGATAGATGGAGATAGATAATGGATAGATGGATAGATAGATAGCTAGATATATAGAGGGATAGATAAATAAATAGATAGATGGATAGATAGAAGGATAGATGGATAGATAGACCTCTATCTATCCCTCTATCTATCACTCTATCTATCCCTCTCTATCCATCCATCTATCTATCTAACTAACTATCCCTCTATCTATCTATCCCTCTATCTATCTATCTATCTATCTATCCATCTATCTATCTGATAGATAGATAGAGATAGATAGATTGATGGATAACTAGAGATAGATTGATGGATAGATAGGTAGATAGATAGATAGATAGATAGATGGAGATAGATAATGGATAGATGGATATATAGATAGCTAGATATATAGAGGGATAGATAAATAAATAGATAGATGGATAGATAGAAGGATAGATGGATAGATAGACCTCTATCTATCCCTCTATCTATCACTCTATCTATCCCTCTCTATCCATCCATCTATCTATCTAACTAACTATCCCTCTATCTATCTATCCCTCTATCTATCTATCTATCTATCTATCTATCCATCTATCTATCTGATAGATAGATAGAGATAGATATATTGATGGATAACTAGAGATAGATTGATGGATAGATAGATAGATAGATAGATAGATGGAGATAGATAATGGATAGATGGATAGATAGATAGCTAGATATATAGAGGGATAGATAAATAAATAGATAGATGGATAGATAGAAGGATAGATAGAGAGATAGATAATGGATAGATGGATAGATAGATAGATAGATAGATAGATGGAGATAGATAATGGATAGATGGATAGATAGATAGATAGCTAGATAGATAGAGGGATAGATAAATAAATAGATAGATGGATAGATAGAAGGATAGATGGATAGATAGAGGGATAGAGAGATAGATAATGGATAGATGGATAGATAGATAAATAAATAGATAGATGGATAGATAGAGGGATAGATGGATGGATAGATAGATAGATAATAGATAGATAGAAAGATAGATAGATAATGGATAGATAGAGGGATAGATAGAGGGATAGATAGATAGATAATGGATAGATAGAGGAATAGATAGATAGATAGATAATGGATAGATGGATAGATAGAGGGATAGATAAATAAATAAATAGATAGATAGATAGATAGAGGGATAGACAGATAGATAGATAATGGATAGATAGAGGGATAGATAAATAAATAGATAGATAGATAATGGATAGATAGAGGGATAGATAAATAAATAGATAGATAGAAAATGGATAGATAGATGGATAGATAGATAAATAAATAGATAGATAGCTAGAGGGATAGATAGATGGATAGATAGATAGAGGGATAGATAGATAATGGATAGATGGATAGATAGATAGATAAATAGATGGATAGATAGAGGGATAGATGTATGGATAGATAGATAAATAATAGATAGATAGATAATGGATAGATGGATGGATAGATAGATAGATAGTTGATGGATAGATATATAGATAGATAAATAGATAGATAGATAGATAATGGATAGATGATGGATAGATAGAGATCCCGCCCACCATTCCTAGGAGTAAGCAGCATTGAAGATGAGCTCCTGAGTTTTTCATCATTTATACCTTGTAATGAGTAAACAGTAAGACAAAACCTGGAAAAATTGGACTCCGTGGAAGAGGAAAGCGAGCTGGACTGAGCAGGACTAAAGATTTTTATGAAAAAAGAGGAAATAGAGGATTTAAAGGACATAAGAAAAAACCTGTTGAAGGACAGACTACAATCAACAGGAGGACTTCAGACTGACACCCAGAGATCTGCACATCCAAAGGTAGGACCATCCTCCATCCATACCACAACCTACAGACAGTGCTGGAATTACATCTCTGATAAATAAGGATTATTATAAAAATGGAAAATGTAAATGTAATACAAGTAAATGGGCAGAGAGCAGAGCTGGAGACACAGGACACCAGGAGGTCAGACACTCTAGAGATCACATACTCTGAGGAAGACAAGAGCATTCAAGCAAAGAAAGCCATAAAACATGCCAGAATTAGAGAACATCCAGAGACCCTCTTTGCTGATTTTACCTCTGAAGAGGAAGATAAAAGAAAAACCAATTTATTATTCTACACTGACCAACCATTAGCCTGGTACAACACCCTGTGCAATCAATATAAGCATATATCCAAGAACGGCATTAATAAGGGCCGGCAGATCAGAATCAGAAACCAAAAAGAAGACGAGACCAACTCACTGACCATAAATGTGTACAATAATGGCAACATCATGGTACAAGGGACTGAAGAAAACTTAAAGAAATTTGAAGACAGTTTTTCTCAAATTAAACTCCAGGCACAAAATTGCAAAGAACAACAAACCCCAGCAGCCACCATCACCTCTACAGAGAGCTCCAGAGACAGAACTGCAGCCCCCAACACCCTCAGAGGCTGTTTATCTCAATTAGAAAGAGGATTTGTACAATTTAAAGAAGAACTTCAAAGAAACCTTGGTGACAGAAACGCAAATGACCAAGTAATGAATGAGACAAACAAACTGAAATGTGAATACAGGTCGGCTCTGCAGGAAATAATAAGCAAACTGCATGAACTGTAGCAAGAAAATGCCCGACTGAGACAAGAGATAACAGAGCTGAAGACCCCTGGACACCTGAAACAGGAGGATGCCATAGAAACACAGAGGAGTGAAGACAAAATGGCCTCCACTGGCCAGGAAGGAGCTATGTTAACTAACACCAGTACAGACACCATGGCCTCCACTGGCCAGGACACTGAGATAGCAAATAACTCCAACAATATGAATGCTCCTGAAAATAACATAAATGAACCACAAACCGGAGAAAGAGAAAAGAGAAGAGAACCAGCCACCAGAAAAATCTCCAGCACAGACCCCCAGCTTCACCCACGTACCCCACCCGTGACCTCACAAAGTTTTGATACCATCCTAATAAAGGACTCAAATGGGAAATACCTGAATACACGGCGACTATTCCTAAATCATATTTTTATACACACAGGAACAATCTGCCAGCCCAAAACCTGCAGATCGCAGGACAACTGACCCAACTAGTAATGACGGCAAAACTAAAATTCCCGGACACCAAAATAATTCCATCATCTCTGCTCCCAAGAAATGATGTATCCAGTCAAACTATCCAGAGCATCAACACGGACATGACCACAAGAATCAAGGCTGTGCCCGACGTAATCCTGGCACAACACCCCTCCATAAATCACCAACACCTTTATGATGACAAGCACCTAAACAAACTAGGGGTCAGCCTTCTGGCCAAAGAACTGAAGGACATTATATTAAACATAGACCCCATGCCTGGACTCAACAACAACCAAAATCCCATGGAAAGACCCCCAACAATAAAAAGACAGGAAACCCCAATTTCATCACAGGATGCCAGAAACAAAGCCCTTCACCCAAAATCGGGCCATCAGATGAGGAGACCACCATGGAGGGGACCATCAGCCCCATACAGAGACATGCAGGGCAGAGATATGAAAGAGATTAGAACCCTGCTCAGCACATTGTGCAGGAAACTAATGTGACTGGAACAAACCTAACACATCTATAAACCAGTCATAAATCCAGAGTGTCTTACACAGCCACACTCATTACAAGGTACATACACATGAGATATATAGAAAAAAAAAATGACCTCATTCACAATCAGCAGCTGGAACATCCAAGGCCTGAGCACCGCGGCCTTTGGATGTAAAACAAATGACCCCGACTTTATTCAAAGACCGAAAAATATAGACATTCAGATCCTCCTGGAAACATGGACCAGAGCTGAAAATGAATCTCTGGTGCCAATCGGATACAGGGAAATCTCTGTCCCTGCCCTGAAAAATAAAAACATCAAACAAGGTCACTGCTCAGGAGGAATATTGATCTGGTATAAAGAAGAGCTCCACCAGTACATCAAACCAGTGAAGAGAGGAGGCAGCCACATATGGATCAGAATCAGCAGCTCCATCCTCACCTCTCAGTCCGATGTCTACCTCTGCACCACCTATATACCACCGCCAGAGTCCCCCTACTTCAATCCAGACAGCTTTGAGATCTTACAAGAAGAAGCCACCCAATATCAGGTCCTGGGCAAAGTTCTCATCTTTAGAGACCTCAATGCAAGAACAGGGAGAGAAAAAGACTTTCTGACCACAGATGGAAACAACTACATATTTGGGGCAGAGAATGACAGTCACGATTCAGAACACTCAGAGAGAAACAGCTATGACAGTACAGTCAACAAAAGTGGCAAAAAGCTCCTGAACTTATGTAAAAGTTTAGGTCTTCATATTCTTAATGGACGTACAAAGGGAAACTCACTGGGAATATATACACTAAACTCCCATGTAAGAAGGAGTGTAGTAGACTATGCCATTACAGATATGGACCCGGCAAATATTAGCGCCTTCATAGTCACCCCACAAACGCACCTGTCAGACCACAGCCAACTCCTCCTGTACATGAAATCTACAGAGAAACCATCCACACAAAAGCCACAGCAGAGCAGCCTCTACAACCAACCTCCATCCTATAAATGGTCCAAGGCATCAGAAATAAAATATAAAGAGGCTCCCAACAGACTGGAAATACAGGAGATGCTCCACAACTTCTACAGCTACAAGTACAAGTCAAACCCGGAAAGAGTGAACCAAGCTGCAAAAGACCTCAACAAAATATTCCACACCATGGCCAAATTGTCCGACCTCAAACAAGTCAACTACAAGAGGCCAAAAGAAAAGAAGATCAACGGTTAGTTTGACAAAGAGTGTAAAGCCGTTCAAAAGACCCTGAGAACAGCCTCAAACAATAAACACAGAGACCCCAACAACCCAGACCTGAGGGAAGCCTATGACACCATACAAAGACAGTACAAAACAATCCTCAGGAGGAAGAAGCAGAGCTACATCTCTACCAAACTTAGCCAACTCCAAGACGCCCTCCAAGACAACTCCTTCTGGGAAATATGGAACCACATGGACACGAAGAGCAAGAAAAAGAATGACACCCATATCGAAAATGGCAACATCTAGCTCCACTACTTCAGAGACCTCTACACAGACATCCCAAAAGAAGGACTAAGCCAAGAGCAGGAAAACATAACATCAAAACTAAAGGCAATGGAGGAGAAAATCAAACATTTCCAAAACCCACTGGACACACCAATTACATTACAGGAAGTTGCAGAGAAAATCACTTCCATAAAGTGTAAAAAATCTAGTGGTCTGGATGGAATCCCCCCAGAGATGCTGAAGTACAGCCCACCAGAAATTCAAGCTGCAATGGTTAAACTGTTCAACATTGTGCTGAGTGCTGGTTACTTCCCTCGTACCTGGAACCAAGGACTCATTACACCAATCCACAAGACTGGGGACAGGTATGACCCTGCCAACTACAGAGGCATATGTGTCAGCAGTAACTTGGGAAAACTGTTCAACAGCATCCTAAACAAAAGGATTATCAGTTTCCTTAACGAGCACAATGTCGTGAGCAAAAGCCTAGCAGGGTTCGTGCCAAACCACCGCACCACATCTACACCCTGCACAGTCTCATTCAGAGCCACGTCCACAATACAAAGCATGGGAAGATATACACCTGGTTTGTAGACTTTAAAAAGGCCTTTGACTCAGTGTGGCATTCGGGCTTGTTCTTGAAATTGCTGGAGAGCGGAATAGGAGGAAAGACCTACGATGTCATCAAAAGCTCCTACACTGAGAACCTCTGCAGTGTGAGTGTGAACGGTAGAAGAACGGCCTATTTCCAGCAGAGCCGAGGAGTCAGACAGGGCTGCAGCCTAAGTCCAACGCTCTTCAATATCTACATCAATGAGCTGGCTACTGCTCTAGAATCTTCACCTGTTCCAGGTCTCACACTCCATGACGCCCAGGTGAAATTCTTGCTCTATGCAGATGTCTTTCTGCTGCTGTCACCAACTGAGAAAGGCCTCCAAGACAACCTACAAATCTTGGAGAAATTCAGCTCCACATGGGCACTACCGATCAACCTAAAGAAAACCAACATCATGGTGTTCCAGAAGATAAAAAGGAGATTTGACCAGCATCCACCATTTGTCCTAAACAACTGCACTCTTATAGGAACAGACAAATACACATACTTGGGCCTGGAAATTCACCAGTCAGGGAGCTTCAAACAAGCCATAGAGACCCTGAAAAACAAGGCCTCCAAGACCTTCTATGCCATCCGAATGAAACTCTATCATCTGAAGCCTCCAGTGAGGGTCTGGATAAAAATCTTCGATTCCATCATCGCCCCAATCCTCCTGTACAGCAGCGAAGTCTGGGGCCCTCACACTTACCCAGATTGGTCAAGGTGAGATTCCAGCCCAACAAAAATATTCCACCTGGAATTCTGTAAGCACCTTCTCCAGGTCCATTGAAGCACGTCCAACAGTGCCTGTCGAGCAGAGCTGGGCAGATTCCCTCTACACCTAGCAGATCTGAAGAGGTCACTATCATTTCAGGCTCATCTACAGAGTAGCAATCCAAGCTCCCATCACCACAAAGCTCTAATATATATATATACGTGGGCCAGATGACCCAGGACCCCTGGCACAGCTCTCCCAAACCCAACAGGACAAAATGACCAATCACACCAGCCTGACAAAAACCAGAATCAGGAAGATGGTAGACGAGGGCCAGGAGAGGTATGTGATTGACTGGAGGACTGACATCAACACCTCAAAGAAACTGACCACGTACTAGAGTCAACACAGAGACTACAGACTGGCCCCATATCTAGAAAACTCCCAGACCCCAGGGACTGCAGAACCCTGAGCCGATATAGACTCAGCGCCCACAGTCTAGCCATTGAATCCGGCCGACACAAGCAGAGCTACAAGCCCAGGGAGGACAGACTGTACCAACACTGTGACTTGGAGGCCCTGGAGGATGAAACCCACTTCCTGCTACACTGCACCAAGTACTCAGTAGTGAGGGACACTCACTTCAGGAGACTCTCCCATCTCTTCCCGGATTTCAGCTCCATGAAGGAGGAAGAGAAAACATATATCCTGCTGGGGGAAGAAGAGAGCGCAGTGGAGATAGCAGTGCGGTATGTGAGTAAATGTCATAGACTTCGAGAAAGAGAACTATGATAAGCCATGGACTTCCATAGCCCCCCATCCCAGATGTGACCCCCAGACCCCACCCTGGATGTGCCCCATCCATCCTTCCTACAGTCCCCACCCTGGATATGCCCCATCATAAGCCATGGACTTCCATAGCTCCCACCCTAGATGTGCCCCCACAGTCCCCACCCTGGATGTGCCCCATCCATCCTTCCTACACTCCCCACCCTGGATATGCCCCATCATAAACCATGGACTTCCATAACTCCCACCCTAGATGTGTCCCCACCCTGGATGTGCCCCATCCATCCTTCCTACAGTTCCCACCCACCATCCCCACAGTCCCAGTCCCTAATTGCTTTGGCAAAACTAATTTGTATTTGGTCCTGCCAATAAAGCTTGTTTGCTTTGATTTGATAGATAGATAATGGATAGATAGATGGATAGATTATGGATAGATAGATATATAGATAGATAGCTGGATAGAGGGATAGCTAGATCGATAGACAGATGGATAGATAGAAAGATAGATAGATAGATAGATAGATAGATAGATAGATAATAGATAGATAGATTAGATAGATAGATTAGATAGATAGATAATGGATAGAAAGATAATGGATAGATAGATAGATAGATAGATGGATAGATAGATATTCAGATAGATAGATAGGTAGACAGATGGATAGATAGAGGGATAGATAGATGATATTACAGCTTTTATTTCAGTTCTCGCGATCGGTAATGTGGTGACATCACCGACCGTGAGAAATGGCCTGGAGTTACCTCTGCAGCATCGTTCACGGAAAGAGGCTGCATTCAGCACTCTCTCACAGACGTCGCTGAATCAGTGTGGATTACGCCAGACCTGGATATTTGGGGGGGGTTAATAAAGTGGTGACAGAGGGGCTTTTTGGTGTTTTATTTCAAATAAAGGATTTTTCATTGTGTGTTTACTTACTTTCACTATTTCACTATAGATTAGTGATGGAGTGTCATAGATGCTGCCATTACTACTCTTGGACTTAGTGGCAGTTATGCCCTGTCATTAACTCCTTATTACCCTGATGGCCATCGCATCACGGCAATTAGGAAGGGTCGGTGACACGCCGGGATTGTCGCACCTGATATATGCGACATTCTCGAGTCAGCAGCCAGCTGATATTCTCGGCTGCGGGAGGGGGGCCATAACCATGGCATTCGCCCTCCCCAGCCTGAGAATACCGGCCCGCTGCTGTGTGCTTACATCGGCTAGGTATCATTTGGGGGGACCGCACGTCATTGTTTTACATTATTTATTTCTTTATTTTACTACACAATATAGACCCGCCCACCGGCGGCTGTGATTGGTTGCAGTAAGACAGCTGTCCCTCAGCGTGGGGGCGTGCCTGACTGCAACCAATCATAGGCGCCAGTGGGCGGGGGAAGCAGGGAATACGAGATGGATTAATGTGCCGTTGGCATTATCAAAAGCTGGAAAACCCGCCACAGTGTGACAGCCGTGCAGCGCTGCGCCCGTGATCGGTGAGTAAGAAAAAGAGGGTGAGACCAACTGACCATAATGACCGCTGGCTTATATAGCCACTATGACACCATGCGGCCAAGCCAATCACAGTAACACCACAACAAAGATGGCTGCAGCGTTACTGTGAGGGCAGCAACATCAGATGTGTTCATTGGCTGGAAAAAGGCACCAGGAAGTCCAGAAATTAAAATGAAAGTATCGGAGCGATTACCATATTAGCCATCAGAAAGCGAATACCTCGAATACCCCATTATCCATCGGCTACCGAATAGTGGCGAATACATTCGCTCATCCCTAATTATAATTCAAAATCCCGTGAAGATCATAATCATTGTGAAAATTACAAAGATGAATATGAATTACTAACAACAAATTAGCCAAAAAACACTAATAAATAAAAAATATCATCCTTGTAATTCATTCCGCCTGGATATTTAGTATTAAGATCTACGATCAAGAAAGCTTCCTTAAGTAACACCTTTTTTTTTCCAATCTCCACCTCTAATAGGACGTTCTACCTTCTCAAGACCAAACCAGATACAATTTTCTACACTGCTATTAAGTTTTTCAACAAAATGTCTTGCAACTCCCAAGTATTTGGCATGGTTTTTTAAAATATTTGAGATATGTTCCGCTATTCTTTTTACTTTACGGATAGTGCATCCAATGTACCGCAAACGCATAATGTGCAGGTAATGCAGTATACAACATACTTCGTATCGTAGTGATATTGCCCATATCTGTTTTTAACATAACCAATCTCACCTCTTCTTTTTTTATAATTAGACACATTACATTTGTGTAGCAATCAGATAGAATAATATTCCATTCGCTGAGAAATTTATCAGAAAAGACATATGTTGGTATCTTTTCAATGTGCAATAATCTCGGAATCATATTCTTCTCAACATACGTATTTAAAGCAGAGGTGTATCTAGGTTTTCCAGCACACGGGGCAAAAAATCACTTTGGCAGCCCCCACCAAGCAGTTTGGGTGGTCATCATGTGATCAATCATTCATATGTGATTTGCATATTTACAGTTACCTGATAACGAGCTTCTCTTAATAATTCTCTCAATGTTCAATGAGAAACGTAGGAAGAAATGCTAATTGTCACATGCAAGTATGGAAATCACATATGAGTGGAGTGGCCCTGTGATGACTTCTGGAACCTGCAAGCAGAGCTGAATTCTGACAGTGAGTATATTACACACTGTTAGAACTGAGAATACTACACTGCTTAATTTTATAATTAAAGGGGTTGTCCAGGTTTAAGAGGAAAGTGTGCAGTGATGTTATTCGTGAAATCAGGTTTCTGAATTCTTACAATGCATGCTCTGCACATTTTTAGGATTCTCCGGTGCCAGGGACAAGAGTGGACGATCATGTGAGCACAAGTATGAGATTTGTATATATGATGCCCCTGACCTTATCAGGGTCTCACAGGGAACTTCACTTCTTTCTCTTATGGTGCAGAACTCATCCTCCATGCTTTTGGGATACTAACTTTGGTATTGTTTCTATCAGCACACAAATCCTAACCACACTTCACACGACACCCTGTCAGGCACACCAGTGGGTGGTCTAGTTGGAAAAGGGCCATCCGCCTAGGGGTCAGGCAGACTGGTGGGAGGGACAGTCAGTTGACTAGTAGTAACCCTCAGAAACTGAGGAGCTGAAAGGAGTTGTAGCTCCCTGGGAGACTTTGGTTAGGTCGCAGACGGTGGTCTGTGACCAGAGGAGTCAGAAACCCGGTCGCAGGGTATTGGAGAAGGGTGCCCAGACTTAGTTTTGGAGAACGGTCCCCACCGGAAAGTCCAGTAACCGGACCGGTACCGAGCATGGCAGAGTACAGGACCCTAGATCAGGGAGTAGCTTCACGCAACCTGGTAATTCACCTGTGGAGGATAGTCCCTTTATGAACTTTCCCCAAGAGCTCAGAGATCGAAGGTACCAACACAACGAGGGGGATAGGACTTTCCAGCTTATGCGACCCACTGAAATCTCAAGTGTCAGCCATCGAGAGCATAGCTCCACTATTCTAAGATAGGGAGTGGGACCCTGACAGCTTCAGGCCAAAGGGTCACTTAGGAACATCTACAATTGTGCATGGAGGCAGGCTCCAGATCACTAAAAATACCAGCGGGGACGGATTCCCGGACGAGCTCCCCAGAGTGGCAGCGGTACCCAGAGACTTGGTTTACTTCGGTGTCAGAGTCTGCTTAATATTTACACCAACATCCATACAGCCTGAGTGAGTACACTGCTCTCTCTGCGTCCTGTCTGCCCACACAGCCCGCACCATGCCATGCTCCATGTGACGCCCTGGCCTATCAGGTCATCACAGGGCATCGTGCAACTGGCCCTTCTGCACAGTATCCACTCCTCCTTGGTTACGGATCCTGGTCCTTTGGTGTTGCTAGCAGCTTAGCAAGTCAAAATCCTAGAAACACTTTACACCGAACCCACAAGACACACCATTGGGGGGCCTGAAGGGAATAGGGCCGCCAATATGGGGGTTGCTAGGGGAAAGTGAAAAAGTGAGAGGAGAGTGAAAACAGGAGTGAAAGGAGAAGGAGGTCACTGGTCCGGAGCAGGGCTCCTGGAGGCTACTAGGTGCAGACGTTAGTCTGGGCCTGGTAGGAGCTGGAACCCTGGTCGCAGGGGATCACGTCAAGGGGCACGGTCTGCCGAGGAGGGCAGCCTGCGGCCTTGAGCCATCACCGGGCAGGGGCCAGGGCACGACGGGGTACGTGGACCCTAGGCCGAAAAGTAGCTTCCCACGTCCTGGTAATTTACCCGACGGGGGTGAAGACTTCAAGATTCATCCCCAACCCGCTCCAAAATTGGGGTACTAGCGCACCGATGGGATAGGACTTTCCCAAATACAGTCCAAAGAAATCCTACTCGTGAAACCTGAGAGCAAGCTCACTCCGTTAGCCATACGTGTGAGCGGGACCTGAAAAGTTTCAAGCTTGAGGGTCCAAATAGTGAGAAGGTGCCACGGAAAAGGCCACAGGCTAACAGCAACACCAAGGGCACAGATCCCAGCGTGCTCCCTCCAGGCTGCAGTGGTGCTCAGAATTCTAGTTTACAATCTGTCGGTGTTGTTATTCCTGGACTGAGTGAGTACACTAAAAGCCCCTTTTCCTCTACCCAACGGCACCCCAAGCACCAACTCCCAAATGGGCCCCGGGGCACAAAACCCCCTACCCACGGAGGGGTTAAACACCTTGCTGCTATACCACTGCCACCGGGCTCCCCCACCAACAGCAGCGGTGGTACACCATCTTACCACGCACAGTGAGTGGCATCACGAACTTTCCAAATCCCATGTACATACTCTCCCCCCCTCTCTTCCTTTAAATTCGAGTGTCCGCGTGGACCCCCGGGTCCAGAGACCCCTCAAGCCACCGTGGCTCCGGATTCGAGGGGCTCGGCCGCTGGCACGGGGGCGATACACTCCACCTATCCTCCAGAGTCCCAGGGTCTCCCCCACCCATGGAGGGAACATCATCTGGCTGCCCCGCTTCATCTCCCCCGGGTACTCCCACCATCGGCAGCGGTGGTACTCCCCTTACCGCAAACCATGGGTGGCGTCACAAACTCTCCTTTGTAAATATTCCCCTCTTTTACATTTTGACATGGCCACAAGCCTCCGGGTCCGGAGACCCTCGAGTCACAGCGACCCCGGATCCGAGCAGTTTGACTGCTGCAGGGGCGGCACATATACTTCTGGCCACATTCTGATTTGACGTGTCCAGCCTCAGTCAATTAATTTTTATTAAGTGAGGCCATGCATGTCTGTTCAGTACATAACCACATCTATGTAAATCGCATACTTGCAGCTTCGTAACCTCCCACTCTCATCGCCAGCACCAGAGAATCCTGACAGCGGGCAGTCTGCGCACTGTGAGAATTCAAAAGTCTTCAGTCACATAGAGTGACACATAGAGTGACTGCAGGCTCATCACAAACTTGGACAACCCCGTTAGTGCTCCTAACAACATAAATAAAAACATAGTAACCCTGAAATTGTCAAACGGTACAAGACTTTATTAAAGAAAGTATCCACCAGTTTAACGTTGATGGCCTTTCCTTAGAATCGGTCACCATTGTCTGATTGGTCAGAGTCCGGCACCTGGCACCCCAGCCAATCATCTGTTCTAGGTGCCATGTCAGTGGTGGCAGGTGGCCGTAAGTGCTCAGTTCTGGATCTGCTTCATCTTTAGATAGTAGCATCAGCCTCCTATTAAAATTAATGAGGTGGATGTGCAGTCCACGGCCGCGGACACAATCAGAAGATGGAGTAGATCCAGAACTAAACATTTCCGGCCACCTGCACTAAGAATAGCTGATCAGTGGTGGTTCCATTGCCTCACATCAGAAGCAATGCGCAAGTGGGACCAAGGCCGAATGATGGGACATAGTATCACAAATAAACATATACATTCAGGTACCTTATAGAAGATGTTATCTCTGAGTCACTTATTTCTAGTCATCATCTTGTCCTGACGCCATGATGACTTTTCACATTTACATTTCGTCTCTGCAGATTTCCATCTTCTCTGGTCTTCTGCAGCATATCCCAACATGATGCTCCTAAACATAGCAGAATGAGTATAATACTCATATTTAAAAATATCTGCCCTACGCTGTGCCCCAGAATAAATAATGGCCCCTCACTGTGTTCTCTGCACAAAATATAACCCACACACTGTCCCTCTTATGGTACATGCCCTCCACACTGCCCTCTCCTTCCAATACAGAGCCCACTCTTCACATTGTTCTTTACACTGTGTCCTCCTATACTGCCCAGTTTTTATACTGTGCTCTCTCATCACACACCCTCCTCGCTATGGCATGATACTGTACCCACAAGCGACTCCCTCTCCATACGGCTCTCCTCCACTACCCAGTCTATATTCTGTGCCCCCTTACATTTTTCTCATCCCTTACTGTCTCCTCACTAGCTCCTGTGTGTCCATATACTTTTCCCCCTCACTCCCCATACCATGTCGCTCTTTATTCTGTGTCTTCAAAATTTATTTCCCGTTTGCTCCCCATGATATATCCGTGTACATTCCCCCAATCGCTCCACATACAATGTCTGTATACATTCCCCTCTCACCCTCACTCACTATACTATGTCTATATACATTCTCCCTCACTCCCAATACTGTCTGTATACATCACCTCTCACTCTCTCTCCCCATACATCACCACTCATCCTCACTCCCTATACTATGTCTATATACAGTTAGGTCCAGAAATATTTGGACAGTGACACAATTTTCGCGAGTTGGGCTCTGCATGCCACCACATTGGATTTGAAATGAAACCTCTACAACAGAATTCAAGTGCAGATTGTAAAGTTTAATTTGAAGGTTTGAACAAAAATATCTGATAGAAATTGTAGGAATTGTACACATTTCTTTATAAACACTCCACATTTTAGGAGGTCAAAAGTAATTGGACAAATAAACCAAACCCAAACAAAATATTTTTATTTTCAATATTTTGTTGCGAATCCTTTGGAGGCAATCACTGCCTTAAGTCTGGAACCCATGGACATCACCAAACGCTGGGTTTCCTCCTTCTTAATGCTTTGCCAGGCCTTTACAGCCGCAGCCTTCAGGTCTTGCTTGTTTGTGCGTCTTTCCGTCTTAAGTCTGGATTTGAGCAAGTGAAATACATGCTCAATTGGGTTAAGATCTGGTGATTGACTTGGCCATTGCAGAATGTTCCACTTTTTTGCACTCATGAACTCCTGGGTAGCTTTGGCTGTATGCTTGGGGTCATTGTCCATCTGTACTATGAAGCGCCGTCCGATCAACTTTGCGGCATTTGGCTGAATCTGGGCTGAAAGTATATCCCGGTACACTTCAGAATTCATCCGGCTACTCTTGTCTGCTGTTATGTCATCAATAAACACAAGTGACCTAGTGCCATTGAAAGCCATGCATGCCCATGCCATCACGTTGCCTCCACCATGTTTTACAGAGGATGTGGTGTGCCTTGGATCATGTGCCGTTCCCTTTCTTCTCCAAACTTTTTTCTTCCCATCATTCTGGTACAGGTTGATCTTTGTCTCATCTGTCCATAGAATACTTTTCCAGAACTGAGCTGGCTTCATGAGGTGTTTTTCAGCAAATTTAACTCTGGCCTGTCTATTTTTGGAATTGATGAATGGTTTGCATCTAGATGTGAAGCCTTTGTATTTACTTTCATGGAGTCTTCTCTTTACTGTTGACTTAGAGACAGATACACCTACTTCACTGAGAGTGTTCTGGACTTCATATGATGTTGTGAACGGGTTCTTCTTCACCAAAGAAAGTATGCGGCGATCATCCACCACTGTTGTCATCCGTGGACGCCCAGGCCTTTTTGAGTTCCCAAGCTCACCAGTCAATTCCTTTTTTCTCAGAATGTACCCGACTGTTGATTTTGCTACTCCAAGCATGTCTGCTATCTCTCTGATGGATTTTTTCTTTTTTTTCAGCCTCAGGATGTTCTGCTTCACCTCAATCGAGAGTTCCTTAGACCGCATGTTGTCTGGTCACAGCAACAGCTTCCAAATGCAAAACCACACACCTGTAATCAACCCCAGACCTTTTAACTACTTCATTGATTACAGGTTAACGAGGGAGACGCCTTCAGAGTTAATTACAGCTCTTAGAGTCCCTTGTCCAATTACTTTTGGTCCCTTGAAAAAGAGGAGGCTATGCATTACAGAGCTATGATTCCTAAACCCTTTCTCCGATTTGGATGTGAAAACTCTCATATTGCAGCTGGGAGTGTGCACTTTCAGCCCATATTATATATATAATTGTATTTCTGAACATGTTTTTGTAAACAGCTAAAATAACAAAACTTGTGTCACTGTCCAAATATTTCTGGACCTAACTGTACATCACCCCTCACCCCCACTCCCTATAGTATGTCTGTATACATCACCCCTCACCTTCACGCCCTATACTATGCCCCCTCCCCACCCTCTGTCCCCCATTGTGTGTCCACAGATAGTTCCCTTTCCCCACCTTCTCTCCCCCATACTGTATCTATAGATACTACCCCCTCCCCACCCTCTGTCCCCACATACTGTGTCCACAGATAGATAAGAGAGAAAAAGAGTTTTTCAGCTCACCCAAGGTAGATTAACTTCCCAGGAGTTCAATTAAATCCAGGCGGTGCACGGAAGGCTGAACGTTGGTGATTCAGTGCAATCCAAAACTAAGGAGGGTATTCCAGCAACACGTCAGGTAATAAAAACAACTTTTATTCCAAAATTCTTTTAAAATTCAAACATCAATGCGCAAAAGAGGGGGGCCAGTCCCTCAAACCCCTCAGTGATATTAAAACCGCTTACGCATTTCAGGCGTATTGTCCTTACTCATACTCATAGGAGTAAGGACAATACGTCTGAAATCTGTAAGCGGTTTTATTATCCCTGAGGGGTATGAGGAAATGGCCCCCCTCTTTTGCGCATTGATGTTCGAATTTCAAAAGACTTTTGGAATAAAAGTTGTTTTTATTACTGGACCTGTTGCTGGAATACCCCCCTTCGTTTTGTGTCCACAGATAGTTCCCTTTCCCCACCCTCTCCCCCATACTGTGTCTATAGATACTACCCCCCTCTCATCCCATAATGTTTCTCTTCCGTGTCTTCAGCTCCACTGGAGCACTTTTCATCAGCGCTCTTTCCCGCCTCTGCTCTGCAGCCCTAAATTCTAGGCCAGCAGTGTGATCAGCTGACCTGATCACACTACAGATATCGCTCTGACCCGGAAGGGCCGGCGGTCACCACTTCAATTGTCCTCACGTATCAGTGCAGATTTGGCTGTCATTCTATTCCCAAGATGCGCTTACAGTTGCCACTCACAGTGCTATGAAAAGGACTAAAGCAGCTCTGGACTTTATAACTGAACGTTCGGGGCTATCGGGAGGAATAAACTTCATTTTCTCCCCTTAGACACATTTTCACCAAGGTTTCTGGGGAGCTCTGTGACACTATTTACCTGCATATTAACCCTATAACTGCAGGTAAATAGTGTTATCTGATGTGACCAGTTCCTTTTAAAGTGTTATGACTGAGCCCTTCAATTTACATGGACCCTTAGATAACACAATTGTGCTCAATTGTTCACCATCATTGAGTGTCCTTAACTGCATGGTCAACTATAAATCATGTGTAACAGAAAACAATAGAGAACATAAATGAAGTGTGCACAGGCAGAGTGATACATGGCTAAATACATGTAAACACAGTCATACAGGGAAGCCAGAGGAAAATGAAAGAAATCCAAAAGAATAACGTAATACATGGAAACCCTCCAAATCTTAAAAGAAATTGAATAGGAGAAAACGGGGATGGGAATAACACAATCAAATCATCAAATCACAGGAAAAAGCAATAGCAATAACTAAGCAAAAATCCTTAACTAAGGAGCTGAGACAAAAACCATCCATCTAGGATTACAGTCAGCAATGAGAGTATAAATAGCCCCTCCCAAGATGTGATAGGGGCAAACAAAACAAGACAGTGCACACACCTGAATTGAAGTGAAACAGGAAAGCAAAATAAGGAAAAGGAAAGACAAGAGACCTACCAGTTTGACTGACACAAAAGAGGCTGTGGTCCAACAGAGAGAGAGAGAAACCTTCACAACTATGTACCCCTACCTTTTTCAAGGGGCCACTGGACCCTCAGAAACCCCCAACCTCTGACAACGCTGATGGAATTCTTATCAGGTGATCTGAATGATGATCCTCCAAATCAACCCAGGAGTTATCCTCAGGATCGTAATCCTTTCACTCGATGAGATACTGCAGATAGCACCTGACCCACTTGGATCCCAGAACTTGCTCTACTTCATACTCCCGATCCTCCTTCAGTTCCACCTCAACAGTGTCTAGAGGTCCAGGCATCTCTTCAAATCTCTTCAAAATGGAAGAATAGAGCGAGTTATTGATTTTCCAATCAACACGGAGTTGAAGATTAACTGTTACGGAAGTCAAAACTTTAATAATCCTGCAAAGACCTACAAATTTGGGAGAAAATTTCCTAGAAGTCACTTTAAGCCATATATTTTTCAAGGACAAACACACAAACTCACCCACCCTAAAGACAGGAATCATTTTGCGTCTGCAGTTTGCTCACTTTTTTGCCCGATCACTTGTTGCCAAAAGACCCCTTTCAACCTCCCTCCAAACTTTAATCAAACAGGGAAAAAAATTCCCCTCAATTAAAATGGAGGACTGCAACACGGAAAAATTCTCAAAAGACAAATGAAAACTCTTACACCAAAAAAAGCATGGTAGCCGTAGCTGTAAGGTTATTTAAAGCAAATTCAGCCACAGACAAAAACTCCACCCAGTCTTCCTGATTAGATGAAATGAAACATCTCAAATATTGCTCTCTATTGGTTCATCCTCTCAGTCTGTCCTTTAATCTCTGGATGGTACCCTAAGAAAAATGACAATTTGATACCCAATCTGGAGCAGAAAGTAGCCAAAAGCTAGCTAAAAACAGAACTCCTCAGATAATGATGTTTTAGGAACACCAGGTATTTTAAAAAGGTATAAGAAATTAACAACGCAGCTAAGCTCTTAACATTAGGCAACGTAAGAAGGGGAACCAAATAAACCATCTTGCTGAAACAATCCACTACCACCCACACAACAGTATTACTGCCAGAATTAGGTAAATCAGTAACAAAATTCTAGGAGAAGTGTGTATCTCATTAGGCAGGATATAACCCGCTGGGGCCTGACGAAAAGCTTTAACCCTGGCACATACTCTGCATTTACAAGTATACTCATGTAATACGAATTCATGGGACCAGACCCTTTGCACACTAGCAAGCGCAATGTGTCGGTTACACTTGGCGCAAGACGTCGCACTGCTGCACACCCTTAAGGGCTGGTGATATCCTTCACTCACCTGCCGGTCCTGATGAGGGGGGACTTCCCAGGCAGCAAACAGTGCGGAGGCTGGCTACCGAGCACACAGCGGCAGGTGGGACAATCACACAAAGAAAATAACTAAATGGAAAAAGGGAACAATCCTTGGGCTGATACCATAGCAGAAACAAAAAGGAAGCTGAACCCAGCTTTAAGCAAAAGAAAGCTGAACCCTACAGCAGGAAATGCAGGAGGAAAACCTCAGAGAACCAGCATAAGGAAACCAACCATACCGCCCACACAACTGAATTAATCAGCAACTAAAGAAGCCAGATTGCAGGTTTAAATCTGCCTCCTAGAACTCATGTGACTCGCTGAGGCAACATCTATTCCCCACCATCTGTCCTCAGAACATCAGAAGGAGAGGAGGAGAGTGGAATCAGCAACTAAAGAAGCCAGATTGCAGGTTTAAATCTGCCTCCTAGAACTCATGTGCCTCAATGAGGCAACATCTATTCCCCACCCTCTGTCCACAGAACATCAGAAGGAGAGGAGGAGAGTGGAATGGAGGGAACCTCCCACCATCTGACTATGTCAAAGGATAAAGCATCCTGTATCCGCTGACAACAGCACACAGCAGGGGACCCAGCGTCCCGGGACCCCTGAGTGACACCAGTGCTGGAAGCAGCGGCATCCCACCTCCCAGTGACCCCAGGGTATGATGTGCTCGGTCAGAGCGGGCACTTGTACAAGCTCTGCCGCTGATGGTAACACCCCATCCCTTGTGGCCAGTGAAGGGCGACAGGTGACACCTCGTGGAGTCAGACCACATGTAGGAGCACGATGGACCCGCTTAGGTACAGAACCACCAGCAATGACAACTTATCAACATTCTTGTGAACATTCTGCTATCAAAAGGAACTCGAAATAGATCTACAAGTGGCAAACAAAACCAGAGGGCTAGCCAAAATGGATAGGAGTTTTGTCCCTCAACTCTGGAACAAAATTACGATACAAAGCGTTAATATTCTTAGGGCGGCATCACACGCTATGATATATCGGGCGATATGTCGTCGGGGTCACGTATTCCGTGACGCATATCCGGCATCGTTAGATATATCGTAGCGTGTGACATCTACGAATGACTGTGAACGAGCAAAAATACTCACCTTATCATTGCTCGTTGACACGTCGTTCATTTTCATAAAGTCGTTCCTCTTTCTGCGTGCCGGTTATTCGTCATTCCCAAGGCAGCACACATTGCTCCGTGTGACACCCCGGGAACGACGAACACAGCTTACCTGCGTCCCGCCGGCAATGCAGAAGGAAGGAGGTGGGCGGGATGTTACGTCCCGTTCATCTCCGTCCCTCCGCTTCTATTGGGTGGTCGCTGTGTGAGCAAGAGGATGTTTGCCGCCAACAGCGAGGTTGTTCGGGAGGTAAGTACGTGTGACAGGGGTAAACGACTTTGTGCGCCACGGGCAACAAATTGCCCGTGACGCACAAACAACATAGGAGGGTGTGATTGCTCATGCGATCTCACGATAAATCAGTGCATGTACCGCCGCCCTTAGATCTGATGGGAAACTGAAAAATCAAACCAAGGCCTGTCTAATGTATAGACACTTTTCAGCATCAATATACAATAGATTCTTATGCTAGGTAAAGACTGTAACTTTAATTATTTTTCTTGTCCCTATTATGTATACCCCTTTCACATGTAAAGCGCCATGGAATAAATGGTGCTATAATAATAAATAATAATAATAATAACTTTATTTGTAGTCCCCTACAACCAGTGTCTCCACTCCTCAAAGACTCTCTTAACTGCCAAAAGCTCATGGTCACAAATATTATAGTCAGATTTGGCTTGAGAGAACTTTCAAGAATAAAAGCACAGGGGTGAAGGTAACCATTCTTCTTTTGTGAAAGAACAGCCCCCATCCCATCAGGTGTCTACTTTCACCACAAATGGGAGATTAATATTGGATTGACTGAAAACAGGTGCCTTAGAAAGGCTGTTTTGGGGCAGAAAAAGGTATTTACTACCTTGGCTGACCATGCAGAAAAGTCTGTTCCCTTCTTGGTCATGTCAGATAAAGGTTTGGCTATAACTGAAAATTTCTTAATGAACGCCCAGCAATAATTTGCAAAGCCTAGTAATTTATGCAATATTTTAAGAGGCTTGGGTGCACCCAATCAAGCACGGCCTTTACTATTATGTGATCCATCTGAAACCCTGAAGAAAAAAAACAAATGACCTAAAAACTGTACCTGCTGCATTTAAAAATGTAATTTCTCCAGTTAAATGATTAGCACAAAGAATCTGGGGTACCTGCTGGACATGTTCCCTATGTTCCTCTAGAGAACGTGAGTAAATTAATATGTTGTTCAAACAGATCATCACAAATCTACCCACAAGAGAACAGAAAATATCATTTAAGAATCTCTGAAAAACTGCTGGAGCATTGATCAATCAAAACTGAAGTGGATAGTGATAGGTGAACCTGAACTGTAAAGTTCGGGATCTGGCTACCTAGTGTCCATGCACGGACCCCGAACACGGACTTCTCAGGGAAATCCGTGTTACTGTTCAGATTCGGCCACCCTGATAAAAAATAAATTAAATGTTAAAAGAAAGGAAAATAGAGATTAAACCACGATAATTATACTAAGTGAATCTGGTGCTGGATTTCTTTCAACAAACTGCTGCACCCATACTGCATCTCCTTGGTAAAAATGTGATGAGGTTTTGATATGGTTTTCATCAAAACTGCATTGTGTTTTGATGCTTTTTTTTGCCAGGAGATACAGCATTGGTGCAGCAATTTGGTGTATAAATTCCAGCACCAAATCTGCATCTTTTGGCAAAAAAACCCTTAGTTTTCTGCCAGGAGATGCAGGTCTCATTGAGTTCAATGAGTTTACCTGATGTCAGTTTACCTGGGGTCACAAGTGGGGTACTGTGGGAACCACCAGCTATGATCACAGGTAAACTCACTGATGCCACCACTCACAGCTGCGGCTTAGTCAGTGTCTCCCTGAAACCGCAGCAAGCAGTCATGTTCTCTAATGTGCCCGTGTGAGATGACTTCAGTGTGTAGCAGAGCATGGATCATGGTGGGACGTCATGGTGTGGAACCTGGGTGTTTTGGGGGTTAGCAGATTCAAGAAAGAGGGTGTTTTTTTTTAAGTAAAGGTTTTTTTTCTCTGTGTTTTATGATTTTTTATTTACTTACAAGATTAGTAATGGGGGGAGTCTCACAGACCACTCCCCATTACTAATCCAGCGCTTAGTGGCACTTGTGATTCGTCAAATCACAGCTGTCATTAACCTCTTATATTACCCTGGATGCCACTGCACCAGGGCAATCTGAATAAGCAAGGTAAAGCCCCGGAATCGTCGCATCTAATGCATGCAATGATTTTCGTGCAGCTGCAGGCTTCTATTTTTAGGCTGAGGGGTCCAATAACTATGGGCCTCCCCAGCCTGAGAATACCAGCCCACAGCTGTCCACTTTATCTTGGCTGGGTATCAAAATTTGGGAGGACACTCCATTTTTTAAAATGATTTATTTAAATAATTAGCAAAGCCACATGGGGTCCCTCATATTTTGATATACAGACAAGATAACGACCACAGCTCTGGACTGAAGCCTATACCCATCTGCTTTATTTGTGCTGGGTATCAA
The DNA here is from genome assembly GCF_048569485.1 of Anomaloglossus baeobatrachus. Lineage (NCBI taxonomy): Eukaryota > Metazoa > Chordata > Amphibia > Anura > Aromobatidae > Anomaloglossus > Anomaloglossus baeobatrachus. The sequence continues at coordinate 247,054,309 of NC_134356.1, read as the reverse complement.
TATGTGAGGGACCCTACATCATTTTTTCTAATTATTTATTTTTACACTCCACAACCAATCACAGACGCCAGCAAACCAACAATCTGACTGTAGCCAATCACACTGTCATAGACGGTGGACGGGGAAAGCTGTGAAGATGCATGAAAGTTAAGGAGTGGACCCAAAAGTAGTGTGACAGACGCTCGGGAGACTTCATAAGTATAACTGTCCTACTTTGCAGCCCCCTAGCCCTTTCTACCACCATTTTACAGCACAATGTTAGTTTCCCCATAGACTTATATGGGGTTTGACAACCAAGCAGATGTTTGGTTCAAGTCTAGTCCCGAACTGGAACTTTTTTTAAGGCAGGCCGGACCCGCCAAACCTGAACATCTACGGGTTCGCCCACCTCTAGCTGTGGGAAAAAAGAGATAGAAACTGACCACACAGTAAGAGGTCACCAGATCAAGCCTCAAAGTTGAATCATGACATAAAGAATAGATAAGCATGGTAGTTATCTTCCAAAAACAGTAACACATCTATCTTCTGATTCAATTGACTTGAACTTAAAATAACTAAAATGTAAGTAAAGTATAAACATAAAAATTAGGGCATTATTAAAGTTTATAAATAGAAACTGTCAAGGAATGTTTCCCTTCTCCTTTGTGCTAAGGTTAATCCTTTTTCAGATCTAAAAATGTATACAAGAGAGCAGGTATCCAAAAAAGCTGCAAGGGATGTCTGTACATTCTTCAGTCATATGAACATCTGAAGATGAATTATATAAAGATTTCTGGAAGAAGCCACAAGATTCCTTTTATATATATATATATATATATATATATATATATATATATATATATATATATATATATATATATATATTTTTAAAAATATGTATTTTAAAAGTACTACTTAGAGTCTTTTTGTTTCTTTTACATGGTTTGCTGAAGTAGAAAATTGCTTCTCGAGGAAATGTATCATTCAAATTTTCTTTTACTGGTTAAAACCACTTATTGCTATATATAACTCTTCTTTATATTATCTGTTTTTAATTTCTGATCTTCCTTTTTGGGAGATTTACATACTAACCCATGAATATAGGGCAGACATGTACATTGAGTGGATGTTCTACTCCAGCAGTTCCTTCACAGCAGTCATATGGTCATAGCAAACTGTTGAAAGGATGACTTTGATATCTATAGCAGACTCTTCTGACTATTTTTATTGTAATTCTGCTTGTGAATATAATAAGATGGCTGTACAGAAGTGGAAATGAGTGACTCTACAGAACAAGAAGTGTCAAAAAGCTAAGTGGCCACGGTGAAAACTAGATTTCAGGAATTTTTTAATATAGTATGTCAGCAAAATGTAAATGGTATATAAAACATAACTTTTAATTATAAATTACATTACAATGGTTGCAGACAAAATTAGTCCATAAGAAACAGAATATAAAACCAACTATTCAAAAAGGCAAAACTACAAGGGAAAATGAATGCCTACTTATGTAGAGCCAATAGAAACAAGTAAAAGTACCTCTAATGATATATATGCATCATAGGTAGTCCTGATAGTGATCGGTTTTAAATAGGTGGTCCATAAAAGCATAAGACCCACTTGAATTATTAAGAAGATAGCACATAAACAATATTCTTTGTCATCTTAAAAAATAATAAATCCATATGCCCATAGAAAGATGAGATGATAATAAAAGATATTAATTATTCAAAGAAGAAGAAAAAAGCCACGGTATAAAGGGTAAGTGGCTACCTGAGGAAGGGGGAAATTATTGTTTTATTGTATCCCTGAAACGCGTTGTAGCTCAAATAAATCTTTATTATTTTATCTCCTATCTCCCTTGTGAGCAGCGCCCTTTGTACCGTGGCTTTTTTCTTCTTCTTTGAATACCTTATCCTTCCTTTGGGAGTCCACGGGGTGCCCAGCTCCAGTGTTAGGAGATCTAATTATATTGACTTAAATATCAGATTAGCCTGGCTCTGTTACCGGTGGGAACGGAATTCCTCTTATCTGATCCAGGAGTGAGACGCAGACCCAAACAGGAGGATTGCAGGAGCTCTGAGCACCAGCAGCGGTGAAATCAAAGGCTGTTGTGTGATCATCCTCAGCAGGATCCGTGTCGGCCAGCTACGGGGTAACCTGGATCTCTCTGTCAGTGCTAACAGACAGTGTTGTACCTGTAGTACAACACTCATAGGTGAGTGCAATTGTTTCATTATTCACCGCATAAAGTTTACTCTTACATACAGGAGCGCCCTCTTTTCTCTTTTTTTCTTTCAAGAGATATTAATTGAAACAATATCACTAGAGATGAGTGAACCCAGACTGCAAAGTTCAGGGGTCTTGCTGAACACTGGGTATTTGCGTCTCGGACCCGAGCACAAATTTTTTACTGTACGTCCGGTTCCTGTTTGAGTTTGTCATCTGATTAAAGCTTGTTGAATGGTTGCAGAGCAGCCAATCAGCCAGGTTTCCCCGATGTGGGCACTTCTAGCCCCGTCACAGCCATGTAAAGTATTTTCATGGCTGTGATTGGCCAGCGCAATACTGTAAAAGAAAAAAAAAGACATGGTTATTGGTCCATCCCAGCCTAAAATATTAGCCAGCAGCCATCCCAGAATTGGCGCATCCATTAGGTGCTCCAATTATGGTGCTTTACCTGGCTCTTCCCAATTGCAATTTTTTAAAAATCACAGCTGCCATATGGGGAGGTGTCTATGAGATCTTCCCATTACTAACGTGTAAGTCAGAAGAAATAAACACAGAAGAATTCTTTATTTGAAATAAAAAACACACACACTCTTGTTCACCCCTTTATTAACCATCCCAAACACCTCTGCGGGTCCAGTGTAATCCACACGATGTCCCACAGTGATCCAGGCTATATCCGAAGTCTGCAGTGCAAAATAAGACCCATCATTGCAGACTCTTTGACACACTGACAGAAAGAAGCCCAGTTGTGAGATGTGGTGACATCAGTCAGTTCACCAGACATCACATGGTACCAACTGTGACCTCCAGTGAACCCGCTGCTGGGATGCCAAACTGTCAGATTGCGGAACATGGCCACACAGCAATCTGGCAGTCTTGCAGTCAGGCAGCAAGTTCAACTGAGTTCAGTAATGACTAGAGTTGAGCGCGGTTCGTGGTTCGTGGTTCTCCAGTTCTAGGCTCGAGTGATTTTTGGGCTGTTCGAGATCGAACTAGAACTCGAGCTTCTTGCTAAAAGCTCGATAGTTCTAGATACGTTCGAGAACGGTTCTAGCAGCAAAAAGCAGGGCTTTTTACAGCTACAGTGAGCAGGAGCCATCGCTGGCAGCCTGCCACAAGCTGGTAACCAAGATAAACATCGGGTATCCAAGCAAAGCGCTTTGGTTAGTAACCCGATGTTTATCTTAGTTACGTGCAGGAAGCCCACACTTTCCCGCTCAGCTCGCTCCACCCCCTCCTGCCCGCGGCATGTACACATACATACACATACACAAACACACACACACACATCCACCCCCCCCCCCCCGCCCGCCCGCCCGCCCGCCCGCTCGCTCGCTCGCTCGGCTTACCTGCGGTGATGAAGTCCCGCCATCCCGACCTCAGCGCTGTCACTGTCCTCCATGGCCGCCGCTTGTCACATCACCTATCGCTTCCGACCCGAGACTGACACTGGCGGTGACGTCACGGACCTCTCGCGATACTTGATGTGAAGGCGCCGGTCATTGACCTCAGTGACAGGGGCTGTCAGTGTGCTGGAGATCAGCGCAGGTAATGTACCTCACTGACAGCAGCACTTGTCACCCCCCTGCAGTGACCTGGGCTGACCCATTGATGTTAGCTCAGGTCACTGCACTGCTCTCCCAGCCAATGGGGAACATCCTGCTCTTCATTGACTGGGACAGTGTGCATCGTCATGGCAACCCCTTGGATTACACCAGACCTGGATTTGTTTTTCAATCTAATAAATTGGTTAAAGAGGGAATGTTTTGGGGAGTGTTTTTTCAAATAAAAATGTGTTTGTCGTGTATTTTTTTTTATTACTGACTGGGTTGGTGATGTCGGGTATCTGATAGACGCCTGACCTCACCAACCCCAGGGCTTGATGCCAGGTGACATTACACATCTGGTATTAACCCCAAATATTACCCCGTTTGCCACCGCACCAGGGCGCGGGATGAGCTGGGGCGAAGCACCAGGATTGGCGCATCTAATGGATGCGCCACTTCTGGGGCGGCTGCGGCCTGCTATTTTTAGGCTGGGGAGATTCCAATAACCATGGACCTCCCTAGTCTGAGAATATCAGGCCCCAGCTGTCTGCTTTACCTTGGCTGGTGATCCAATTTTGGGGGACCCCTACGTGTTTTTTTTTTTAATTATTTATTTAATTTAAAATAACAGCGTGGGGTGCCCTCAGTTTTGGATTACCAGCCAAGGTGAGGTTGCCAGCTGTGGTCTGCAGGCTGCAGCCGTCTGCTTTACCCTAGCTGGCTACAAAACTAGGGGGAACCCTATGTCATTTTTTTTTCATTTTTTTGGCTAAATACAAAGCTAAGCACCCCTTAGTGCCACATGAAAGGTACCAAAGGGTGTTCCACTTTTTCTCCATTTTTTTCTCCACTTTCTCTCCACTTTTTCTCCATTTTTTTCTCCACTTATTCTCCACTTTTTCTCCTCTTATTCTCCACTTTTTCTCCACTTTTTCTCCACTTTTTCTCCACTTTTTCTCCACTTTTTCTCCTCTTATTCTCCACTTTTTCTCCACTTTTTCTCCACTTTTTCTCCATTTTTTTCTCCACTTTCTCCACTTTTTCTCCACTTTTTTCTCCACTTTTTCTCCTCTTATGCTCCACTTTTTCTCCTCTTAATCTCCACTTTTTCTCCACTTTTTCTCCACTTTTTTCTCCACTTTTTCTCCTCTTATGCTCCACTTTTTCTCCACTTTTTCTCCACTTTTTCTCCACTTTTTCTCCACTTTTTCTCCACTTTTTCTCCTCTTAATCTCCACTTTTTCTCCTCTTCTGCTCCACTTTTTCTCCACTTTTTCTCCACTTTTTCTCCACGTTTTCTCCACTTTTTTCTCCACTTTTTCTCCTCTTATGCTCCACTTTTTCTCCACTTTTTCTCCACTTTTTCTCCACTTTTTCTCCACGTTTTCTCCACGTTTTCTCCACTTTTTTCTCCACTTTTTCTCCTCTTATGCTCTACTTTTTCTCCACTTTTTCTCCACTTTTTCTCCTCTTAATCTCCACTTTTTCTCCACTTTTTCTCCACTTTTTCTCCACTTTTTCTCCACTTTTTCCTCCACTTTTTTCTTCACTTTTTCTCCTCTTATGCTCCACTTTTTCTCCACTTTTTCTCCACTTTTTCTCCACTTTTTCTCCACTTTTTCTCCTCTTATGCTCCACTTTTTCTCCACTTTTTCTCCACTTTTTCTCCTCTTATGCTTCACTTTTTCTCCACTTTTTCTCCACTTTTTTCTCCACTTTTTCTCCTCTTATGCTCCACTTTTTCTCCACTTTTTCTCCACTTTTTCTCCTCTTATGCTCCACTTTTTCTCCACTTTTTCTCCACTTTTTCTCCATTTTTTTCTCCACTTATTCTCCACTTTTTCTCCTCTTATTCTCCACTTTTTCTCCACTTTTTCTCCACTTTTTCTCCATTTTTTTCTCCACTTTCTCCACTTTTTCTCCACTTTTTTCTCCACTTTTTCTCCACTTTTTTCTCCACTTTTTCTCCTCTTATGCTCCACTTTTTCTCCACTTTTTCTCCACTTTTTCTCCACTTTTTTCTCCACTTTTTCTCCTCTTATGCTCCACTTTTTCTCCACTTTTTCTCCACTTTTTCTCCACTTTTTCTCCACTTTTTCTCCTCTTAATCTCCACTTTTTCTCCTCTTATGCTCCACTTTTTCTCCACTTTTTCTCCACTTTTTCTCCACGTTTTCTCCACTTTTTTCTCCACTTTTTCTCCTCTTATGCTCCACTTTTTCTCCACTTTTTCTCCACTTTTTCTCCACGTTTTCTCCACGTTTTCTCCACTTTTTTCTCCACTTTTTCTCCTCTTATGCTCCAATTTTTCTCCACTTTTTCTCCACTTTTTCTCCTCTTAATCTCCACTTTTTCTCCACTTTTTCTCCACTTTTTCTCCACTTTTTCTCCACTTTTTTCTCCACTTTTTCTCCTCTTATGCTCCACTTTTTCTCCACTTTTTCTCCAGGTTTTCTCCACTTTTTTCTCCACTTTTTCTCCTCTTATGCTCCACTTTTTCTCCACTTTTTCTCCACTTTTTCTCCACTTTTTCTACACGTTTTCTCCACTTTTTTCTCCACTTTTTCTCCTTTTATGCTCCACTTTTTCTCCACTTTTTCTCCACTTTTTCTCCTCTTAATCTCCACTTTTTCTCCACTTTTTCTCCACTTTTTCTCCACTTTTTCTCCACTTTTTTCTCCACTTTTTCTCCACTTTTTCTCCTCTTATGCTCCACTTTTTCTCCACTTTTTCTCCACTTTTTCTCCACGTTTTCTCCACTTTTTTCTCCACTTTTTCTCCTCTTATGCTCCACTTTTTCTCCACTTTTTCTCCTCTTAATCTCCACTTTTTCTCCACTTTTTCTCCACTTTTTCTCCACTTTTTCTCCACTTTTTTCTCCACTTTTTCTCCACTTTTTCTCCTCTTATGCTCCACTTTTTCTCCACTTTTTCTCCACTTTTTCTCCACTTTTTCTCCTCTTATGCTCCACTTTTTCTCCACTTTTTCTCCACTTTTTCTCCTCTTATGCTCCACTTTTTCTCCACTTTTTCTCCACTTTTTTCTCCACTTTTTCTCCTCTTATGCTCCACTTTTTCTCCACTTTTTCTCCACTTTTTCTCCACTTTTTCTCCTCTTATGCTCCACTTTTTGTCCACTTTTTCTCCACTTTTTCTCCATTTTTTTCTCCACTTATTCTCCACTTTTTCTCCTCTTATTCTCCACTTTTTCTCCACTTTTTCTCCACTTTTTCTCCTCTTATTCTCCACTTTTTCTCCACTTTTTCTCCACTTTTTCTCCATTTTTTTCTCCACTTTCTCCACTTTTTCTCCACTTTTTCTCCTCTTATGCTCCACTTTTTCTCCTCTTAATCTCCACTTTTTCTCCACTTTTTCTCCACTTTTTTCTCCACTTTTTTTCCTCTTATGCTCCACTTTTTCTCCACTTTTTCTCCACTTTTTCTCCACTTTTTCTCCACTTTATCTCCTCTTAATCTCCACTTTTTCTCCTCTTATGCTCCACTTTTTCTCCACTTTTTCTCCACTTTTTCTCCTCTTATGCTCCACTTTTTCTCCACTTTTTCTCCTCTTAATCTCCACTTTTTCTCCTCTTATGCTCCACTTTTTCTCCACTTTTTCTCCACTTTTTCTCCTCTTATGCTCCACTTTTTCTCCACTTTTTCTCCACTTTTTCTCCTCTTATGCTCCACTTTTTCTCCACTTTTTTCTCCACTTTTTCTCCTCTTATGCTCCACTTTTTCTCCACTTTTTCTCCACTTTTTCTCCACTTATGCTCCACTTTTTCTCCACTTTTTCTCCACTTTTTTCTCCACTTTTTCTCCTCTTAATCTCCACTTTTTCTCCACTTTTTCTCCACTTTTTCTCCACTTTTTCTCCACTTTTTTCTCCACTTTTTCTCCACTTTTTCTCCTCTTATGTTCCACTTATTCTCCACTTTTTCTCCACTTTTTCTATGGTCGGTCTACCCATTAGCTCTGCCATGCATAGTGTAGCTCTACACCTACTGCACATGTTACTTTATGATTGACATCTCTTTCGTACCAGAGCTGTCTAAGTCTACTCTGACCCCATATTTGTCATTACTATATTGTCCTTGTACTGTATTATGACATTTGTATCATGTGTTTCATTTCTTGCTGTGTTGCAATTTTTTTGCTGCATCCCAATTGTACCTCTACATTGTTCGAGTTTATGTTATTGTTCTCTCACTCTTATGTGATACTGATTATTGTCATTTTTCATGATTACATGCAGATAAGTCAAATCTGACGAAGGCTCAGGCCGAAACGTCATTTGTAACTTGTTTTGGACAAAAACATATATGCTTATGAAAAAAAAAATTTCTTAATACGGACCAATAAAGAGTGATTTTGCATTACTATCCGTTGTGACTTACTGACTTAGTCTGGGAGATATAGAGTGCCGAGGTTACTCACTAATTTTATCTATTATTACCTCTGAGCACCTATATACCAGTGAGCAGAGCTTCCTCTACAGTAGTTCTCCTGATTAGGCATGCCCTTACCTCATGAGCAGGGCATTGCAGCTTTGGTAGCAACCATTACGACATGGACTCTGCTGCTGTGGACCCGGGGAGAGTGAGTGCAGATTCATTGCACCCACACTCCTCACATGAAGGGTCCGCACTCCTAGAAAATGGGGGATACGTTCCCTGAGTGTCTCCCCCCCATATTCTAGACGGTCCAGAGTCGTCGTGGGACCCCTTTATTTTTTTTCTTACAATAAATTGGTGAAAGAGGAAATGTTTTGGGGACTGTTTTTTCAAATAAATTTCTTTTGTCGATTTTTTGTTTTTGTTAGTACTGACAGTTTATGATGTTGGGTATCTAATAGACGCCATGACATCACAAACTGCTGGGCTTGATCTCAGGTGACTTTACAGCTAGTATCAACCCGATTTATTACCCCGTTTGCCACTGCACCAGGGCACGGGATGAGCTGGGGTGAAGCGCCAGGATTGGCGCATCTAGTGGATGCGCCACGTCTGGGGTGCCTGCGGCCTGCTATTTTTAGGCTGTGAAGGCCCAATAACTATGGACCTTCCCACCCTGAGAATACCAGACCACAGCTGTCCGCTTTACCTTGGCTGGTGATCCAATTTGGGGGGTCCCCTACTTTTATTGTGTAATTATTAATATTTATAAAATAATTATAAAAAAGAGCCTGAGGGGACCTCCACATTGGATCCCCAACCACGGTAAAGCTGCCAGCTGTGGTTTTCAGGCTACAGCCGTCTGCTTTACCCTAGCTGGCTATCAAAAATGGGGGGACCCAACGTAATTTTTTGTTTTAACTATTTTTTAAATAGAAAAAATTAATGGGCTTCCCTGTATTTTGATTGCCAACCAAGGTAACGGCAGGCAGATGGGGGTGGCAACCCATAGCTGTCTGCTTTATCTGCGCTGAGAATCAAAAATACCGCGGAGCGCTACGTCATTTTTTTAAAGATTTATTTTTACAGCACTGTGATGTCCAGCAATCAAAATACAGGGAAGCCCATTTTATTTTTAGTTATTTAAATAAATAATTAAAAAAAATATATGTTAGCTCCCACTGCATTTTTTGTATTGCTAGCTAAGGGTAATCCAAGCAGCTACTGGCTGCTAACCCCCACTGCTTGGTGTTACCTTCACTGGCAATGGAAAATCCAGGGAAGCATTTTTTTTTTTTTTTGCCAAAAAGCTACAAAAAAAGGACGTGAGCTTCGCCATATTTTTGTATGCTAGCCAGGTATAGCAGGCAGGTGCTGGAAGAGTTGGATACAGCGCCAGAAGATGGCGCTTCTATGAAAATGCCATTTTCTGAGGTGGCTGCAGACTGCAATTCGCAGCAGTGGGGCCCAGAAAGCTCAGGCCAACCGGTGGTGCGGATTCCAATCCCAGCTGCCTAGTTGTACCTGGCTGGACACAAAAATGGGGCAAAGCCTACGTCATTTGTTTTCTAATTATTTCATGAAATTCATGAAATAATAAAAAAGGGCTTCCCTTTATTTTTGGTTCCCAGCCGGGTACAAATAGGCAACTGGGGGTTGGGGGCAGCCGTACCTGCCTGCTGTACCTGGCTAGCATACAAAAATATGGCGAAGCCACATAATTTTTTCAGGGGGCAAAAAACTTCTGCATACAGTCCTGGATGGAGTATGCTGAGCCTTGTAGTTCTGCAGCTGCTGTCTGTCTGTATGGAGAAGAGCAGACAGCAGCTGCAGAACTACAAGGCTCAGCATACTCCATCCAGGACTGTATGCAGAAGTTTTTTGCCCACCAAAAAAATGACGTGGGCTTCGCCATATTTTTGTATGCTAGCCAGGTACAGCTGGCAGCCACGGGCTGCCTCCAACCCCCAGTTGCCTATTTGTACCCGGCTGGGAACCAAAAATATAGGGAAGCCCGTTTTTTTTAATTATTTCACTTATTTCATGAAATAATTAAAAAACAAATGACGTGGGCTTCGCCCTATTTTTGTGTCCAGCCGGGTACAACTAGGCAGCTGGGGATTGGAATCCGCAGCACAGGTTAGCCCGAGGTTTGTGGGCGCCTCTGCTGCGGATTTCAGTCCGCAGCCGTCCCAGAAAATGGCGCTCTCGTAGAAGCGCCATCATCTGGCGCTGTATCCAACTCTTCCAACAGCCCTGGAGCCGGGTGGCTTGTTGGGTAATCATGAGTTAATACTGGCTTTGTTTTACTAGCCAGTATTAAGCCAGAGATTCTTAATGTCAGGCACGTTTGACCCGGCCATTAAGAATCTCCAATAAAGGGTTAAAAAAAGACACCACATAGAGAAAAAATACTTTAATAGAAATAAATACACAGACACATTAGAGACTCCATCTTTATTACCCCCTGTCAGCCCTCCACGATCCTGCTCTTCTGTCTTCTTTCTTTCTAGTGTAGTAGTAGTGACGATTGTAGTGAGGGGCATCACTTGGGGCTGGGGAACCTCCATCCTAACTACAATGCTCACTACAATCGGGAAGCAGCGTGCAGCCTTCACTCCGTGAGTGATCACTGCTGGCTGCTAGCGGTAACGCTGACAGACGCGTTACCATAGCAACGGTGCTCCCGGAGCCGCGGTTAGCGGTGACGTCACCGCTAACTGCGTTGCTATGGCAACGGTGATCTCCGTTAATGACCGGCTGTGTCAGCCGGTCCCTAACGGAACGGGGAGTCGACCGTGTGCTAGAGCATGTCGCCGGTACACGGCGATACACATATGTGCACCGTGTACCGGAGAGATGCACTCGCAGGTCCTACATGACGTGTCATAGTCATGTGACCAGTCTGTAGCCAATGAGATAATAGCCACGTGACTGGTCACATGGCTATTTTGACGTCACGATAGGTCCTGCTTCTCTGCTGGCAGTGCAGGTCACCGGGAGGATTCAGCGATCATCGGATGGAATAGCGGCAGGAGACAGAGTGCAGAAGGGATCGCGAGGACCGGTAAGTGTTATGGCAATGTTTATTAACTGTTTGTGTACATTTATAATGCATTTTTATGTGTTTGTGATTGCCTCCCATTATAGCCTATACGTTCGAGTTCGGTTCGTCGAACGTTCGACGAACCGAACTCGAACGGGACCCCCGTTCGGCGAACCGGCCTCGAGCCGAACCGGGACCGGTTCGCTCATCTCTAGTAATGACAGCAGGGGAGAACCCTACTGTGCACTCCGGTGACCTGACTGCTGGATTGCTGGATACTGTGCTGCCATGTCCAGCAATCTGATAGTTGAACTCGCTGCCGGATTGCCAGACTGAATTCACATTTGGTACCGTGGGAGCCCGGCTATGACTTCTGGGGAACTGAGTAACATCACCGCTTCTCACAGCTGAGGGCTTCCCCAATGTACTCAGTGAACTCAGTTGAACCCACTGCTAGATTGTCAGACTGTTGGATTGCGAGACATGGCCATACAGCAGTCCGGCAGTCTTGCAGTCAGGCAGCAAGTTCAACTAAGTTCACTAACGACAGCAGGGGAGAACCCTACTGTGAACTCCGGTGACCTGACTGCTGGTTTGCTGGCTACTGTGCTGCCATGTCCAGCAATCTGATAGTTGAACCAGCTGCAGGATTGCCAGACTGAATTCACACTTGGTACCGTGGGAGCCCGGCTATGACTTCTGGGGAACTGAGTAACATCACCGCTTCTCACAGCTGAGGCTTCCCCACTGTCCTCAGTGAACTCAGTTGAACCTGCTGCTAGATTGTCAGACTGTCGGTTTGCGAGACATGGCCTTACAGCAGTCTGGCAATCTGGCAGTGGGTTCAACTGAGTTTAATGAGGGCAGCGGGGAACCCCCGAGTGTGAACTCCAGTGACCTGATTGTCAGATTGCAGTCCTGCAATCTGGCAATACAGCAGTGGATTCACTAGCGGTCACAGCTGGTACTGTGGGAGTTTGTCTGTGATCTCCGGTGAACTCACTGACATCCCCGCTTCTCAAAGCTGGGCTTTACTGCTATCGTCAGTGTGTCCAGGAGTCTGCAGTAATCAGTCACGTTTTCCATCACTGCAGGCTCTGGATGTAGTAAAGCCTGAATCGTTGTTGAATGTCATGTGGATTATGTCAGAACTGCAGGGGTGTTTTTAGGGTTAATAAAGGGCAGACCAAGTGTGTGTGTGTGTGTGTGTGTTTGTTTTTATTTAAAATAAAGGATTTTTCTTTTTGTTTATTTCTCTTTTCTGTCTCATTGACGCCTCTCAATTACTAACCTAGGGCTTGATGGCAGCTGTGATTTTAGCCAATTGACATCTGACATCTGCCCCATATATTACCCCGGTTGCCACTGCAACAGGGCAATAGGGAAGAACCAGGTAAAGCACCAGAATTGGCACATCTAATGGATGTGTTAATTCTGTAGCGGCTGCTGGCTAGTATTTTTAGGCTGGGACGGACAAATAACCATGGCTCTTGCAACCCTGATGATACCAGCCTCCAATTGTCCACTTTACTTTGGCTTGTTATTAAAAATGGGGGGAACCCATGCCATTTTTTTAAAAAGTATTTAGTAAAAAAAACAAAAACAACCAAACCTGGGATCCCCTCTAGTGTAATAACCAGCCATGGGAAAGCGGACAGCTTTGAGTTGCAGTTCATAGTTGTCTTGTTTTACTGGCATTGGTTAAAAATGGTAAGAGACAAAGGAAAAAAGATTTCTATCAGCTCAGCAAATAGACGTCTCCTCACAGTAGCCAACAGGAGTGTGTAGAAACAATGCACGGATCCTGTGGCCGGTATCCACATAGAAGCACAGGAAAAAAGAAGGTTTCAATCCAGCACTGCTAAAATGAACTTCTTGCTTTATTCTAAAACATTAAAAACATGACAGTGAAAAATATTAAGGCATCTCCAAATAAAACGTGGCCAAATGATGCGTTCCGAACAATTATATGTTCTTGATCACATTGAACATTATGTTGCAGCAGAGCTTCAAAGCCCTCTGCTTTAAAAGGGTGGATTTTTTCCATATACTATTGAGTTCTGGACTCTACTGTTTGTCTATGAATTGATAGGCTGAACTTTCCATATATTATAAGCTGAGGATTGCACTGTTCTTCTATACATGTTTTAAGTGTGTTTTTGCTTATTGTACAGTAATGTGTATGTTTTAATGATTTTTGATATAATAAAATTTTGTACTGGGAAATTTTGTGAATTTATTAAAGTTTCAAGCTTCCCTGATCACACAGCGCCAGACAGCACAGTGCCATATAGGATCAGGGGCCTCGCTTCAAGCCGGACCCCATGTCGGAACTGCGGCACCTGCATATAGGAACAAGAGTACATCTCGTGAAACCCAGGATCCCCTCATAGCTTCAAGCCAGGGGATCCACAGATATGCATTACAAGGAGAAACCCACCGAACACCAAACCAGACTGATCTCTAAAGGGGACCAATCAAAAACCTATATAACAATAAAAAACAGCATAAAAACACCCTCTACTCAGAATATTATGTTTTGCAAAGTGTGCACAGTACCAACATTCCAACCTGTACTATTGAAAAATGAGATTTTTGGCAAAAAATTGCAATTTTTCGAGCTACCTCGCCACGTCACAGCAAATCTCCTGAGGCAGTCCTACACTAAAATATTTTTATTTAGAGTGTGCCATACGGCCTCACATATGCAAAAATAGGACTGCACAGCACGTACCTGGTGCTTTTCAGTCTCGTCTCCATGACTAATTCATGGTTGTGGGCAGGATAGGCCTAAGCACATGCTGCTTGGAATATATAGCCTGTGGACAAGGCTAGATGGCAATGTGTGAACATTTTTTTCCATGTGTCTTGATTTTTGGCGATTGGTGGCTGTTCACACATAGCCATCTAGCCTTGTCCACAGGCTATATATTCGAAGCAGCATGTGCTTGGGCCTATCCCGCCCACAACCATGAATTAGTCATGGAGACAAGACTGAAAAGCACCAGGTACGTGCTGTGCAGTCCTATTTTTGCATATGTGAGGCCGTATGGCACACTCTAAATAAAAATATTTTAGTGTAGGACTGCCTCAGGGGATTTGCTGTGACGTGGCGAGGTAGCTCGAAAAATTGCAATTTTTTGCCAAAAATCTCATTTTTCAATAGTACAGGTTGGAATGTTGGTACTGTGTACACTTTGCAAAACATAATATTCTGAGTAGAGATTGATCTCTAAAGGGATTTGGGTTCGACGGAGCCCATCATAGCAAGTGACCGGTATTACCTGGGTGAGCGGCATCGTACAATAGTGAGTAAACAACCTGGAACCGTAGCTATAGACTCTGATTTTTTATTTCCCATACTGCTGCTCTGCGCTGCTACTCCACTCATCATCCTCCCCGGGGCCCGCTCTACCTGTAGAGAGCGATACCATCTCTGGCTGCTACTACTATCTGCCCCGGAGGACAGCGACAGCAGAGGCGGCCCATTCCCTAGCTGCATACCACAGGTGGCGTCACGACAACCACCTCCCAACTACCCCCAACATCTCTCCCCAGCCATCTTCTGTACATCTTGGGGCAACGGAGCCGAGCTACGCCGCCCGTGACGACGACAGTCGACGGCTCGGCGATGAGTAGGTTAACAGCCTGCCCCGTGGGGCGCTACACTGGCACAGAGGGTGGGTGGGGAAAGCAGTGAATATTCATGAAGTTTAATCAGTGGGCCCGAAGCATACTACAGTGTTATCTTTCGGCAAAACACTGCATGTGTAACTGGATTTCTCTTACCTCCATTTATCTTCCTTTTGCAGCCCTCCTAGCTCATATTGTGACTATTTTACAGCACAGAACTTCTCGTTTCCATAGATTTTTATGGGGTTCGTTGTCCAGGGTCAAGTTTGGACTTTCTTTTTCAGTCTGTGTGGATTTACTGAACCCGAATATCCCCGGGTCCGCTAATCTCTAGGTATCACCCATCTATAGGTCCAAAAGAGTCATCGAGTATCAGTCCATGTCTCAATGGCTCCAGTTCCCGGAATACCAATAAAGATACTTTTGCTTGTTTCTATTGGCTCTACATAAGCATGCGTTGATTTTCCCTTGTGGTTTTGCCTTTTTAGATAGGCGGTTTTATATTCGGTTACTTGTGGACTAATTGCTGCTATAACCATTTTACTTGTAATGTAATGTATAATTAAAAGTTATGTTTTATTTACTACTCACATTTTGCTGACATATTATAGAGTGAATAGGTTTGATTTTCATTGGGACGTGGAGTTATTGCTCCCTTTTTTCTTTCTACTTTCTTTCTATTTTTTTTTATATATGATGACATGGAATATACAAAAATTAAAAACAAATATGTTTAGCTTAAAAACTTGATTTCAAGAATAGGTAATATATTTACAATAGATACCCTTTGATGTATTTAAGAGTTGTAAAGTGTATATTTATATACTGAATTATACATTTTTTTTTCCATACTAAAAGTGAATACAGGGGGTCTGGTCTGTTAGGTTTTTTTTTCATCTAGTTCTTAAAGGGAACGTATCATTTAAAAAAAAAAAAAATTAACCTGCAGATATGGGGTTAATATGTAGGTTAGTAGCATTGTCAACCATCCTAAGGCTATGTGCGCATGTGTGCGTATTGCATGCAGTTACGCTGCGTTCTGCACCGCAGTGTAACTGCATGCGTCCTGTGTCCCCTGCACAGTCTATGGAGATTGTGCAGGAGCCGTGCGCACGTGGCATATTAGAACGCAGCGATTTGGCTGCTGCCCAAATCGCTGCGTTCTAAGAAGTGACATGTCACTTTTTCCGTGCGGTTTGCATGCTGTCTATAGGGAGAGGCAGCATGCAGAGTGCACGTTCTCTGCCGGCACCATGCACTTCAGAACGGAGCTTTTCAGCTGCGCTCTGAAGCGCACCTTTGAGGTGCGGTGCAGAGCGCACACGTGCGCACATAGCCTTAAGCTGGTGTCACACACAGCGACAACGACAACGACGTCGCTGCTACGTCACCATTTTCTGTGACGTTGCAGCGACGTCCCGTCGCTGTCGCTGTGTGTGACATCCAGCAACGACCTGGCCCCTGCTGTGAGGTCGCCGGTCGTTGCTGAATGTCCAGCTTCATTTTTTGGTCGTCACTCTCCCGCTGTGACACACACCTCGCTGTGTGTGACAGCGAGAGAGCGACGAAATGAAGCGAGCAGGAGCCGGCACTGGCAGCTGCGGAAAGCTGTAACCAGCGTAAACATCGGGTAACCAAGGAAAGACCTTTCCCTGGTTACCCGATATTTACCTTCGTTACCAGCCTCCGCCCTTGCTGCCAGCGCCGGCTCCTGCTCTGTACACATGTGGCTGCAGTACGCATCGGGTAATTAACCCGATGTGTACTGTACCTAGGAGAGCAAGGAGCCAGCGCTAAGCGCGGCTCCCTGCTCTCTGCACATGTAGCACAGCGACGTTATGATCGCTGCTTCTGCTGTGTTTGACAGCTAAGCAGCGATCATAACAGCGACTTACAAGGTCGCTGTTACATCACCGAAAATGGTGACGTAACAGCGACATCGTTGTCGCTGTCGCTTAGTGTGAACCCAGCTTTACCCCGCACTTAGAGCCTCAAAGCTAGGGGGGAAATGAAGTTTATTCCTACCAGCAGCATTCAGCTGCCAGTCACAGGGTTGACGCCAGCTGTCAGTGCAGGGGTGCGGTCACACCCGCCCTCACTATAAATTGAGCAGTGACTGAACCAATGCCAGTGCCACCCCTGTGACTTAAAGCCGAACACTGCCAGAATGAAGAAATTTAATTTCCCATTTCCTCCCAGAAGCAGAGGTCTAGATGCAGTCGCCAAGCAGGTTTAGAACATTATTACACTACAGATATGGGGTTAATCTGCAAATTAATAGCATTTTTTTGCAAGTCAGGTTTGCTGTAATTTGCTGTAGCTTGCTGTAATTTGCTGCAGAATAGACATTCTGTCTATTAAGGTGTATTATTTCCATAAACACTTTTCAGAGCCAACACCTGTCACATACTTTACTCAGACACCTATATGGCTGTGCTTATCTGCTGGTGCAAGTAATTTTCAGGATTTTCCTAAAATCCTGGCACCATTCTTTATCTGAATTTGTTGTTCTGTGCCAACTTAATTTACAAGCCCCAGTGCACATGATGAGAGTGACATTTTGTTTCATGTGGATCTCTGCTCTAAGAATGAAACCTGATCTTGTCATTCAACACTTACTAATTAACAGGCTTGAACAGTATGTGAGACCAGCTTTAAAGTACACAGAGTGAAACATGCTTGGTGGCTTTTAGCCAGTGATTTCTTTTTTTGGGTACAGTCTTTCCTTAAGTTGCAGGCAACTAGTGATAAGTGAGCACAAAAATGCTCGAGTGCTCATTACTCGAATCGAGCAAGTCAGGTGATTCATTTGCATAAAATTAATGCAAAAAATTCAGCAAAAATGCAAATTGTTAACATAATATTACTAGCCAGGCCATCTCACACCGTATTTCACTATATTTTTTTAAAGGAGGGATTGCAATACAACATGGAAGACACATTGAGGTGGGCCAGAGACACATTTTTAAAAAGTTTAAAAGGAGTAGGACTCCTATAGTAGTAAAGCCGATGCACAAAGTGCAAGTACTGAAAAATATTTACCATTAGGGGGTATACATCTCTGTAAGTGAGAGAATGTTAGAGGTAGGCCCCATAGCCATCCTGAAAATTTATGTAGAAGTGCATCATACACACCCTGGAAAAATGAAAAGCGAGGATTACATGATGCCTGTTGATAAGGTGGAGGAAGAGGAGGACAATTAAAAGAAGAAACCATGAACTGTATACCCTTGTATAATTGGCTTTAGGTTCTGTTGCTGTCATCCGAAGGGGTTGAGCAGAATGAGCTAATCCAGGCCTTGTTCATTTTGATAAGAGTCAGCCTGTTAGCAATTTCAGTTGACAGGTGGATGCACCTATCAGTTATTATGCACTCAGAAGCACTAAAATCCCGCTCTGACAAATCACTGGTGACAGGGCAGGCCAGCGTCTCAAAGGCATAGAGGAACAGTTAATGCCAGATGTTCAGCTTGCACACCCAATAGTTGTACAGCATAGATAAATCACATAGGATGCTGGTAAGGTCAGCTAGGTACTCCTTCACCATCTTCCAAAATTTTTCCCTCTTTGTCAGAGAACCCCACACATCAGGGCCTGGGCACTGGGAGGGTCTAATGAAACTGTCCCAGACTTTCAATAGTGTTCCCCTGCTTCTGCTGGACCTGATGTGTGCCCCCCTTATCTCTAATCCCTGGTTATCCAAAGACCTATGTCCTCTGCCGCCAGCATTGTCAGATTGGAATTTTTTTACTAATCGATCATCTAAGGCTAGGTTCACACACTGCGTTTTTTTGACGCTGCGTTTTTGTGCATTTTTTGCGGCAAAAAACGCACCCGCGGCAAAAAACGCACGCGGTTTTGCTGCAATTTGACGCTTTTTTTGCTGCGTTTTGCTGCGTTTTTGTTCACAGCGTCTTTATGCGTTTTTTTATCAGTGAACAACGCCATTAAAGATTGTTGAAAAAAAAGGTCTGATGTCATTTCCTTCTTCAATATGTTCTTCATTCTCCACTAATGTATGCAGGAGAGCAGAGGGCTGCAGAACTACAAGGCTCAGCATACTCCATCCAATAGTGTATGCAGGAGAGCAGACAGCAGCTGCAGAACTACAAGGCTCAGCATCCTCCATCCAGGACTGTATGCAGGAGTTTTTTGCCCCCCAAAAAAATGACGTGGGCTTCGCCATACTTTTGTATGCTAGCCAGGTACAGCAGGCAGGTACAGGCTGTCCCCAACCCCCAGCTGCCTATTTGTACCCGGCTGGGAACCAAAAATATGGGGAAGCACTTTTTTTTTTATTTCATGAATTTCATGAAATAATTAAAAAAAATGACGTGGGCTTCACCCAATTTTTGAGTCCAGCCAGGTACAACTAGGCAGCTGGGGATTGGAATCCACAGTGTAGGGTGCCCATGCTTTCTGGGCTCCCCCGCTGCGAATTGCAGTCCGCAGCCACCCCAGAAAATGGTGCTTTCATAGAAGCGCCATCTTCTGGCGCTGTATCCAACTCTTCCAGCTGCTCTGGTGATGGGTGGCTCGCTGGGTAATAATGGGGTTAGGGCTAGCTGTATATTATCAGCTGGCCCTAAGCCCGAAATTCATGGTGTCACAACAATATTAGGCATGGCCACCATGAATTTCTAGTAAAGATAAAAAAAAACACACAGAAAAATATTTTTATTAGAAATAAAACACACCACAATTAGTGACGCTATCTTTATTGAAATAAAGAACCCCCCTCCGCAGTAATCCTGGGTCAAGGGTCCCGCGCCGTCCAATCCGGATCCAATATCATCTGATCGGTTTGCTGGAAGGCAAAGCGATCAGATGATGAGTCAGGTTAAAGGACATGAATCACATTACACATCAGCTGATTGTATAAAAGCCATTTATACAATCAGATGATGCATCAGTGCAAAAAAAAAAAAAATACTCACTTATGTGCTGATTACCGGCAGCTCCTGGAGCGGAGTCTGATCCTGTCCGATCACTGCAGGAGCTGCCGGTAATCAGGGATGAAGTCTCCTGACGGCGGCATCATTGCGAGACTTACGATCAGCTGATGCGTCAGGTGACCGCATCAGGTGATCGGCGCCAGGTCCTGCAGATATCGGAAGTCTGCACACAGCCAGAGTGGCAGTACCAGGAGAGGAGCTGGGAGCGGGCATGGCACCGGGAGTCTGCAGACACGTGAGTATGACATTTTTTTTCTACTGTTCACTTTTGTTTTCGCAGATGCCTCCACCTCCCGCCCAGACATGGCGCCACACGGCAGCAGACATGCACAGGATTGGAGGTGGAAGCGGCGGTGACGGTACCTGCAGGATTCACGCTTCTGTATTTACTGACAGAAGGAATCCTCTTCCTGTACATGTCACTTTACTACCCACCCCTTGCATCTATAGCTGCATTTTTAGTAATAAAAACACACTAAAATGCAGCTATATTTGCAATTCGCTGTTTTCATTGCGTTTTTGAACATCTCATTGAAATCAATGGGTGGAAAACGCAGTGAAAAACGAAAAAATAATTGACATGCTGCGGTTTTTTGTGGGCACCACAAGAACGCAGCTAAAAAAAAACACTGTGTGCAGACAGCAAAAATGAAAACTCATAGACTTTGCTGGGGAAGCAAAGTCATGCAGTTTTCTGAGCAAAAACGCACCCGAAAAACGCGCAAAAACGCCGTGAAAAATGCACTGTGTGAACTTACCCTAAAGCTTTCTGCAAATGAATAATTTTAATATTCTTTTCCACTGTGAAGAGAGAAGTAAAGTTCTTATTGTATCATGGGTTGAGAAGGGGGAACAACCAGTAATAGGTGTTGGCCAAAATCCATATAACGCGAGGGTCATGGGAAAGACAGCAGGACATAAAATCAGACATGTGTGTCAGACTCCCAACAGGCAAGATTTTCCTGTTTCCACCAGGAGGATTATTTTCCATCTCCTTCCTCTCCTCCTGCTGCTCCTTCTCTTCAGGCCATCCATGCTGAACAGACAATAAGCTGGTTTTAATAGTATCCTCTGTAGCGCAAGCAGCCATCTGCTCTTCCTCCTCTTCTTAAGCCTTTTCCTCATTTTCACCCAATTTATGCTCAGAAGAAGAGATGAGGCTGGTTTGGGTAGTAGCACCCTGTATACTTTCTTTCTCCATCTCTACCTGATCCGCATACAGAGCTTCCTCTTTAATTGTGAGCAGTGAGCGTTTGAGTAGACACAGGAGCGGGATGCTTACGCTGATTATGGTATCATCGCTGGATAATGCCTCAAAGTTTTGAAGAACTTTACAGATGTCAGACATCCATGTCCACTGGTAGAATTTTGTGTGCCGAGGCTGACCAGAAAACCGACGGGCATGTTGTAGCTGGTATCCAACTGCTGCCATCTGCTGCTCACAAAGCTTTGCCAACAAAAGTATTGTAGAGTTCCAGTTTATGGTCAGGTCACAAACTAGTCGGCGAGGTCGTACTTGCAAGCACTGCTGTAGCACTACCAGATTGGCAGCAGCTGTAGCTGACTTGCAGAACTGGCCGCACAAGCAATGTATCTTCACAAGTAGCTCAGGCAAGCGTCGGTACATTTTCAGAAACCGCTGAACCAATAAGTTGATCACGTGGGCCAGACATGGTACATGAGTGAGCTTGCCAAGCTTCAGAGCCGCCACAAGGCCATTATCACACAATACCATGCCTTGTTGTAGATTCATGGTGAGAGCCACAGATCTGTCTGTTTTTTTATACCTTTCAACAACTCTGCGGCGGTGTGCTATTTATCACCTAAAGAAATGAGTATCAGCAGAGCCTGTTGCCGCTTCACCGAGGCAGTGCTGTGCTTCCAGCTTGTAACTGATATGGATGACAATACACTGAGTGGCAGCCTGTCTGACTCTTTCAACCACAGGCCAGATCAGTGGGTCTATTGTACAGTAAAATAATTAAATAAATAAAACAAATGGCGGAGGGTCCCTCCATATTATGATACCTAGTACAAATAAAACCTATGGCTACAGGCTGCAGCCCCAAGCCGTGTGCTTATCTTGGCTGCGTATCAAAATAAGAGGAACCTCTTGCATTTTTTTTTAATTATTTAAGTAAATTTAGTGGTCTTTCATTGAGAAGAACTTGTAGGACCAGCACAAGCACAGATGTTTTGGTCAAAGACCTTCATCAGTGTGCGTGCACGGGGTCCTCAGAAGGTATAGCAACTTGGAAACTAGCGTAGTGAGGTATGACTTGGTGGCATTGCCACATAGACAGAGGCGGACACCACGTCATACCTGACTACGCCAGTTGCCAAGTTGCTATTCCTTCTGAGGACCCCCTGCATGCACACTGATGAAGGTCTTTGACCAAAACATCTGTGCTTGTGCTGGTCCTACAAGTTTTTCTCAATAGAAAACCACTAATCAGATTTATCTTGAGTGCCAAGTTTCTACATCTACTTGAGACAGTTTTCGACCCTACTTGAGCACCATCCCAGAAGTGCCATGTATATCAACTCATCATTCAGATGCAAGGCTGGAATCACAAATAGATTTTTGTGTTTTGTATTTTTTCCATACCTGCTTCATTCAGTGAAATATGGGACGTTTTGAAAGGGTTTGTTGGAGGAGGTGAATTGTTTTTGGATGTTTTGGTAAAATAAACAGAATGATCAAGGCATTTTGTACTTTTTGATAGTTACATAGTTACTAAGGTTGAAAAAAGACCTAGGTCCATCTAGTTCAACCTTCCTCCACCAGTTCTACATTTGGTCACAAAGTCATTTATAACCAACAATGTTGTGTGTACTGAGGAAATCATCCAGCCCTTTTTTGAAAGCTGTTATAGTATCTGCCATTACTACCTCTTGTGGTAGTGTATTCCACAGTCTTACCGCTCTAACTGTAAAGAACCCTTTCCTATTTAGCTGTCGGAATCGCTTTTCTTTCACTCGCAGTGAATGCCCCCTGGTCCTTAGTATTGTCTTTGGAAGAAATAAGTCATGTGCCAGTCCTTTATATTGACCACACATGTATTTATACATATAAATGAGATCTCCTCTGAGACGTCTTTTTTCTAAGCTAAATATATCTAACGTTTTCTACCTGTCATCATATGGGAGGCCTTCCAGTTCTTGTAGTAGTCTAGTTGCCTGCCTTTGAACTGACTCTAACTTCTCAATGTCCTTTTTAAAATGTGGAGCCCAAAACTGGATCCCATATTCCAGATGTGGCCTTATAAGTGATTTATAGAGGGGTAACAATACGTTGGGATCACGGGATCTAATCTCTCTTTTTATACACCCTAGAATCTTGTTTGCTTTTTTTGCTTTTGTAGCTGCTGCTTGACATTGAGTGCTGCTGCTCAGCCTATTTGTAATGAGAATACCCAAGTCCTTCTGCTGTTCTGTAGTCCCGAGTTTACTTCCATTTAATGTATACACAGTTATACGATTACTCAGTCCTAGGTGCATTACTTTACATTTATCAACATTAAATCTAATTTGCCAAGTATCTGCCCATTCTGACATCTTATCCAGATCTTTTTGTAATATTATACTATCAAGGTCAGTTTTTAATATCCTGCATAGTTTGGTGTCATCAGCAAAGACTGACACTTTACTATCAATCCCATCCACAAGGTCATTAATAAAGAGATTAAAAAGAATTAGCACAGATCCCTGCGGCACCCCACTGCTGACTATGGCCCATTTAGAGAATGTTCCATTTATGACTACTCTTTGTTTCCTATCTTTTAGCCAATTCCTTACCCAGTTGCATATAGTTTCCCCTAGTCCTTGCTTCTGGAGCTTTAGTATAAGGCTATTATGTGGTACAGTATCAAATGCCTTTGGAAAGACCAAATAAATCACATCAGCTGCATTACCAATATCCAGGTTTGCACTTACCCCCTCATAGAACCCCAACAGGTTGGTTAGACACGACTTATCTTTCATGAATCCATGGTGCTTGTCAGTTATTATATTATTTTCTGCAATATATTTTTGCATGTCATCCCTTTAAATGCCCTCAAAAACTTTGCATACTACTGATGTCAGACTTACTGGATGGTAGTTGCCTGGATCTACCCTCTTACCTTTCTTAAATATCGGTACCACATCAGCAATCCTCCAATCCTGAGGCACCAACCCTGTTACAAGCGAGTCTAAAAAGATGAGATACAGCGGTCTGTCAATTAAGGAGCTCAATTCCCTCAATATTCGTGGATGAATGCCATGTGGCCCTCGGGATTTGTCAATGTTTAATTTACTCAGACGTAGGCGTACTTCTTCTTGTGTTAAATTAATTATATCGGGTGGGGAACTTTGATTTTTCACTTGTTGAATGATGCATTTTCTCCATTGATATTACATCAGAAATGACTTTAAACCACAAATAAAAATTAATAAATGCAAACCGTTAAACAACAATTGAAAAAGTCTTTGATTTGTTTTTGTGCTTTAAAACACAAGGGAAAAAGTATGCCAATGGAGGCCTGAAAAAGGAATAGCAGATGAAATTGTATGTGTACTGTATTTGTAGTTCGTATTTTTTGTTTGATTTTCACATTTTAGTGCCAAAGCTAGGAGTAACTACAAAGGGAAGGTAAAGAATATTTTTTTCCTTTATACATTCTTTTCTATTTGGACATATTCCTAGCTTTGGCTCAAAAATTGCAAATAAGATTCATAGTTGATTCCAAGTAAGTACCAAATTTGAAATTCATGGTACGGTGACAAGAATAATCATTCTGCTATCCAAGGGCAATATCAATGTTAATCCATGTATGTTTGGATCTATTCATTTTTCCTAAATTTTGGCAAGTGACACCTTAATTATAAAATTAAGACATTTTTGCAGACTTTTTGGGTACTGGAGCTATTTGGCAGACGTATAGTTTGAGATCATTATGCATTCTTGCCTGCATATTTTCACATGCTGTATAAGGAAGGACGCATGATGAGCTAATGGCTAGGTTACTACTAAAAAGTTACAATCAATCCATATTAGAGATAAAACCTCTTAGATCCTTTGTCCAACCATGGAGACCTAATCGATCGCCAAAAAAGGGAATTTCTGTCCTTATTTGGAGGGAACAGATATAAGCCGGTAAATTGATGATACCATCTTCTTACTGGAATAAGGACTTTAAGGATTTTTGCAGATTAACCCCGAAGCCAATCCTGAATTGGATGTGTGCTTGTCTAATTGGAAGGCTAATGATCTCCCCAGTCTTTGGTTCAGAGCTTTCTTGAGTTATTTCTAAAATATTTATCAAACATCTTTCTGTACTTTGCTTTATTCATCTTTGCCTTAATCCTGAAATAAAAATAAAGGACTGTATCTCTCCAGCGAGTAATATATTGCACATTAGTTGCTCTTCCAAGAAAACCTTATAAATGAGTGTTCCTGGAAAACTCCATTGATAATGTTCCATACAAAACTAAATCTACATCTTAAAATGTGAATAATAAAATGAAAGTTAAGCTTGTCTAGTAAAATATTTAATTGAACTCAATAGAAATACTTGAGAAATTGATGCTTGAAAACAAACCAATTTGTTTAGTTGCCTGCAGTTTCGTGAAGAATAGAATATAGATAGTCTGTATTGTATTGTATTAAACTATGCTAATTTTCTCATGAAAAAAAAAAAAATTTCCAAAAAATAAATCATCATTTCTCAATATAAATCTAGGAACCAGCATCCATGACTTTAAGTCTTCATTTTTTATCGTTTTTGTAGATCACTATTTACTGTTGAATTTTGAAATTGTGGTGGAAATTCTGGTGTTTCTCAATTCTCATTAATTGTAGTACTGACTCTAAAACAGTTACATTACTTACAATGAACAAACACCAAAACCAGACAACCAAGAAGTGTACAGTTCAAATCCCAGGAGATGCAGATGACAAAAAAAACATCCTAAGACGAAAGCGGGTTCAAGATAATATGATAACCGCTGCTAAAACAGAGGCCGCATTTACAAGACAGACCAAGAAAGGAAAACATACAGGCAACGTGTAGAATTACAAAGCAAAATTTTCAGCCAGTGTTAAGGAGGAATGGAGTCAGCAAAGCAGACAGACTTCTATCAACCTTCATTTCAACAGCAGGGGTCTGAGAGATGAGAGTCAAAATTCAGAGTTCGGCTGCACACCAAAGAAGATAATGCTAAGAGTAGACAAGAGTTTCTGCTATGACTACAACTAGTCATATTTAAAAGTAAACTTATCTTGCTGTTATATAACCCTCAGGTTAAATAAGAAGTAATATATCCATTCATGATGTCGATGCTTTCAAGAAACTACAAGGTCATATTACTATTATATAGTAACATGCATTACCCTAAAAACAAGTAACTGGTGCCATTACATTTTAAAATCTATTTTCTCATGGATTAGACATTATATATGCTTTTAAGAACCCAAGATATCAAGGATTATTCCAATCTTCATAGATCAATATTATCTGAGGCATACATAGAAATCAAGGGGTCCCATAGCTGATGTTCTAATTGGCCCTCTCCCCCAGAAAAGAAATAAAATATTAATATTTGTCTGGGTCACAGAATAGCATATTTCACAATTTGCTGCCCTTACAAAGTCATTTTCCTCCTACTGAAGCCCCTAGTTTCCCCTTCATTGCAACCAAAAAGTATGATGCCAGCAAACATGCCCCATTAACACTGAATGACACCCCCACAGTGAATTTGTCTACAGTATCATCCACACACAGTACGATGACCCTACTGTAACACCCTTCAACTGCCCTGGCAAACTAAGGTGACTCCAACACAGTATGATCCACAACTGTGACCCTCCCCCCTCCACAGCCCTTCATACAGTATAATGGGCTTACATCTCTTCACACTCTATAACAACTCCCACTAGCCCACCAAGCAGTATAATGATACTGTGGCGCCCCTGACCCGGTCAGGCACCTCTGAGTACTGCACCCATGCTGGGACAGTACTTCTAGGTAATCCTAAGGGCCAAAATGAGGTGTGTACGCACAGACACATAGCAACCAGGTCTCCCACACCTTTAGAGGGGACCCTTGGGTAGTCTTCAGAGAGGGCTAGCTTTCAAATTTTTCAAGGGGTGTAGTGGAGGGGCTGGAAGCTAAAGTGCAGAGGTTATCAGGAAAGGAGTGGAGCGAGCCAGTCTGGTAGTGGTGAGCGGCGGTCGCTAAGGGATACGCGCGTGGCCACTATTCAGACCCTGTACGAGGATAGTAACGGTTAGCGGGGGAGAACGGTCACTTGGTCAGACAGAGTACGGTGCGCCTGGTGACTAGGCATGTACCGGGAACAAGTCCCTAGAGCAGACTCCAGTTTAACTATCTGCTAAACCTGCCGGTGAGGGGAACTACAAGTACCTCACCAACTTCTCTCAGAGTCCGAGCCTCAGCAGCAACGCAGGGACCCATAAGGAGACAGAGCCTGAAGCCATCTCACTTGGTCTACGCTGCAGGAAAACGGGCCAAACACAGGGGAGAAAAGGCAGTTGCGACTTCCTGGATAGACCCCATGGTACTTCAAGTCAGGGGTTATCCGAATAAAGAAGTGCTAGGAAGGTGAGCTAACAGGTAACCTCAGACTGGCCCGAAGGAGCCCTGGTTTTTCCTGGTTTATCGCAGCATCGCCTGGGTCAGCTCACCCTAACAACTGAAATGAGTAAAAACCAGTTAAAAGACTTTTTGGACTGAGCCTGTCTTATTCCTCGGCCCGCTAGCCTGCTTACCCGAGCCCCTGGGGCCTGCCTCACTCACGGGAAGGCTACATCATCTGGCTGCAGACCCCATCAGCCCCAGACGCTCATAAAACCTGCAACAGCGGTCATTTACATCACTGACCGCAAGCCGTGAGTGGCGTCACGATATATATATAAACACTGACATTACCTGTTGCCAAATCAAACAAGTCCTGTGGCGTCCCTGAACAGGATCATCATCCCTGGGGCGTCACAATACCATACACCCCTCAGCACAATGTGATACATCCCTTCACGCTGTTTAGTTGCTTGCATACAGTTTAATTGTCCTCAAATAACCCTCCATAAAGTATAAAGGCTCCCTGATAGCTCTCAAATTTTTTATAATGGCCCTCATATAGCCTTACATATAGTGTAATGCACCCACCATAATCCTCAATATAATATAATGCACCTCCCATAGTCCTCCTTATAGTATAATGCACCGCAAGGTCCTCCATATAATACAATTGGCTCAAGATTGCCTTCCATATAGTATAATGCACCTCCATAGTCTTCCATATTGTATAATGCACCATATAGTCTTCCATATAGTATAATTTGTGTTTTCCTGAAAGTAAGACAGGGGCTTTTATTCTTTTTTTGCTTTGAAAAATGCTCTAGGGCTTATTTTCAGGGGGTGTCTTTTATTTGCCAACTGTATTAGTGCCCGAGAATCTCATCACAATCCTCGGTATCTCTTCTGAGCTGAGTGTGACAGCTGCATATACATACATACTGTCAGGCGGGCTTTGCACACTACGACATCGCAGGCCGATGCTGCGATGCCGAGTGCGATAGTGCCCGCCCCCGTCGCAGCAGCGATATGTGGTGATAGCAGGCGTAGCGAAAGTTATCGCTACGCCAGCTTCACACACACACTCACCTGCCGTGCGACGTCCCTGTGGCCGGCGACCCGCCTCCTTGTTAAGGGGGCGGGTCGTGCGGCGTCACTGCGACGTCACACGGCAGGCGGCCAATCAGAGCGGAGGGGCGGAGATGAGCAGGATGTAAACATCCTGCCCACCTCCTTCCTTCCGCATATCCTACGGAAGCCGCAGTGAGGCCGGTAGGAGACGTTCCTCGCTCCTGCGACTTCACACACAGCGATGTGCGCTGCCGCAGGAGCGAGGAACAACATCGGACCGTCGCGTCAGCGTAATCATGGATTACGCCGACGCTGCACCGATGATACGATTACGACGCTTTTGCGCTCGTTAATCGTATCATCCAGCCTTTACACACTGCGATGTCGCATGCGATGCCGGAAGTGCGTCATTTTCAATTTGACCCCACCGACATCGCACCTGCGATGTCGCAGTGTGCAAAGTGCCCCTCACTCTCAGATCTAAGTAAGTGAATACATATTCACCCTTTTTCCCACCCAGAATCCTACCTACTGCTTTGAGTTCTGCACAGGATCGACACTCTATGCCTGCTGTACTATATAAAGCCCGCTTTACACGCTGCAATGTATCTTACAATGTGTCGGCGGGGTCACGTCGTAAGTGACGCACATATGGCATCGTAAGGTACATTGCAGTGTGTAACAGCTACGTGCGATTGAACGGTAAAACGTTCATCGCACGCACGTCATTCATTCCTCATGAATTGAACGTCAGATTGTTCATCATACCCGGGGTAGCACACATCGCAGTGTGTGACACCCCGGGAATGATGAACTGATCTTACCAGCGTCCTGCGGCTCCCGGCCGGTAATGCGGAAGGCAGGAGGTGGGCGGGATGTTTACGTCCCGCTCATCTCCGCCCCTCCGCTTCTATTGGCCGGCTGCCGCGTGACGTTGCTGTGACGCCGGACGTCCCTCCCACTCCAGGAAGTGGACGTTCGCCGCCCACATCGAGGTCATATGGACGGGTAAGTACGTGTGACGGGGGGGTTACTCGTATGTGCAGCACATTCAACAAATTGAACGTGCCGCACATACGATGGTGGCGGTTACGATCGCATACGAAATCGTATGCTGGATCGTAAGGTGTAAAGCAGGCTTAAGTGTACCAGGATCGCATCATAATTCTTGGTGGCTCTTCTCAGCTGAGAGAGTGACAGCTGCATAGACATACACGCTGTCACTCTCAGATCAGGAGGGTTGCCGATGATTGCGTTGTGATCTTCGGGCTCGCAGTACTGGTAATACAGCAGGCAGAGTGCGGGTGCAGTGCAGGACTCGGTGCGGTCGGTGAATTATGGAAGAGGAGGTTGAATATTCATTCTCTTAATTAGCCAAGCGCTTGCTCACTGCAATCACCGGCAGCACTCCTAATCTGAGAGTTACAGCGAGTATGTCTATGCAGCTGTTATACTCCTCTCGAATAGGTCGCTGATAATTGCGATGCAATCCTCAGCTGGCAGTAGCGGTAATATAGCAGGCAGAGTGTGGGTGCGGTGCAGTGGGCAGGATTACAGGAGAGGAGGGTGGATATTCATTCTCTTAATTAAACATGGCTTGAAACAACACAAGGGAACAATAAAAGTTATCATTAAATAGGGCTGCACAAGCACTATTTCAGTATACTGTTAGTTTAAGTAACGAGGGCTTATTTTTGGAGCAGGGGTTATATTTCAAGCCTACGCCAAAAAGGCAGAAAAATACTGCTTGGGCTTATTCCGGCGTCACACGGGACGATTTATCGTGCAATCGCACGAGCGATCGTACCCGTCCCCGTCGTTTGTGCGCCATGGGCAATTAGTTGCACGTGGCGCACAAAGACCTCCTTGTAATATATTACACCCCAAAGTCCTCGATATATTAAAATGGCCCCCCATTGACTTCCATATACTATACTGCACCCCTCAAAGTTTTACATATAGTATAATGCACCATATACTACTCCATATAGTATAATACATCTCCATCCATATAGTATAATGCACCCCATAGTCCTGCATAAATAATAACGGGCCCCCATACTGCCTTTTATATAGTATAATGCGCCTCAATACTCCTCCATATAGCATAATCCACCCAATAGTCTTCCATATTGCATAATGCACCTCCATTGTCTTTCAATAGTATAATGCACCCCTACAGTTTTGCATATTGTATAAGGCACTCCATTGTCCTTCATATAGTATAATGCACTCAATACTCTTCCACATAATATATTTCACCCTATAGTCTTCATCATTCCATATAGTATAATGCATGCCCATTGGCCTCCATATAGTGTAATGCACCTCATCATCTTCCAAATGGTTCAATGCACTTCATAGTTATCCATATAGTATAATGCACCTGTGACGCGCC
Organism: Anomaloglossus baeobatrachus; assembly: GCF_048569485.1. NCBI lineage: Eukaryota > Metazoa > Chordata > Amphibia > Anura > Aromobatidae > Anomaloglossus > Anomaloglossus baeobatrachus. The sequence continues at coordinate 247,023,480 of NC_134356.1, read as the reverse complement.
TGGACTATTCAGGTCGTCACAGGGTACTACACAATCTTTCTCTCCCCGTGGAGGATTCAAACTCCCATGGTTCTGGGTCCCCATCTTACAGTACTGCCTCCACCAGCATCTAAAATCCTAGTCACACCTCACACCACATCCTGTTAGACACACCAGTGGGCTGCTGAGCTGGAATAGGGCAATCCACCTAGGGGTCAGATAAATTGGTGGGAGGGGGGAAGTCAGCGAGGGAGGAAGTGGAGCACAGAGCAGAGCTGACAGGCAGTACAGAAGTGATCTTCGAGCTGTGAGGAGCTCAGAGGGAGCTGAGAGTTGGAGCTCCCAGGGGAGAAGCAGACTAGGTCGCAGACGGTGGTCTGGACCTAGAGGAGTCGGCCCCCCGGTTGCAGGGGATTGATGCTAGATGCCTAGGACCTGTCTTGGAGGACGTTCAGCAGCCTGAGCCTAATCACCGGTCCGGGACCGAAGGCACGACGGGGTATACGGACCCTAGGTCAGGGAGAAGCTTTAGGCGACCCGACAATTAACCTGCGGAGGACAGCACCTCTATGGACTGTTGCCATGAAGCTCAGAGATCGGGGGCACTAGCGCAACGTGGGGGATAGTGCTTTCCAAACAAGCAGCCCACTGAAATCCCAAACGTGAGCTCCTGAGAGCAAGCTCTTCTACTTAGCCATAGTGAGGAGTGGGGCCCAGAAAGCTCCACGCTAACAGGCCACAAAGGACACTCTAAAAATACTGTGCCAGGAGACAGGTCACAGACCACCAGGCAGTGCTGCAGGGGGTGGGACCTGGACGAGCTCCCCCTAGAGGGCAGTGGCACCCAGAGACTTGGTTTACCACGTTGTCAGTATCTGCTTTCTTGCTGAGTGAGTACCTGATTAACCCCTGCAACCAGCGAGCCTGCGCTCCCCCTACAGCCCAAACCACCATCCAGAGTCCAGGGGCCTTCCCCTACCCATGGAGGGTGATGACATCTAGCTGCCCCACTCCATCATCCCGGGTACTCCCAACGGCAGCAGTGGTACTCCCTATTACCGTACACCACGGGTGGCATCACAAACTATTTATATTTCCCCTGTAAATAGTCCCCTTCTTCATTTTGGTTGTGACTTTTAGCCCCCGGATCCGGAGACCCTAGAGCCACGAGCAGTGACATCTGGATCCGAGCGGTTCAACCGCTGCAGGGGCAGTACACACCCCATAGTCCTCCATGTAGTATAATGCACGCCATAGTCTTTCATACAGTATAATACACCCTATATATTCCTCCATATAGTATAATGCACCCCATAGTCCTCTATATAGTATAATGCACAGGACATAGTCGTCCTTTTAATATATTGCACCCCATTGTCCTCCATATATTATAATGCACTCCCCATAGTCCTCCATTAAGTATAATAGAGCCCCCATAGTCCTCAATATAATGTAATGCATCAAATAGTCCATCACAAAATATAATGCCCCCCATAATCCTGCACATTGTATAATGCACCCAATAGTCCTCCATGTAGGCCCCACATTGCGTTCCATATAGTATAATGCACATCTATAGTATACCATATAGTATAATGCAAACCCATATTACTCATATAGCATAATTCACCCCATAGTTTTTTTATATAGTATCATGCACCCCCATAGTCCTCCATTAGTATAATGTGCCCCACAGTCTTTCACATAGTATAATGCACCCTATAGCCCACCATATAATATAAAGCACCCCATTGTCCACCATATAGTATAATGCACCCCATAGTCTTCTGTAATAGTATGTACTCCATATAGAATAATGCACCCCATAGGACTCCATATAGCATAATACACCCTTTAGTCCTCCATGTAGTATAATGCACACCATGTAGTTCTACATATAATATGAGTATAATGCACCACATATACTGTAGTATGAGTATAATGCACCACATTGTCTTCAATATATTAATGAGTGCCCCATTGCCTTCCATATAGTATAATGCACCCCCCATAGTCCTCCATATAGTATAATGCATCCCTCATAGTCCTCAATAAAATATAATGCACCCCCATAGTCCTACATATAGTATAATTCACCCCTTATAGCCTTTTTATATAATATACTACACCCTGCATAGTCCTCCTTTTAATACAATGCATACCACATAGTCCTCTATATTGTAACGTCCTGGATGTGGATTCACTGGGCCGTGTACCAGACTCCCCCAGAGAGGCAACCTGGAGCTAACCCCTATACAGGGACTGTCCGGTCACCCCACCAGAGGGCCTAAATGCACGGTAGCCGGAACACGAGAGGTACGAAGTCCAAGTCCTATAGAAGTCTGCAGGAGTCCAAAGGGAGCCGTAGGCAGGACGGATGACTGGAACCGGGTTCAGGTGCCGAGTAGAGACAACAGGCAGGATCCGGATCCAGACGAGATGTGCAGAGCGAGGTAACCAGGGACCAGTGACAGGATCAAACTGACGGATGATGGCGGAAACCGCAGCAGACAGTCACGGGACACTTCCTGGAGAACTCCGCAATCGGGACAATGTCAAGGCGGCAGACAGGCTCTGAGGAAGAGACAGAGTTAGTCTTGGAGACAAAGTACAAGGGGACCTGAGCACCTAGTTTTGGGAACACGTTGATCAGGCGCCGCCCACCTGTAAAGGGAAGTCTTATATACCCTGCACCTGTATCAGTCATATCCTGTTCCAGGGATGCTAGGCCTATAAGATAAGGTGAGTGAGCGTGGCCCCGCCCTAATGCACATGCATGAAGCCTAGGAGCCAGAGGCAAACACAGGAGGCCTGGGACAGGACGCAGGGGAGCACCAGCGGGAGCAGTGTCCGCGACCGGCGGGCACGTGGACCGGATCAGTGGGTAAAGAGCGGTGCTGTGATGGTGAGACCGGATCAGTGGGTACGGAGCGGTGCTGTGACGTTAAGGCTGGATCAGTGGGTAAGGAGCGGTGCTGGGACACCGGGAGCGTGACATATATAATATAATGTACTCTCCACAGTCCTCTATATAGTATAATGCCTGTATAGTCCTCCATATCATGTAATGCACCCCTCATACTCCTCCATATCACATAATGCACACTCGATACTCCTCCATATTGTATAATGTTTCATAGTCCTCCGTATAGTATATCACACTCTCTGTAGTCCTCCATATGGTATAATGCACATTCCATACTCCTCCATATACTGTTATGGCTACCATAAGGTACCCATTGTTTTAAAATAAATAAATGAATACTCACCTCACCTTTCCCTGTTCCTTTTCTGCTCCAGTCTTGGCAACAAGCTTTTTGAAGCTCTGACTTCACTACTCAGCACAGCAGGTTAGTGAAGTGATATCATCGTGCCCTGAGCTGTCAGTGGGGCAATGGTGGTGGGGGGAGCAGACCACCCTGTCTTTCATAATTGCTTTCAACTGTATCGACATCCAGGTTTTCAATACAGTTAAACATACGATGATGGGAGGGTGATGCTCGGTGCCATTGCCCCCAACTCACCAGCCCCATCGCTGTTACATGGTCTCCCATCATTACACCACTTTACATTGTCATATATTGCTTGTGAAAACATGCATTAAATTGTAAAACTGCTTGTATTAATAAGCACTATCCAACAATATTTATGAAGATGGGAATAATATTTTGGTGTTACTCCACTTTACTAAGGAAATCCTTTGATGATCAATTTGAGGGTAATAAGGTCCAGAGTTTACATTGAGAAAAGTAAGGGTTGTCCAGTGGCTTAAAGATGTTTTGCTGATGCTCTATGTTTTAGCTGATAAAAGAAATGTATTAAAGTTATCACATTGCCCAAGGAATAGACTTGACTTTCATGCTAATTTTCAAGGTATTCGAATAGAAAAGTCTTTGCATGTTTCCATATTATTAGCTGTAAAACCCTGTGCAATGATACACTTAAGGGGGCTTTACACGCTGCGACATCGCTAATGCGGAGTCGTTGGGGTCACAGAATTTGTGACGCACATCAGGCTGCATTAGCGATGTTGCTGCGTGTGACACCGATGAGCGATTTTGAATCGTTGCAAAAACGTGCAAAATCGCTCATCGGTGACATGGGGGTCCATTCTCGATTATCGTTACTGCAGCAGTAACGATGTAGTTCGTCGCTCCTGCGGCAGCACACATCGCTATGTGTGACACCGCAGGAACGAGGAACCTCTCCTTACCTGCCTCCCGGCCGCTATGAGGAAGGAAGGAGGTGGGCGGGATGTTCCAGCCACTCATCTCCGCCCCTCCGCTTCTATTGGGTGGCCGCTCAGTGACGTCACTGTGACGCCGCACGGACCGCCCCCTTAGAAAGGAGGCAGTTTGCCAGTCACAGCGACGTCGCTGGGCAGGTAAGTATGTGTGACGGGTCTGCGCGATGTTGTGCGGCACGGGCAGCGATTTGCCCGTGTCGCACAACAGATGGGGGCGGGTACCCACGCTAGCGATATCGGGACCGATATTGCAGCGTGTAAAGTAGCCTTTAGTTACATAGAGGGGTTTAAATTCTTGCAGCATTCTACCTTTATTTTATTGAATGGGAAGTATAGAACAAAAATAATTAGCAGTAGAAAATACAATATTTATCATAAATGATAGTATACAGTATATGATCATACCAGCATAAACAATAGTATAGTCACAGAAAACAGCTGAATCTTGATACCTTGAGAAATATGGCAACCTCCAGCTGTAACCACTGGTGAAGTCATTGCCAGATTGCCGAAGTACTCTGCCACCGTGTTACACAATCCGACGGTCCACCAATCCGACAGCGGGTTCAACTGAAGTCACAACTGCTGGCTCCTACACTACCCTTTGTGTTTTGTGTGCCACCAACTGTGACCTCACCTAAACTCACTGCCGGATTGCTGGACTGTCAGATTGTGTGTCACAGCAGCATAGCAGTCTGGCAATCTGAGAGGGAGTGCAGCCAAGCTCACTGAAGGTGAAGTAGTTGCCAGATTGCTAGACTGCTCTGCAGCCATGTCATCCAACGGCTCTGACAGCCCGGTAATCCAGAAGCTAGTTCAACTGAGATTACCACTGGTAGTTCTCATACTACCCTCTGTGCTGTGTGAGCTGCCAACTGTGACCTGAGTTGAATTAACTTCCAGATTTCTGGACTGTCGAATTTTGTGACACTGCAGTCGCGTCCAGGAATTCAGCAGCAAGTTCAGCTGAGGTCACAGAAGGTAGCATGGGAACCCCCAGATGGGACCGCCAGTGAAGCCTCTGCTGGATTGCTAGACTGCTCTGCTACCGTGTCATGCAATCCGACAGTCCGGTAATCCAGAAGCTAGTTTAACTAAGGTTACAGCTGGTGGTTCCCTTGCTGCCCTCTGTGCTGTGTGAACCATCAACTGTGACATCAGTTGAACTAGCTTTCGGATTGCTGGACTGTCAGATTGCAAGACACTGCGGCAGAGCAGTCTGACAATCCAGCAGCGAGTTCAGCTGAGGTCACAGAGGTAGTGTGGGAACCTTCAGCTGTGACCACCGGTGAAGTCGCTGCCGGATTGCTGGACTGCTCTGCCACCATGTCATGTAATTTGACAGTCCGGTAATCCAGAAGCTAGTTTAACTAAGGTCACAGTAGATTGTTCCCTCAGTTGAACTCACTTTCGGATTGCCGGACTGTCAGATTGCATGACACGGCAGCAAAGCAGTATGACAGCGACCTCACCAGTTCACCAGTTGTGACAGTTCGTACAATGAGAGTCCCCAGCTGTGAACTCTGGTGACCTGACTGACGTCACCGCTTCTCACAACTGGGGGCATCCTGTTGCCCTCAGTGTGTCACAGAGGCTGCAGTGAGCGGTTGCATTTTCAGTCTCTGTAGCCTCTGGATGTAGTAGAGCCAAGGATCATCGTGAAACATCAAGCCAATTATTCGGACCTGCAAGGCGTGTCTGTATTTTTTATTTCAAATAAAGGATTTTTCTGTGTTTTTATTTCTTCTGATTTCCACGGTTAGTAATGGGGTTTTCTCATTGATGCCTCTCCATTACTAACCTAGGTCTTGATGGTAGCTATGATTTTTAATAAATAAATCACAGCTATCATCAGCCCTATATATTACCCCGATTGGTTAGCAAGAAACAGGGCTGGAGCCCACACCATTTTTTACAATTATTTATTGATTTCTTTTTACACTACAATACAGCAAACTAGTCAGCAACCACTCACAGACACCGCTATAGAGTTTGTGGGGGTGTACAGCAATGTGCAACCAATAACAGATGCTGGCATAGAGGGTGGGCAGGGGAAGCAGTGAACATTCATGACATGTAATGAGCGGGCCCAAAAAACTGTCTGACTGCTGTGTTATCTTCCAGGAAACGCTAGTAAACACGGTATGTATAACTGGCCTGCTGTTACCCCCATTTTGCTTCCATTTGCAGCCCCTAGCCTTACTACGACCATTGTACAGCCACTTTTCAGCACACAAATTCAGGTCCCCATTGACTTGTATGCAATTCATTGTCTGAGATCAAGTTCAGTTCCCGAACCAAACTTTCTACGGGTCCGCTGATCTCATTATCTGTGACATTTCAAATTAATGATTGCAATTGACTAAGATACAGGACAGATTTCCTTTATCACATGTTGCCATCTTAAATTTCAGGGAAAATTCTAGGCTCAGATACATTTTTTTAATATGCTATTTAAAAAAAGAAAAGATGTCCAAGAATATTTCATACAGTATGAAATGCAATTATTTACAAAAATAAACTTTTCAGGTCAAAGTGATAGGTCCACTTTGAAGATGGCTTTTCTTCTGTAATGCTTCATATGTATTTAAAAGGTTATATTTATTTCTATTTATTTTCTGAGTATTCTTTCATGAATCAATCGAGAACCATCACTATTTCATATACTGTGACTAAAGAGCTAAAATATTTGTAATGTTCCTTTCATGCTAAGGAGGATGGTTTGTTTTCTCCAGACAGTGTTTATAATTTCTCAGTGATGGCACTGGTGCCAGCTTGTAATGTGTACCGGGACAGAAAACAAGAAACAATCTGTCTTTTCTTTCTGTGTCATCCAAGAAACAATTCCCCCCTTACATGAGTCTTTCCCTCTTAGAATAAATGCATCTGAATTATCAACTGAGACTTTAGAAGTTTGTTTAAACAACCAAATAAAGGCTGCTGAGAGGGAACCCTTTAAGTGTGCTCCAAAGGCCAGATGACTTGTAAAGGAAAATCAAAAACTGTTCTACAGAAACTGATGACTCAGAACAGTTTCATACAGGAATAATTAGTCATTTAAGAATTATTTGTATACATTTATTAGATATTCAATATTTTACAGTTGGGATACATGACAAAGAGAAATGGCTCTGAAATCAAGTAGCTTATCCTTTCGTCAGCACATTGTTTTTTTACGAAGATTAGAGATGAGAAGTATTCTGCTGAAATTTGAATTCGGTTGAGAAACTTGATTTGCATTGATTTGCCAGTTAAGGCCCCGTCACACACACAGATAAATCTTTGGCAGATCTGTGGTTGCAGTGAAATCATGGACATATTGTTCCATTTGTACACAGCCACAAACCTGGCACTGATTGTCCACAATTTCACTGCAACCACAGATCTGCCAAAGATTTATACCTGTGTGTAAAGTGGTCTTAAGTCATTCATTGGAGTCAATTCAGTTCCCTTAGCATAATAAATGAAAAGGGTTAACAGATAAATAGAAATACATTTCCTGAACCTTACCTGTTCTGTCTCATAGTTATCTCTGGCTATTATCATTCTTCTGAGCTCTAGGACTCACAAAATCATGACTTAGAAGGCCTCACATCATGATCATGACACCTAATCAATGTTGTGAAGAGAAGTCAGAACTAGTGATGAGAAGGCATGCTTGCAACTGTTCTATACTTGATCAAGCACCAGGGTGCTCAGTTACACTCATTACTTGATTGCGTATTGCAGGTGCTCGAGCACCATGCTGAAGTTCCTGCCCCGCAATCTTTTGCAGCTGTTAGACAGCCAATCAACATATAGGGATTGCCAGCCTTACAGGGTAAATTCATAGGCATGTGGGCTATTGGCATTGGTGTTATTGGCCGGCCTCATCAATTCATTGGGTCTTATATTAGACAATGCTCGGCACACTGATCTCTGCAAGCTGTTCATGGAGAGTTGATGTAGGAGGGAGAGCTGACTTTATAGCAGACATGGCAGTGTTTAATTGGTATTTCAATAATTTTATACTGCTGCAGCACCATTAAAACAAAGTACTACATACAGTCCTTTTTTTTAGTAAAAAACACTGTTTCCTGCATTTAGTGTAGGTATAACTGGTGGACGAAGGATATTTCTGGATTAGAGGCATATAGGCAGGGTTTTTTGCCTTACAGTCCTTCTATACTTGAATCACAGTTTTATGCGTCTTGGCATGCTTTCCACCAGTCTGTCACACTGCTTTTGGTTGACCTTATGCCACTTCCGGCACACAAAATGTAAGCAGTTGTTTGTTTGATGGCTTGTGACTGACTATCCATCTTCCTCTTGATTACATGCTAGAGGTTTTCAATTGGGGTCAGGTCTGGACATTGGCCTGGCTATGACAGGGTTTTTATCTGGTGGTCCTTCATCCACACATTGATTGACTTAGCTGTATGGCATGGTGCATTGTCCTACTGGGAAAACCAGTCCTCAGAGTTGGGTAACTTTTCCTGAGCAGAAGGAAACAACTGTTTTTCCAGGCTACCTTGTATGCAGCTTGAGTCATACATCGTAAAGCTTAATCTGCCCAAATTCTAGCGTAACGCAATCTTCTCTCATGAGTCTAATTTTCAGCTTTGCTCAACACCTGGTCGTCTAATTGTTAGACCGAGACCTGTAGAGGTGTACAAGTCACAGTGTGTTGCACACGCTGTGAAATTTGGTGCAGGATTGGTGATGATCAGGGGATACCTCAGCAAGGCTGGAATTGGGCAGATTAAACTTATAGAAGGACGTATGAATCAAGCCGCATACACGGTTATCCTGGAAAAACTGTTACTTCCTTCTGCTCAGGCAATGTTCCCCAACTCTGAGTACTGATTTATCTAGCAGGACAATGCGCCATGCCACACAGCTAAGGCGGGCTTTGCACACTACGACATCGCAGGTGCGATGTCGGTGGGGTCAAATCGAAAGTGACGCACATCCGGCGTCACTTGCGATGTCGTAGTGTGTAAATCCTAGATGATACGATGAACGAGCGCAAAAGCGTCGTCATCGTATCATCGCTGCAGCCTCCGACATTTCCATAATGCTGGGGGAGCGACAGGTACGATGTAGTTCCTCGTTCCTGCAGCCGCACACATCGCTGTGTGTGAAGCCGCAGGAGCGAGGAACTTCACCTTACCTGCCTCCCGGCTGCAATGAGAAGGACGGAGGTGGGCGGGATGTTTACATCCTGCTCATCTCCGCCCCTCCACTTCAATTGGCCGCCTGCCGTGTGACGTCACTGTGACGCCGCACGGCCCGCCCCCTAAGGAAGGAGGCGGGCCGCCGGCCAGAGGAACGTCGCACGGCAGGTATGTGCGTGTAAAGCTGCCGTAGCGATAATAATCGCTACGGCAGCTTTCACTATATATCGAACGTGCGACGGGGGCGGGACTATCGCTGCAGCATCGGTAACACATTGTTACCGATGTTGCAACGTGCAAAGCCCGCCTTAGTCAATCAATGTGTGGATGAACCCATCAAAACCCTGTCATGACTAGCCCAATCTCCAGACCTCAACCCCCATTGAAAACCTCTGGAATGTAATCAAGAGGAAGATGGATAGTCACAAGACATCAACAAAGAAGAACTGCTTACATTTTTGCACCAGGAGTGGCATAAAGTCACCTAAAAGCAGTGTGAAAGACTGGTGGAAAGCATGCCAAGACGCATGAAAGCTGTGATGAAAAATCATGGTTATTCCACAAAATATTGATTTCTGAACTCTGCCTGAGTTAAAACATTAGTATTGTTGTTTTTAAATGATTATGAACTTGTTTCTTTGCATTATTTGAGGTCTGAAAACAATGCATTGTTTTGTTATTTTGACCATAAAATAAATACAAAATTTATTGTTAGGAAATTAGGAGACATGTTGTCAGTAGTTTATAGAATAAAAAACAATTTACATTTTACTCAAAAATATATATATAAAGGGAAGAATAAGAAAAACTCACAATTTTGCAGTGGTCTCTTTGCCAGAGCTGTATTTATAACCTATTGCACATTTAAATTGTTAAATGAACACCACCAAAGTGATTATGAAAATGTTAAAGAAATACTGTATGTAGTATACAAATTGTCATCCAACCTGCTGCAGCCCATAAACAAAATCTATTCAAATGTGTCTACTCATACTAAGACGCATTGATCTAACATCAGTCATCCAGATACATGTAACTTGTTTGTCCTCTACCCTCATTTACATTTATAAAATCCTATAAAATCTAGGAAAAGCACCCTATGATATCTCAATAAGGTGGTTTGTAGAGTGATTCTATATCTAGCTGCTACCATATAAACAACTAAACCTCCCATACTATTTTGTTTTTTTAATATGAAGCCCTCAAAAATCTGTTTAACAAAAAGGTTTTGCTGACTCTAATTCTTTCTAATACAACATAATACTATTTCTGTGAAATGTCAAATTATTATGTTTATGTAGACTCTTGGGAGATAGAATTTATGCAAGCCCCCTGTCTACTAAGTAATGTATACAGTGTCTAAGTAAATAGTATCATGCGACATTCAGATAAACAGTAAAGCACTGCTATACAATGTCAATAGAGAAATGAAAATATGTATTACTTCCACCATGCAGTGCATGAACATTCCACTAGATACAGTGTAAAAAATAATAATGTTGTACAATACAATAATAATACCACCACATGTCTTTATATACCTATACATATGCATGCCAAGTACATATACATGCTCGTAACATTAAGGCATCCAGCACAAGTAATATACAGCCACCAAGGCATTATTGTAATATTGCTAAATTTGCTTGTCCATTATGGAACAATCTTACTGGTATACTTTACTGGGTTTAAAATAAAACTAATCCACCCCTATGTATGTTTATAGATATCTGGGCTTTGACAGTTTGCATGCCACATATCTTTGTTTTAAATCATATGTTTTTAATCACCAAGGTACCACTAAACTCCTTAAGGCCTCTTTCACATGTCAGTGATTCTGGTACGTGTATGTGACAGTTTTTACATGTACCAGAATCACGGACATACGCAGACCCATTATAATCAATGGGCCTGCGCACACATCAGTGATTTTTCATGTGGCGTACACGCGTGTCCGTGATTTCCGCACAGAGACGTCTGTTTTTTTCTGGCATCACTGATGTCCCATGCACCACACTATGGTGTGATCCGTGAAACACGTACCAGAAAAACACGTACAATGAAAATAAAAAGCTTTTTAAACTCACCCGTCTCCAGCGACACTTTCTCTGGTCGCTGCTGTCTGCTGCTTCTAAGGCAGCTCATTATTCTCATGCATATGCATCTATGCACCGCACAGCCAACTCTGAAGTAGTTGCAGTGGGTTTTAGCGGCGGCCGGACACAGCAGAGCAAAAGAGTTCAGCACCACGGGCAGCAAGAGCGGGAACAGGTGAGTTTATCTACATGTGCTATCACGGATCACGGATAGCACATGCAGAACCCACGTGTGCCATGAATCACGGCACATGGAGGGACATATGTGTTTTTAACACGTCAGTGAAAAACGTGTGTTATTCACTGACATGTGAAACAGGCCTGAAGAGGATTTGTCACCAGGTCAAAGTGATCAGTCATTGCTCTTATTTTAGTTTGAAATATCCCATGATTTTTTTTTTGTTTGTTTGATTTTTGTTGTTTTTTTCTTAACTCTGCTATATGCTTGACCCTTTTATATTTAGTGCTGACTTTTATTTAAGGCTGACATTTTATTTTGTGCTGATTTTTATAGTCTTACTAGAGATGGGCGAAATGATTCAAGTGAAATTGAATTCTACTAGAATTCTCCCCATACCCATATTGTCCTCACTATAGACGTTTTGTAGTTTGCTCAGCATGACTTCAGCAAGAAGATTGGCAAAGGGTTAAAAGTATAAATAAAAATAATACCACACTAGTGCCAGTGCTGCTTCCAGTGCCTGCTTTCACGTCCCCATGACCTCCGAGGCCTGGTAATGTCTAGAAGTTGTCATTTGGATTAAAAACACAAAGACTTGGAGAATTTTTTTGTTGCATATTGAATTTCTTGTTAAAACCCAAATTATCATTATATTTATTATTTATTATATATCATTAGATCATTATATTTAACGCTCCCGCGACGCGTCCTGCAGACTCTTTCTCCCGGCCGCTTCTGCTTCCGTGTCCGATCATTAATTTTCAAGGGTATTCACCGTACTGCTTGTCACTCTACAGTCTTCGGCTGTTTACGGCCATGTTCGCGGTGACATCAGTGTTCACCCGAGTCCATGAGCCATGGACTCGATTGAATTTTGACTATCAGTGTGCGAGTCTCGCATCGGTATCACCAAGCATGGCACACACACTCCCTACAGGAGCGGGTCGGCTGTATGTATTTCCATGCAGCTGAGGTGCTCCTGTCAGGAGAGTGTGCGTCGTGCCTGGTGATACCGATGCAACACTCGCAGGAGTCATATGCAAGTGGAATCATACCCTCAGTGTCAGCCTGCGTCTCGCTCTGTAGAGACACTTGTCTGTACAGAGTGATGACGCAGGACTGGCATTGCTCTCACTGTGGACTACGTCGGACAAAGGATTTTTTTTATAATAAAGATAGAGTCTCTAAATGTTTTTTTAGTTTTATATCTAATAAAAATGTCTGTGTTGTGTTTTTTTTTACTGTTTACTAGAAATTCATGGTGGCCATGTCTAATTTGGCATGACGACATGAATTTTGGGCTTAGTACCATCTGAAAATACAAAGCTGGTATTAACCCCTTTATTACCCAGCGTGCCAGTGCCACCAGGGCCACTGGTCGAGCCGGGTAAAGTGCCTGTAAATGGCTCTAACAAAAAATGCGCTATTTCCAGGGGCGGCTGTGGGCTGCCGAGAATCCTAGCCCCAGCTGCCTGGCTTTACCTGACTGGTGATCAAAATATGACGGGAGCCCACACATTTTTTTTAACGATTTTTTTTAAATAATTTAAAAAAAATGATTGGGCTTCCCTGTATTTTGATTGCTAAAGCCAGGCAGATGAGGATAGCAGCCTGTAGCCATCCGCTTTATCTGCGCTGGGAATCAAAAATACTGCAGAGCACTACATCCTTTTTTTAATGATTTTTTTATACAACTATATATTATGAACATATATATATCTATATATATATATATATATATATATATATATATATATATATATAAAAATATATATACACATACATATATATATATAGCTCTGGCAAAAATTAATAGACTACTGTAAAATTGTCAGTTTTTCAGATTTTTCTCTTTATAGGTATATTTTGTTGTAAACTGTGAATTGTTGTTTTATCTATAAACTACTATTTTAAGAAAATAAATACAAAATATATTGCTTGGTAAGTCGGAGATATGTGGTCAGTAGTTTATAGCATAAAAGAACAATTTACAGTTTACAAAAAAATAAACCCATAAAGAGAAAAATCAGAAAAACTGACAATTTTACAGTGGTCTCTTAATTTTTGACAGTTTTGTATATATATATATATATATATATATATATACAATATATAGTTTTATGAAGATAAATCATTAAAAAAATAATTAGTGCTCCGTGCATTGGCACTACAGACAAGACACAAGTTGGAGACCCATAGTGGAGCATTAATATTTAAAAATATTGTAGGCAGACAGCAGGTCAGTAGCATCAATTCCCTCCTCCCCATTTCCCTATACTGTGTTTGTGCACCAGGGAAATATGGTCCATACAACACACAGGATGTGAGATTGCATTTTTATTTTAAAAAATCAAGAGATGCATGAGTGACAGAAATAGGCCTCTTGCTCCCAGAACCCTGGCAATACAGACAAATTACAATTGGGACTCCCATCTTGGGGTGTCGAGATTGAAACCTTTCAAGTAGACAACAGAACAGTGGCATCAATTGCCCCCCCTCCCCATTTCTCCACAGTGTGTTTGCACAGCAGGGACGTATGGTCCATGCAACACACAGGATGTGGCTACGGTGTATCACATGGTGTCAAAAATATCAGGCACGGTCACTTCCATAACAGCTAATGGGCTCTTACCCAACTGTAGCAGGTAAACAAGTGGAGGTTATGCAGTCAGAATCATGTGTGAGAATACTTTCAATAGTGGTGCAGGAGGAGGAAGAAGCAGCAGACACGGTTAATTTGGTGGCCGGTGGTTGGGTAGAGCCGGTAGTTCACATTTTAGCAATGTGGCGGTCCATGTACTGTATGCAGTAGTGAAATTATTTGAATTTTGGCTCTACTGAGTCCCTGTTTACAACGTTGGCAGATAACAAAAATTGGGTCATTCTTTGCGGTCTCAAAAGAGGCCCAGGCTAGGCAACCCTTCCTGGGAACTGCAGAAAGTGTTGTGGATGAGGATGCAGAGCATTATTGGACATAATTTCACACAAATCTCTGATAATGGGCCAGACAAAATTATTGGCAACCTCAACTTAATATTTGGTTGCACACCTTTTGGAATAAACAATTGCAATCAATTGCTTCCAGAAATCATCAACAAGCTTCTTACACTTCAAACAGAATTTTGGACCACTCTTCTTTTGCAACCTGCTCCAGGTCACTCATATTTGAAAACAGCCTTCTCCCAACAACAATTTTAAGATCTCTCCACAGGTGTTTAATGGGATTTATTTCCAGACTCAATGCTGGCCACTTGAGATCTCTACAGCATTTTGTTTTCAGGCATTTGTGGATGCTTCTTGAAGTATGTTTGTGGTCATTGTACTATTGGATGACCCATAACCTAGGGTGCATATCCAGCTTTCTGACACTAGGCACTACATGGTGACCAAAAATCATTTGATAATCTTCAGATTTCATGTAAGCAGTCAAGGCCCCCTTTGCAGGAGGCAAAAAAACAACCCCAAAACATATTTGAACCTCCACCATGTTTGACTGTAGGTACTGTGTTCTTTTCTTTGTAAGCCTTATTACATTTTCGGTAAATAGTAGAATGATGTGCTTTACCAAAAAGCTCTATCTAAGTCTCATCTGTCCATTTGGCACACTGCAGTCTAGTTTTTTTTTATGTCTCAAAGTCTGCAGTAGGGTCCTTCTGAGTTTCCTGTCACGGAGTTTCATTTCATTCAAATGTGGATGGATGGTTTGCACTAACACTGATGCACCCTGAATCTGCAGCTTGAACTTCTTTGCAACTTTATTGGGGCTGCTTATCAATCATCAATACTATCCTGCAACCTTTCATCAATTTTTCTCTGCCGTCCACATCTAGTGAAATTAGCTACACTGGGTTGTAGACTTCTTGGTTATGTTGTGCATCGTGGACAAAGGATGCTATCTGGAAATGGACTTGCAATGTTGAGATTGTTGATATTTTTCAAGAAATTTGGTTCTGAAGTCCTGAGACAGTTCTCTTTGTTATGTGCCCAATGCTTAGTTTGGCACACACAGACACAATGCAAATATTGAGTCAACTTCTCCTTTTTTATTTGGTTTCAGGTGTAATTTTCATATTGCCCACACCTGTTACTTGCCAAAGGTGAGTTTCAACAACCATCACATGCTTGAAACAAAGTTACTTAGCCACAATTTTTGAAAGATGCCAACAGTTTTGTCCTGTCCATTTTTGAAGTTGTGTAAAATTATGTCCAATTTGCCTTTTCTTTCTCTGATTTTTTTTGCATTGTTATAATAAAACACAAAGGAAATAAACATGTGTATATAACCAAACGTGCAATAATTTTCTGGGAGACATACTTTATTTTCTGGAATAATTTCAAAGGTGCCAACACTTTCGGCCACGACTGTAAGTAAAGATCTGCTAGCAACCATTCTTATAATGTGGTAAAATTGACTGCTTCTGATAAGTAAAACGATGGCCCCTGGTTTATATACACTGCAATATTATCATGAACGATTACGATAACCTTTCAATGTAAACATAATGCTCATCACCTGATAAATGAGCAAAATGCTCATTCATCAAGTGAAATATTTTCGTTTGCACAAAGAATCATTCTTCTTGGCAGCGCATTATTCTATGTAAACAGGACAATAGCATCTTATGTGCACTGAAAGAACCATTACTGATCATTCAGTGCTCCTCTGAAGCGCCGTCTACTTGTGTAATCAAGTTACTAAATGGCCACTGACTCTGGCCAATCACTCATATTTTAGATATGTTGTGTGTATCAAATAGACGTTGTGAAGTTGTGCCAACATCATTGATATTCAACTGAGTATTGCAGTTGTATCAACTTCATTGGTATTCAACGAAGAATTTAAAATGTTAATCTTTCAGATAGGATACCGCTAATTACAATACAATTGTCTCTTTTCCTTCATTTCAATTAGCATCATTTAATGAATCCTATCACATCAAATATTCTAACCTTTTACCCAGCCTGAACTATGCATCTCAAAATTTAATGAGGTCCCGAATAGGCGTGATCTATAAATATCTTCTAATGATTATGTATGCTACAAAAATAGCCATTTGTGGAGCCAATTAATGTGGAAACAATAAGCTAGCTTTCTTCAAGACTGCGGCCGCCTTTACGATTCTGAATATAAATTACTTGTTGTTCTGTGAGATTTATTGGAATGGGGAAGTGGAAGAAATAATAATCATTCTTCGTGAATTAGAAACTGTACAATAACTTTCTTACCAAAAGAATTTTTACAAAGAAAAATGAAAGCAGTCGCAATACCAGCTAGGTCAGAGCAGGCGAACAACATCAAGCCCTTAAATTCAGATGGGTGCAGAAAATGTCATGCTGAAGTCAGTCTTGTGAAAAAAATGAGAACACATTACAATATAATTTATTAACCTGATAGATGCTGATGCTGAACATATTGCAAGCTATACCAGCATTTCAGATCCAGATATATTAAATTGATATGCTATGGCTTTATACACACAATTGTATTTTTGATGCAGTGACAGGCCGAGTTCTCTCGCTGGTTTTACAGTATATTTCCCAAGGGATATCATTGTGTGCACTATACATGTTGTATTAAATCACAACTGGGAATTGGTGCCTGTTGGCCAATTGCTTTCAGAATAGCCCTATAAAAGATATTTAAAGCAGTGTAAAATTTCAACTCTGGATTATAATACAGTTTGTTGATTTTTCTGGATTTAATGTACATATTGCAATAGGACTTCTAAATATAGTTATTTAGGTGTGGGGCATGTCTAGGAAGAAGAAGGGCATATCGATTAAAGGGCCCTTGCCAGTAGCCATATGAGTAATCTGGTGTGGCTGGATGATAGCCCTCTGAACTGCCTCGTTCCTGATAGCATCCCTGACTTCTCTATTGATTAGCCAGCCAAGTGGCTACAAATCATTGTTCTGGGGTGATGTTCATGTGATATCGCAACAAGGCAATGTCAAAAAACGCCATGGATGTTGGCAGGTAAGGGTAAATTCATAGGGCTTTCTTCTGAGTGTCACAGGCTACCAACATGGCAGCTTGACCAAGTGTTGGGAATAGAATCACACCATCGCTATTAGTTACCTTGCTATGCTGCCTTGTGCCTGGCGCAGCCTGGAGAGAGCAAAAAAAAGAAGACCTCACCACTAGTGATGAGCGAACCCGAACTGAGAAACTCATGTTACAGTTCATGTCCAGTTCTGGTCCAGGGTCTTTAAAAAAAAAAAACCTCCGACATAGTCCAAAGTCGAGCATCTCTTCAGCTCTGCTAGATCTGTGCGAGGAGACTAACACAGGTCTGCTCACACAGACAAGCAGGCACAGACTCAGCTGAGAGCTGTCAGTGACTTCACCCGAGTGCACAGCTGAGGCCGGTCAGCTGTGCCCCCGAGTAACCTCCTCTGGCTAGAGGACCTTACATGACATCATAGCCATGTGACCAGTCTGGTGTGAATGTTGTTCTTACCTCGTGGGTTACAGGACCTTCCATGATGTCATAGCCATGTGACCAGTCTGGTGTGAATGTTGTTCTTACCTCGTGGGTTACAGGACCTTCCATGATGTCATAGCCATGTGACCAGTCTGGTGTGAATGTTGTTCTTACCTCGTGGGTTACAGGACCTTCCATGATGTCATAGCCATGTGACCAGTCTGGTGTGAATGTTGTTCTTACCTCGTGGGTTACAGGACCTTCCATGATGTCATAGCCATGTGACCAGTCTGGTGTGAATGTTGTTCTTACCTCGTGGGTTACAGGACCTTCCATGATGTCATAGCCATGTGACCAGTCTGGTGTGAATGTTGTTGTTACCTTGTGCGTTAAAGGACCTTCCGTGACATCTTGCACATGTCACTATTCATAGGTTTGTTTTGTTTTGTTTTTTTCAATTAATAAAGCATTTTATAAAGTGAACGTTTTTCTTTTTTTTTTTACTTTTTTTGTTCCTTTTTTTGTCATTTTTAATATCTGTTACTTTTATATTTTTCCATCTATGTTGTCTCTCATGCCGTTTTTGTATGCATTTTTTTTAATGGCACCATTTTTAGGTACATACAATTTATTGATTGTATTTATTAACTCTTTCTGGGACGGCCAATGCTTTAATACCTTTTTTTCTAGCCCTGAATGGGTTTAATATAATGGAGGGAGGCGTCATCCATCCCGGTGCTCCCCGCAGCGATGTATGGCCGGATCAGAGGTTACCAGGACAGTCTGTGATTGCCTGCAGCAGCCAGGTGACTAGAGGAGCACATGATGGGATCTTTCTCCAAGAACGTGCTCTCCCAGTCACCTGATCGCTGCAGTCAGTCACTGGCTGCAGTGGTTTTGGTGACCATCTACGGCACAAAGTCTCAGAGCCTCACAGTGTGAGTAGCTTCCACTGACCCCCGGGTAATCTCCACTGACGCCACTGCAATACTGCAATAAAGTGAGCGCTTGTCGGCGGTGAAGACGGTTACGTCAGCTGTGCCCTTGGGTAACCCCGACTCTAACGTCAGCACTCTCATTCCCGACAAGCGCTATATGGCAGTGTTGCAGTGACGTTAGTCGAGGTTACCTGGGGACACAGCTGACCGGTCTCAGCTGTGCACTCGGGTGAAGTCTCTGACAGCTATTAGCTGAGTCTTTGCCTGCTCGTCTGTGTGCACAGACCTGTCTGTCTCCTCGCAGAGATGTAGCAGAGCTTAAGATGCTCACCCACCTTCGGACTACGTCGCAGGTTTTTTTTTGAGATAATAAAGATGGAGTTCTAAATGTCTTCTGTTTTATTTCTAATAAAATATTTTTTTCTCTGTGTTGTTGTTTTATTTTACTGTTAAAATATCAGACAATCACAGACGCTGTCAGAGAGTGGGCGTCTGTGATAGGATGCTGGACTGACCTGAAACCAGCCCATATATTCTAGCATCTAGAATGTATATGCAGATTCTAGGCTACTCCAACAGCCAATCACAGATGCCTATTCTGCTTGACAGTGTCTGTGATTGGCTGTTGAGTCCCTCACACATATAGTAGTGTAAAAATAAATAATTTAAAAAAATGACGTAGTGCTCTGCAGTACTTTTGATTCTCAGTACAGATAAAGCGGACGTCTATAAAGCTGCCACCCCCATCTGCCTGGCTTTACCTTGGCTTGCAATCAAAATACAGGGAAGCCCATTAATTTTCTTTTAATTATTTAAAAAAATAATTTAAAAAAAAAAGCATGGGCTCCCGCCTTTATTTTGATAGCCAGCCAGGTAAAACCAGGCAGCTGGGGACTGGGATTCTCAGCGTGGTAAGGCCCAAGTGTTCTCACGCGAACAGAGCCGAAAAAAGACAAAGACTGCCGAGTGACAAGCAGTGCAGTGAATACCCCCAAAGTTAATGATCGAACCCTTAAGCAGAAGCAGCCAGGAGAGAGTGGGTCTGCAGGATGCATCACGGGACCAGTAAGTATAATGACAATGTTTATTATTAGCTATATTCTTTATTTTACAGCCCCCCCCGCCCCATCTCATAACTGTAAAGTCCAAGCTCAGGGTTCGGATGCCTACATCCTAATAAATACCACCGTCCTGCTATATACCCCCATCCTGTTATATACCCCCATCCTGATAAATACCCTCATCCTGCTGTATACCCCCATCCTGATAAATACCCCCATCCTTATAAATACCCCCATCCTGCTATATACCCCCATCCTGATAAATACCGTCATCCTGCTATATACCCCCATCCTGATAAATACCCCCATCCTGCTATATACCTCCATGCTGCTATATACCCCCATCCTGGTATATGGCTTGCATCCTGTGGCACACAAAAAAAATAAACGTTTATACTCATCATTCCTCACTCCAGCAGCATCGCTCATCCTCCTGTCTGTGCCAGCAGCAGCACCGCTGACCTGTGTGGAGCCTATCACCCTGCAGCATCGCTATGTTCTCCTATCTGCCATCCCACTGATGTGTGTGGAGATGGAGAGCAGTGCGCACAGGGATGACATCACCGTTGTGCTTACCGCTCTCCCACACATCAGCAGGCCGGCAGACAGAAGGACATCGCGATGCTGCAGGGAACGACCGGTGAGTATACTGTACTTATTCACTGCCCTCCGTGCTGATGATAAGGTGTGGGGGCAGTGAATATAGCTACACATGATCCCTCCAGGCTGTAGTTGCTAGGGGTGATCACGCGGGCCGGCTGCTAATTATGCGCTCATCCCCAGCCCACCTGTCAGCGCCTGTTTCAGCGCTGAGAGATGATGGGCGGGAGGATGCATGCATGTGAAATGAGCGGGCCCACATGGTCACGGCAGGCGCTGCTACAGCCTGCTCATGCCGATGATGACCCGCTCCACCGCAGCACCCTCATTTCCCGCAGCCATGCCCTACGTTCAGACTATAAGACGCACCACCCACTTTCCCCCAACATTTGCGTCTTATAGTCCGAAAAATACGGTAATTTCTTACATTCACATCTAGACTTTTGTCAAACAAACTGCGGAGTAGTGAGCAACGCGCAGAGTGAGATTTCACCAAGATATTGAAGCTATGGAAAAAAGATATCAAGAAAAATGGAATCAATCAATGCTTGCAGATTACTGTTGGACAATTGTAGGAGATGATACGATGCAGGAATAGAAGAGAAAAAAACAACAAAGATGTCACTGAGCGAGGAACAAATTTTGTAGTGCAATTTCTGTAACTGTTTCTAATTTGCAATAGTGTTTTAGTTATTTGAATTGTTAAGTTTCCTCTAAATAAATATCAGAAAATTGTCATAAGAAAATATCCAGCATCTTTATATTTGCAAAAATAATAATGTTTCAGAGTACTAAAACTTTTATGCATTAGTTATATGTGGCAGTAAAAGGAAAACTGATACCATAGAAACAAGAGCTAACTTAAAATGTTCATTGTCAGAATTGAATTCATGAGGTCAAAATCATTCAGAAATGTCTCATTTCATAAATGACAACTTGTGAAAATATGTAGAACATTGTTATCAGCCTTTTCTAAGTAGGCTGTCATTCACCTGAGCAAAATAATGTTTGTTTTTTGGTTGAATTTATTTTGACGATGGCTTAATTACTAGCATTCTCATCCACCTACCATCCTTTATAAACTTACTGACGAGAGCAGTCGTATTCTACATGCACAGTAAGATCATATTAATGATCATTTTGTGCACATGAAAGTACGGTTGGCCTGTCTAAACCAGCTAGTAAATGACTGCCAATCAGCTATATAAATTAGTAGTAGTTTAATGGCTACAAATGCGATTGTCCAGTGTAAATCCACTATTCAGTTTCATTCAGATGTTCGTGTATCTCAATCTGTATACTGACCTTGACCTGAACTGCAAACAATTTGCTGATTTTTACTGTTTAAAATCATCAGATCCAATTATATATCGATCACAGTTTTCAAATAATGTATATTACCATAAACGATAGAACATACTCCGTTCTTGATAATAATCTGAGTCATATAAAGTAGCAATGCCTTCAGGAAAAAAATAAAACATTGATCAAGAGTTGATTAGTAGTGATGAGCGAGTACTAAAAAGCTCGGGTGCTCGAGGCTCGGGCCGAGCATCCCAAGATACTCGTGTACTCGGCCCGAGCACCGAGCCCAATGTTATCCTATGGGAGACCCGAGTATTTTTATGAAATGACCCCCGGCAGCATGTAGAAACCCTAAAAATGTCACAAAAGTCTCAGAAGAGTGCTCAAATGACATGGCAACAGCATAGGGAAGACCCCTTGAAGCATTTATCACTCAAAAGTCACAGCTGTGAACAATTTTGTCCGCGTTTTACGCCATTTTTACGGACTCACCAGAAAACCGTCAAAAATGACACCAAAATGAATTTTCATGGCGGAAATGTTAAGGGCACATACCCAATAGTGAGATAGAGCTGGTGTATGTTACTTTTGGATTTTACGTGAAAACATTGTGTGGCACTCCGATGTCCCTGAGAAGAGACGTACATGAAGGCCTCTTGAGTCTAATGTGCCCATTTTGAGGAAGTGAGTCTTTGTAGTATTTTCCTTTGCCAGGGCAGTCCAAAATTGTGAGGTTCACCAATGCCCCTGCATACAGACGTGCATGAGGGCCTGTAAACCTGAAGTGCCCATTGTAAGGAAGTGGGTCTATTGTAGTATAGGCCTTTGGCAGGACAGCCAAAAATTGTGAGGCTCCACATTGTCCCTGGATAGAGACGTGCATGATGGCCTGTAAACCAGAAGTGCCCATTGTAAGGAAGTGAGTCTATTGTAGTATAGCCCTTTGGCAGGACAGCCAAAAATTGGGAGGCTCCACATTGTCCCTGGATAGAGACGTGCATGAGGGCCTGTAAACCAGAAGTGCCCATTGTAAGGAAGTGGGTCTATTGTAGTATAGCCCTTTGGCAGGGCAGCCAAAAATTGGGAGGCTCCACATTGTCCCTGGATAGAGACCTGTTAGGTTATTAGTGCGTCCGTGCTTGCATTTAAAAACCGCACGTGTGTGCCTGTTGGTGGCAGCGTTCAGGTGCACTTGTGTGCGTTTTGCACAAACTTGGATATAACGCACAAGTCTACTGAATACACATCAGCACAGCATTGAAAAATGCGCAAGGGCGTTGGCAACGAACAAGGAAGTGGATGCGATGGTGGTGCAGGCAGAGACCGAGGTCGTGTGCAAGCTCTAATTTCGCCACAACAAAGGGCCACATCTACTCGCTCGCACGTCCTGTCCCAAATTCTTGGGGACCGCAGCTGTACACCGCTCTTGAACCAAGACCAGTGTCAACAGGTTGTTAGTTGGATAGCGGATAATGCTTCCAGTCAGATTGGCACCACCACAAACACTCTGTCTTCCACACGGTCAAGTGTCAGTAGCCGTGATACTGCACCGCACATTTCAGAACCTGATCCTCCTTCCTACCACCAGGCCGAGTACACGTCCACGGACATTACTGATTCCACACTTGGACACTCGGAAGAGCTGTTCACGTTTCCATTCACACATTCTGGCCTCTCGCCAGCTCCTGTTGAAGTGGGCCATGACGAGATTGTATGTACAGATGCCCAAATATTTGAGCAGCCACGTTCTCACGAAGTTGGCAACGTGTCTCAACAAGGGGTGGACGATGATGAGACACAATTGTCAGGAAGTCAGGAGGAGGAGCAGGGTGCGGAAGAGGAAGACGACGTGGTGGATGATCCAGTAACTGACCCAACCTGGCAGGAGGATATGCAGAGCGAGGACAGCAGTGCACAGGGGGAGGGAGGCGTAGCATCCCAACAGGCAGTAAGAAGCAGGGTGGTGGCCCCAGGCAGACGTCAGGCAACTGTTCCCCGGAACAACAAAACGACACAAGGTGCCTGTACAAATGTTAGGTCTTCCCGAGTCTGGCAGTTTTTTAAGTTGGCTCCAGATGATTCTAAAAAGGCCATTTGCAACACCTGCCATGCTAGCATCAGCAGGGGTACCAAAACTAGCAGCCTGACCACCACCAGCATGATCAGGCACATGTCAGCCAAGCACCCGACTTTGTGGGATGTACAACAGAGTCGAGGAGCAGTGCTTGCTGATGTCACTGCTACGTCTTCGCTTGTTGTGCAAGCGAGCCATTCCCCTGTCCATGCTGCCCGCGAACAAGCCTCCTCCAGCCCTGCACCTGCAGTTGCCCACGCAGAAATAACACCATCATCAAGCACGTCCTTGTCCCAGCGCAGCGTTCAGTTATCCATTCAGCAAACCTTTGAACGCAGGCGCAAATACACTGCCAACGCCCCACATGCCACACTTCTAAATGCTAACATTTCGTGACTGCTTGCGCTGGAAATGTTGCCTTTTAGGCTGGTGGAGACAGAAGCATTCCGCGACCTGATGGTGGCAGCTGTCCCACGTTACTCGGTCCCCAGCCGCCACTATTTCTCCCGGTGTGCCGTCCCCGCATTGCATAACCACGTGTCACAAAACATCACACGTGCCCTGAACAACGCTGTTTCAGCCAAAGTCCACCTAACCACAGACACGTGGACAAGTGCTTGTGGGCAAGGCCGCTACATCTCGTTGACGGCACACTGGGTTAATATTGTGGAAGCTGGGACCCAGTCTGAGTGAGGGACGGAACACGTCCTTCCCACACCAAGTTTTGCAGGCCCTACCTCAGTCAGGGTTTCACCCACACTCTACAGCTCCGGAATGTCATGCTCCTCAGCCTCCTCCTCCTCCTGCGCATCCTCATCCACTTTACCCTCCACACTAGTCCCAAGTTGGAAGTGTCGCGGGCGGAGGAGGGGACGCTGCGCTCTCCCACTGCTCGGGTCCGGCTGCCGCTGCTCTATGGCTGCTGCTGCTCGGTGGCTCGAGCGATGGCCGGATCCCGGGGACTCGAGCGGCGCTCCTCGCCCATGAGTGAAAAGGGGTGGTTTGGGTTTTGGGGATATTGTCCGTGACGCCACCCACGGTTGTGGTGATTGTGTGGACACCACCGCTGCTCTGGACGGTGATCCCAGGAGCGGTGACAGGGAGCAGCTTTGTTGTTATTTCTCCCCTCCGTGGGTAGGGGGGTTGGTTGTCCCGGGGCCCGGTGATGGGGTAGAGATGGATGACAGGCGGGTTGCGGGGCCTGATGAGGTGCAGGGTCGCAGGGGCAGTGCTGTGCCGCACGGCACGGAGGCACTCACTCAGCCCAATGATGATGACACAGTTCACGGTAAAACAAGCGGCTGGATGGACAGGTCCCTCGGACGTCTGAGGTTGTTCCTCCCTGCAGGTTAGTGATGACTGTCTCTCCCTGCACCTAAGTTCAGTGTTGGTAGCGATGGGTTCCCACCGGTAACCCGCTCCCCGACCTGAATATGGGCCGGAGGAGCCCCTTTTGCCCGCAGGCGCTGGCCCTGGGAGACGGTTACCCTTGGCGGTGGCGGTGTCTCCCCTTCACGGTTGGACGGTTGCCTTCTATCGGGACTTGGCTGTTTGGAAACCCGGAGGTCCCCTTCACTAACGGATTTGGCAAATTCACGGCGACTCCAAGCCTTGCTGGGATCCGAAAGGCCCCTGCCAATGGTGCTGGCTTCTCTTTGTATACCGGTCCGGTAACGCCGGGTCACCACCCGTCCACGGTCCTTACGGCAGACTCCAATCGGCCTCCACTGCAGACAGTCACCACCACCTGCCAACCTTGCTGTCCTGTCCGGGCCACACACCCGGACCAACTTCAGGCTCTTTGCTGTCACTTTTCTCCTCTCTACTACTTTCCTCCTTCCACTTCCTTAGCTTATCTCTCACTGCCTGTGTTTTCCCTCCTCCAGGAATGTGAACTCCTTGGTGGGTGGAGACCAACCGCCTGGCTCCACCCCCTGGTGAGGACAACAGCCCCTGGGGAAGGCAACAAGGATTTTGTGTTTTGACTATGATGTGCCTGCAGGGAGTGTGGGGTGTGTAAGTGTTGTGCTCTGTGGCCCCTGGTTTGTCCAGGGCGACACAGAAGCACTGCAGCACTGCCTCGGCGAAGCGGCAACAGGCTGTGCTGAAGCTAATCTGCATAGGTGACAAACCCCACAATGCAAAAGAGGTGTGGACAGCTCTGAAACAGCAGGCAGATCACTGGCTCACACCTCTGAACCTAAAGCCAGGAAAGGTCGTGTGTGACAATGGCCGGAACCTGGTGGCGGCTTTGAGGCGAGGCCAGCTGACACATGTTCCATGCGTGACCCATGTGCTCAACCTCGTGGTTCAGCGGTTTCTAAAGTCATACCCAGAGCTGTCTGATCTGCTGGTAAAAGTTCGCAACCTGTCTGCACATTTTCGAAAGTCACCTACTGCTTCAGCCGGCCTTGCCGGCTTTCAGCGCCGTTTGCATCTTCCGGCTCACAGACTGGTGTGTGATGTTCCCACGCGTTGGAATTCAACTCTGCACATGTTGGTCAGGATATGTGAGCAGAAGAGGGCAGTTGTTGAGTACCTGCATCACGTATGCCGTTGGGAAATGGATCAAACTCCACACATAACACCTGAGGAGTGGAGATGGATGTCCGACCTATGTACCATCCGCCAAAACTTTAAGGACTCCACCAAGATGGTGAGCGGCGATGACGACATTATTAGCGTCACCATACCGCTTCTCTGCCTTCTAAAATGGTCTCTGCTCAAAAACAAACATGATGCATTGCAGGCGGAGCGCGATGAGTTGGAGCAAGGAACAGTAGTGGGTGTGGGTGATAACACACAGCCCAGCCTCGTCTCATCACAACATGCAGTGGAGGACTATGAAAAGGAGGAGGATGAAGACATGGAGCAACTCTCCGGCCAAATTGAGGATATGACATGCACACCAGTCATATCCTAGGTTCAGCGTGGCTGGCCGGAGGACAGGGTAGATGAGGAGGAGGAGGAGGAGGAGGAGGAGGACAGCATGTTCAGTCATCATGTTGGTCAGGATACTAAAGTGATGGCTGTTAAGTGTCTGGCGCACATGGCTGACTTTATGGTAAGCTGCGTGTCTCGTGACCCTCGTGTTAAGAACATCTTGGCCGACAATCATTACTGGTTGGTAACACTGTTAGACCCACGCTAAAAGGAGAACTTTATGTCTCTTATTCCCGAGGCGGAGAGGTCAGGCAAAATGCAGCAGTTCCGGAAGGCCATAGTCACGGAAGTAGGCAAAGCATTCCCCTCACAAAACGCTAGCAGCATAGGTCAGGAATCAGTGGACAACCAAGGCATACAGCCGAGAGGGGCACAAGTCCAATCTGCCAGAGGTAGGGGAACAGTCTTTAAGATGTGGGACAGTTTTCTCAGCCCCTCACGTACCACAGCCCTTGAGGTGCGGGGTAGTGCCACAAGAAATCCTAAGTCTGCCCAGATGCTCAAGGAGTACCTTGCAGATCGAACAACTGTACTCCGACATTCCTCTGTGCCTTACAATTATTGGGTATCCAAGCTGGACACGTGGCATGAATTGGCTCTCTACTAGAGATGAGCGAACTGGTCGCGGTTCGGCTCGAGGCCGGTTCGCCGAACGGGGATCCCGTTCGAGTTCGGTTCGTCGAACGTTCGACGAACCGAACTCGAACGTATAGGCTAGAATGGGAGGCAATCACAAACACATAAAAATGCATGATAAATGTACACAAACAGTTAATAAACATTGCCATAACACTTACCGGTCCTCACGATCCCTTCTGCACTCTGTCTCCTGCCACTATTCCATCCGATGATCGCTGAATCCTCCCGGTGACCTGCACTGCCAGCAGAGATGCAGGACCTATCGTGACATCAAAATAGCCATGTGACCAGTCACGTGGCTATTATCTCATTGGCTACAGACTGGTCACATGACTATGACACGTCATGTAGGACCTGCGAGTGCATCTCTCCGGTACACGGTGCACATATGTGTATCGCCGTGTACCGGCGACATGCTCTAGCACACGGTCGACTCCCCGTTCCGTTAGGGACCGGCTGACACAGCCGGTCATTAACGGAGATCACCGTTGCCATAGCAACGCAGTTAGCGGTGACGTCACCGCTAACCGCGGCTCCGAGAGCACCGTTGCTATGGTAACGCATCTGTCAGCGTTACCACTAGCAGCCAGCAGTGATCACTCACGGAGTGAAGGCTGCACGCTGCTTCCCGATTGTAGTGATGATTGTAGTGAGGATGGAGGTTCCCCAGCCCCAAATGATGAGCTGGTGAATCTCATCCTTCCTCACTACAATCGTCACTACTACTACACTAGTGAGGATTGTAGTGAGGATGGAGGTTCCCCAGCCCAAAGTGATGAGCTGGTGAATCTCATCCTTCCTCACTACAATCGTCACTACTACTACACTAGTGATGATTGTAGTGAGGATGGAGGTTCCCCAGCCCCAAGTGATGAGCTGGTGAATCTCATCCTCACTACAATCGTCACTACTACTACACTAGAAAGAAAGAAGACAGAAGAGCAGGATCGTGGAGGGCTGACCGGGGGTAATAAAGATGGAGTCTCTAATGTGTCTGTGTATTTATTTCTATTAAAGTATTTTTTCTCTGTGTGGTGTCTTTTTTTTAACCCTTTATTGGAGATTCTTAATGGCCGGGTCAAACGTGCCTGACATTAAGAATCTCTGGCTTAATACTGGCTGGTAAAACAAAGCCAGTATTAACTCATGATTACCCAACAAGCCACCCGGCTCCAGGGCTGTTGGAAGAGTTGGATACAGCGCCAGATGATGGCGCTTCTATGAGAGTGCCATTTTCTGGGACGGCTGCGGACTGAAATCCGCAGCAGAGGCGCCCACAAACCTCGGGCTAACCTGTGCTGCGGATTCCAATCCCCAGCTGCCTAGTTGTACCCGGCTGGACACAAAAATAGGGCGAAGCCCACGTCATTTGTTTTTTAATTATTTCATGAAATAAGTGAAATAATTAAAAAAAACGGGCTTCCCTATATTTTTGGTTCCCAGCCGGGTACAAATAGGCAACTGGGGGTTGGAGGCAGCCCGTGGCTGCCAGCTGTACCTGGCTAGCATACAAAAATATGGCGAAGCCCACGTCATTTTTTTGGTGGGCAAAAAAATTCTGCATACAGTCCTGGATGGAGTATGCTGAGCCTTGTAGTTCTGCAGCTGCTGTCTGCTCTTCTCCATACAGACAGACAGCAGCTGCAGAACTACAAGGCTCAGCATACTCCATCCAGGACTGTATGCAGAAGTTTTTTGCCCCCTGAAAAAATTATGTGGGCTTCGCCATATTTTTGTATGCTAGCCAGGTACAGCAGGCAGGTACGGCTGCCCCCAACCCCCAGTTGCCTATTTGTACCCGGCTGGGAACCAAAAATAAAGGGAAGCCCTTTTTTTATTATTTCATGAATTTCATGAAATAATTAGAAAACAAATGACGTAGGCTTCGCCCCATTTTTGTGTCCAGCCAGGTACAACTAGGCAGCTGGGGATTGGAATCCGCAGCACAGGTTGGCCTGAGCTTTCTGGGCCCCACTGCTGCGAATTGCAGTCTGCAGCCGCCTCAGAAAATGGCATTTTCATAGAAGCGCCATATTCTGGCGCTGTATCCAACTCTTCCAGCACCTGCCTGCTATACCTGGCTAGCATACAAAAATATGGCTTTTTTTGTAGTTTTTTGGCAAAAAAAATAAAAAATGCTTCCCTGGATTTTCCATTGCCAGTGAAGGTAACACCAAGCAGTGGGGGTTAGCAGCCAGTAGCTGCTTGGATTACCCTTAGCTAGCAATACAAAAAATGCAGCAGGAGCCCATATTTATTTTTTTTAATTATTTATATAAATAACTAAAAATAAAATGGGCTTCCCTGTATTTTGATTGCTGGACATCACAGTGCTGTAAAAATAAATCTTTAAAAAAATGACGTAGCGCTCCGCGGTATTTTTGATTCTCAGCGCAGATAAAGCAGACAGCTATGGGTTGCCACCCCCATCTGCCTGCCGTTACCTTGGTTGGCAATCAAAATACAGGGAAGCCCATTAATTTTTTCTATTTAAAAAATAGTTAAAAAAAAAAATGACGTGGGGTCCCCCCATTTTTGATAGCCAGCTAGGGTAAAGCAGACGGCTGTAGCCTGAAAACCACAGCTGGCAGCTTTACCGTGGTTGGGGATCCAATGTGGAGGTCCCCTCAGGCTCTTTTTTATAATTATTTTATAAATATTAATAATTACACAAAAAAAGTAGGGTCCCCTCCAAATTGGATCACCAGCCAAGGTAAAGCGGACAGCTGTGGTCTGGTATTCTCAGGGTGGGAAGGTCCATAGTTATTGGGCCTTCACAGCCTAAAAATAGCAGGCCGCAGGCACCCCAGACGTGGCGCATCCACTAGATGCGCCAATCCTGGCGCTTCACCCCAGCTCATCCCGTGCCCTGGTGCAGTGGCAAACGGGGTAATAAATCGGGTTGATACTAGCTGTAAAGTCACCTGAGATCAAGCCCAGCAGTTTGTGATGTCATGGCGTCTATTAGATACCCAACATCATAAACTGTCAGTACTAACAAAAACAAAAAATCGACAAAAGAAATTTATTTGAAAAAACAGTCCCCAAAACATTTCCTCTTTCACCAATTTATTGTAAGAAAAAAAATAAAGGGGTCCCACGACGACTCTGGACCGTCTAGAATATGGGGGGGAGACACTCAGGGAACGTATCCCCCATTTTCTAGGAGTGCGGACCCTTCATGTGAGGAGTGTGGGTGCAATGAATCTGCACTCACTCTCCCCGGGTCCACAGCAGCAGAGTCCATGTCGTAATGGTTGCTACCAAAGCTGCAATGCCCTGCTCATGAGGTAAGGGCATGCCTAATCAGGAGAACTACTGTAGAGGAAGCTCTGCTCACTGGTATATAGGTGCTCAGAGGTAATAATAGATAAAATTAGTGAGTAACCTCGGCACTCTAAATCTCCCAGACTAAGTCAGTAAGTCCCAATGGATAGTAATGCAAAATCACTCTTTATTGGTCCGTATTAAGAACATTTTTTTTTTCATAAGCATATATGTTTTTGTCCAAAACAAGTTACAATTGACGTTTCGGCCTGAACCTTCGTCAGATTGGACTTATCTGCATATAATCATGAAAAATGACAATAATCAGTATCACATAAGAGTGAGAGAACAATAACATAAACTCGAACAATGTAGAGGTACAATTGGCATGCAGCAAAAAAAATTGCAACACAGCAAGAAATGAAACACATGATACAAATGTCATAATACAGTACAAGGACAATATAGTAATGACAAATATGGGGTCAGAGTAGACTTAGACAGCTCTGGTACGAAAGAGATGTCAATCATAAAGTAACATGTGCAGTAGGTGTAGAGCTACAGTATGCATGGCAGAGCTAATGGGTAGACCGACCATAGAAAAAGAACGGAGAAAAAGTGGAGAAAAAATGGAGAAAAAGTGGAGAAAAAAATGGAGAAAAAGTGGAGAAAAAGTGGAGAATAAATGGAGAAAAAATGGAGAAAAAGTGGAGAATAAGTGGAGAATAAGTGGAGAAAAAGTGGAGAAAAAAATGGAGAAAAAGTGGAGAAAAAGTGGAGAATAAATGGAGAAAAAGTGGAGAAAAAGTGGAGAAAAAAATGGAGAAAAAGTGGAGAAAAAGTGGAGAATAAGTGGAGAATAAATGGAAAAAAAGTGGAGAAAAAGTGGAGAAAAAGTGGAGAATAAGTGGAGAAAAAGTGGAGAATAAGTGGAGAAAAAGTGGAGAAAAAGTGGAGAAAAAGTGGAGAAAAAAATGGAGAAAAAGTGGAGAAAAAGTGGAGAATAAATGGAGAAAAAGTGGAGAATAAAAGGAGAATAAATGGAGAAAAAGTGGAGAAAAAGTGGAGAAAAAGTGGAGAATAAGTGGAGAAAAAGTGGAGAATAAGTGGAGAAAAAGTGGAGAAAAAGTGGAGAAAAAAATGGAGAAAAAGTGGAGAAAAAGTGGAGAATAAATGGAGAAAAAGTGGAGAAAAAGGTGGAGAAAAAGTGGAGAATAAATGGAGAAAAAGTGGAGAAAAAGTGGAGAATAAGTGGAGAAAAAGTGGAGAAAAAGTGGAGAAAAAGTGGAGAAAAAGTGGAGAAAAAAATGGAGAAAAAGTGGAGAAAAAGTGGAGAATAAATGGAGAAAAAATGGAGAAAAAGTGGAGAATAAGTGGAGAAAAAGTGGAGAAAAAGTGGAGAAAAAAATGGAGAAAAAGTGGAGAAAAAGTGGAGAATAAATGGAGAAAAAGTGGAGAAAAAGTGGAGAAAAAAATGGAGAAAAAGTGGAGAAAAAGTGGAGAATAAGTGGAGAATAAATGGAAAAAAAGTGGAGAAAAAGTGGAGAAAAAGTGGAGAATAAGTGGAGAAAAAGTGGAGAAAAAGTGGAGAAAAAGTGGAGAATAAGTGGAGAATAAGTGGAGAAAAAGTGGAGAAAAAGTGGAGAAAAAAATGGAGAAAAAGTGGAGAATAAATGGAGAAAAAGTGGAGAATAAGTGGAGAATAAATGGAGAAAAAGTGGAGAAAAAGTGGAGAAAAAGTGGAGAAAAAGTGGAGAATAAGTGGAGAAAAAGTGGAGAATAAGTGGAGAAAAAGTGGAGAAAAAGTGGAGAAAAAGTGGAGAAAAAAATGGAGAAAAAGTGGAGAAAAAGTGGAGAATAAATGGAGAAAAAGTGGAGAATAAGTGGAGAATAAATGGAGAAAAAGTGGAGAAAAGTGGAGAATAAGTGGAGAAAAAGTGGAGAATAAGTGGAGAAAAAGTGGAGAAAAAAATGGAGAAAAAGTGGAGAATAAATGGAGAAAAAGTGGAGAAAAAGTGGAGAAAAAGTGGAGAAAAAGTGGAGAAAAAGTGGAGAATAAATGGAGAAAAAGTGGAGAAAAAGTGGAGAATAAGTGGTGAATAAATGGAGAAAAAGTGGAGAAAAAAATGGAGAAAAAGTGGAGAATAAATGGAGAAAAAGTGGAGAAAAAGTGGAGAAAAAGTGGAGAAAAAGTGGAGAAAAAGTGGAGAATAAATGGAGAAAAAGTGGAGAAAAAGTGGAGAATAAGTGGTGAATAAATGGAGAAAAAGTGGAGAAAAAGTGGAGAATAAGTGGAGAAAAAGTGGAGAATAAGTGGAGAAAAAGTGGAGAAAAAGTGGAGAAAAAAATGGAGAAAAGTGGAGAAAAAGTGGAGAATAAATGGAGAAAAAGTGGAGAAAAAGTGGAGAAAAAGTGAAGAAAAAGTGGAGAAAAAGTGGAGAATAAATGGAGAAAAAGTGGAGAAAAAGTGGAGAAAAAGTGGAGAATAAGTGGAGAAAAAGTGGAGAAAAAGTGGAGAAAAAGTGGAGAAAAAAATGGAGAAAAAGTGGAGAAAAAGTGGAGAATAAGTGGAGAAAAAGTGGAGAATCAATGGAGAAAAAGTGGAGAAAAAAGTGGAGAAAAAGTGGAGAAAAAGTGGAGAAAAAGTGGAGAATAAGTGGAGAAAAAGTGGAGAAAAAAATGGAGAAAAAGTGGAGAAAAAGTGGAGAATAAATGTAGAAAAAGTGGAGAAAAAGGTGGAGAAAAAATGGAGAAAAAGTGGAGAAAAAGTGGAGAATAAATGGAGAAAAAGTGGAGAAAAAGTGGAGAAAAAGTGGAGAAAAAGTGGAGAAAA
The DNA here is from genome assembly GCF_048569485.1 of Anomaloglossus baeobatrachus. Classification (NCBI taxonomy): domain Eukaryota; kingdom Metazoa; phylum Chordata; class Amphibia; order Anura; family Aromobatidae; genus Anomaloglossus; species Anomaloglossus baeobatrachus. Next base: position 246,989,737 of record NC_134356.1, on the reverse strand, counting down.
AAATGGAGAAAAAGTGGAGAATAAATGGAGAAAAAGTGGAGAATAAGTGGAGAATAAATGGAGAAAAAGTGGAGAAAAAGTGGAGAAAAAGTGGAGAAAAAGTGGAGAATAAGTGGAGAAAAAGTGGAGAATAAGTGGAGAAAAAGTGGAGAAAAAGTGGAGAAAAAGTGGAGAAAAAAATGGAGAAAAAGTGGAGAAAAAGTGGAGAATAAATGTAGAAAAAATGGAGAAAAAGTGGAGAATAAGTGGAGAAAAAGTGGAGAAAAAGTGGAGAAAAAGTGGAGAAAAAAATGGAGAAAAAGTAGAGAAAAAGTGGAGAATAAATGGAGAAAAAGTGGAGAAAAAGTGGAGAAAAAAATGGAGAAAAAGTGGAGAAAAAGTGGAGAATAAGTGGAGAATAAATGGAAAAAAAGTGGAGAAAAAGTGGAGAAAAAGTGGAGAATAAGTGGAGATAAAGTGGAGAATAAGTGGAGAAAAAGTGGAGAAAAAGTGGAGAAAAAGTGGAGAAAAAATGGAGAAAAAGTGGAGAAAAAGTGGAGAATAAATGGAGAAAAAGTGGAGAATAAGTGGAGAATAAATGGAGAAAAAGTGGAGAAAAAGTGGAGAAAAAGTGGAGAATAAGTGGAGAAAAAGTGGAGAATAAGTGGAGAAAAAGTGGAGAAAAAGTGGAGAAAAAGTGGAGAAAAAAATGGAGAAAAAGTGGAGAAAAAGTGGAGAATAAATGGAGAAAAAGTGGAGAATAAGTGGAGAATAAATGGAGAAAAAGTGGAGAAAAGTGGAGAATAAGTGGAGAAAAAGTGGAGAATAAGTGGAGAAAAAGTGGAGAAAAAAATGGAGAAAAAGTGGAGAATAAATGGAGAAAAAGTGGAGAAAAAGTGGAGAAAAAGTGGAGAAAAAGTGGAGAAAAAGTGGAGAATAAATGGAGAAAAAGTGGAGAAAAAGTGGAGAATAAGTGGTGAATAAATGGAGAAAAAGTGGAGAAAAAGTGGAGAATAAGTGGAGAAAAAGTGGAGAATAAGTGGAGAAAAAGTGGAGAAAAAGTGGAGAAAAAAATGGAGAAAAGTGGAGAAAAAGTGGAGAATAAATGGAGAAAAAGTGGAGAAAAAGTGGAGAAAAAGTGAAGAAAAAGTGGAGAAAAAGTGGAGAATAAATGGAGAAAAAGTGGAGAAAAAGTGGAGAAAAAGTGGAGAATAAGTGGAGAAAAAGTGGAGAAAAAGTGGAGAAAAAGTGGAGAAAAAAATGGAGAAAAAGTGGAGAAAAAGTGGAGAATAAGTGGAGAAAAAGTGGAGAATCAATGGAGAAAAAGTGGAGAAAAAAGTGGAGAAAAAGTGGGGAAAAAGTGGAGAAAAAGTGGAGAATAAGTGGAGAAAAAGTGGAGAAAAAAATGGAGAAAAAGTGGAGAAAAAGTGGAGAATAAATGGAGAAAAAGTGGAGAAAAAGGTGGAGAAAAAATGGAGAAAAAGTGGAGAAAAAGTGGAGAATAAATGGAGAAAAAGTGAAGAAAAAGTGGAGAAAAAGTGGAGAAAAAGTGGAGAAAAAAATGGAGAAAAAGTGGAGAAAAAGTGGAGAATAAATGGAGAAAAAGTGGAGAAAAAGTGGAGAAAAAAATGGAGAAAAGTGGAGAAAAAGTGGAGAATAAATGGAGAAAAAGTGGAGAAAAAGTGGAGAAAAAGTGAAGAAAAAGTGGAGAAAAAGTGGAGAATAAATGGAGAAAAAGTGGAGAAAAAGTGGAGAAAAAGTGGAGAATAAGTGGAGAAAAAGTGGAGAAAAAGTGGAGAAAAAGTGGAGAAAAAAATGGAGAAAAAGTGGAGAAAAAGTGGAGAATAAGTGGAGAAAAAGTGGAGAATCAATGGAGAAAAAGTGGAGAAAAAAGTGGAGAAAAAGTGGAGAAAAAGTGGAGAAAAAGTGGAGAATAAGTGGAGAAAAAGTGGAGAAAAAAATGGAGAAAAAGTGGAGAAAAAGTGGAGAATAAATGGAGAAAAAGTGGAGAAAAAGGTGGAGAAAAAATGGAGAAAAAGTGGAGAAAAAGTGGAGAATAAATGGAGAAAAAGTGGAGAAAAAGTGGAGAAAAAGTGGAGAAAAAGTGGAGAAAAAAATGGAGAAAAAGTGGAGAATAAATGGAGAAAAAGTGGAGAATAAGTGGAGAATAAATGGAGAAAAAGTGGAGAAAAAGTGGAGAAAAAGTGGAGAAAAAGTGGAGAATAAGTGGAGAAAAAGTGGAGAATAAGTGGAGAAAAAGTGGAGAAAAAGTGGAGAAAAAGTGGAGAAAAAAATGGAGAAAAAGTGGAGAAAAAGTGGAGAATAAATGTAGAAAAAATGGAGAAAAAGTGGAGAATAAGTGGAGAAAAAGTGGAGAAAAAGTGGAGAAAAAGTGGAGAAAAAAATGGAGAAAAAGTAGAGAAAAAGTGGAGAATAAATGGAGAAAAAGTGGAGAAAAAGTGGAGAAAAAAATGGAGAAAAAGTGGAGAAAAAGTGGAGAATAAGTGGAGAATAAATGGAAAAAAAGTGGAGAAAAAGTGGAGAAAAAGTGGAGAATAAGTGGAGAAAAAGTGGAGAATAAGTGGAGAAAAAGTGGAGAAAAAGTGGAGAAAAAGTGGAGAAAAAATGGAGAAAAAGTGGAGAAAAAGTGGAGAATAAATGGAGAAAAAGTGGAGAATAAGTGGAGAATAAATGGAGAAAAAGTGGAGAAAAAGTGGAGAAAAAGTGGAGAATAAGTGGAGAAAAAGTGGAGAATAAGTGGAGAAAAAGTGGAGAAAAAGTGGAGAAAAAGTGGAGAAAAAAATGGAGAAAAAGTGGAGAAAAAGTGGAGAATAAATGGAGAAAAAGTGGAGAATAAGTGGAGAATAAATGGAGAAAAAGTGGAGAAAAGTGGAGAATAAGTGGAGAAAAAGTGGAGAATAAGTGGAGAAAAAGTGGAGAAAAAAATGGAGAAAAAGTGGAGAATAAATGGAGAAAAAGTGGAGAAAAAGTGGAGAAAAAGTGGAGAAAAAGTGGAGAAAAAGTGGAGAATAAATGGAGAAAAAGTGGAGAAAAAGTGGAGAATAAGTGGTGAATAAATGGAGAAAAAGTGGAGAAAAAGTGGAGAATAAGTGGAGAAAAAGTGGAGAATAAGTGGAGAAAAAGTGGAGAAAAAGTGGAGAAAAAAATGGAGAAAAGTGGAGAAAAAGTGGAGAATAAATGGAGAAAAAGTGGAGAAAAAGTGGAGAAAAAGTGAAGAAAAAGTGGAGAAAAAGTGGAGAATAAATGGAGAAAAAGTGGAGAAAAAGTGGAGAAAAAGTGGAGAATAAGTGGAGAAAAAGTGGAGAAAAAGTGGAGAAAAAGTGGAGAAAAAAATGGAGAAAAAGTGGAGAAAAAGTGGAGAATAAGTGGAGAAAAAGTGGAGAATCAATGGAGAAAAAGTGGAGAAAAAAGTGGAGAAAAAGTGGAGAAAAAGTGGAGAAAAAGTGGAGAATAAGTGGAGAAAAAGTGGAGAAAAAAATGGAGAAAAAGTGGAGAAAAAGTGGAGAATAAATGGAGAAAAAGTGGAGAAAAAGGTGGAGAAAAAATGGAGAAAAAGTGGAGAAAAAGTGGAGAATAAATGGAGAAAAAGTGGAGAAAAAGTGGAGAAAAAGTGGAGAAAAAAATGGAGAAAAAGTGGAGAAAAAGTGGAGAATAAATGGAGAAAAAGTGGAGAAAAAGTGGAGAAAAAAATGGAGAAAAAGTGGAGAAAAAGTGGAGAATAAGTGGAGAATAAATGGAAAAAAAGTGGAGAAAAAGTGGAGAAAAAGTGGAAAAAAAGTGGAGAATAAGTGGAGAAAAAGTGGAGAAAAAGTGGAGAATAAATGGAGAAAAAGTGGAGAAAAAGTGGAGAAAATGTGGAGAAAAAAATGGAGAAAAAGTGGAGAAAAAGTGGAGAATAAATGGAGAAAAAGTGGAGAATAAGTGGAGAATAAATGGAGAAAAAGTGGAGAAAAAGTGGAGAATAAGTGGAGAATAAATGGAGAATAAATGGAGAAAAAGTGGAGAAAAAGTGGAGAATAAATGGAGAAAAAGTGGAGAAAAAGTGGAGAATAAGTGGAGAAAAAGTGGAGAAAAAAATGGAGAAAAAGTGGAGAAAAAGTGGAGAAAAAGTGGAGAATAAATGGAGAAAAAGTGGAGAATAAGTGGAGAATAAATGGAGAAAAAGTGGAGAAAAAGTGGAGAAAAAGTGGAGAATAAATGGAGAATAAATGGAGAATAAATGGAGAAAAAGTGGAGAAAAAGTGGAGAATAAGTGGAGAAAAAGTGGAGAAAAAGTGGAGAAAAAGTGGAGAAAAAAATGGAGAAAAAGTGGAGAAAAAGTGGAGAATAAATGGAGAAAAAGTGGAGAATAAGTGGAGAATAAATGGAGAAAAAGTGGAGAAAAAGTGGAGAAAAAGTGGAGAATAAGTGGAGAAAAAGTGGAGAATAACTGGAGAAAAAGTGGAGAAAAGGTGGAGAAAAAAATGGAGAAAAAGTGGAGAAAAACCCCAGCTCATCCCGTGCCCTGGTGCAGTGGCAAACGGGGTAATAAATCGGGTTGATACTAGCTGTAAAGTCACCTGAGATCAAGCCCAGCAGTTTGTGATGTCATGGCGTCTATTAGATACCCAACATCATAAACTGTCAGTACTAACAAAAACAAAAAATCGACAAAAGAAATTTATTTGAAAAAACAGTCCCCAAAACATTTCCTCTTTCACCAATTTATTGTAAGAAAAAAAATAAAGGGGTCCCACGACGACTCTGGACCGTCTAGAATATGGGGGGGAGACACTCAGGGAACGTATCCCCCATTTTCTAGGAGTGCGGACCCTTCATGTGAGGAGTGTGGGTGCAATGAATCTGCACTCACTCTCCCCGGGTCCACAGCAGCAGAGTCCATGTCGTAATGGTTGCTACCAAAGCTGCAATGCCCTGCTCATGAGGTAAGGGCATGCCTAATCAGGAGAACTACTGTAGAGGAAGCTCTGCTCACTGGTATATAGGTGCTCAGAGGTAATAATAGATAAAATTAGTGAGTAACCTCGGCACTCTAAATCTCCCAGACTAAGTCAGTAAGTCCCAATGGATAGTAATGCAAAATCACTCTTTATTGGTCCGTATTAAGAACATTTTTTTTTTCATAAGCATATATGTTTTTGTCCAAAACAAGTTACAATTGACGTTTCGGCCTGAACCTTCGTCAGATTGGACTTATCTGCATATAATCATGAAAAATGACAATAATCAGTATCACATAAGAGTGAGAGAACAATAACATAAACTCGAACAATGTAGAGGTACAATTGGCATGCAGCAAAAAAAATTGCAACACAGCAAGAAATGAAACACATGATACAAATGTCATAATACAGTACAAGGACAATATAGTAATGACAAATATGGGGTCAGAGTAGACTTAGACAGCTCTGGTACGAAAGAGATGTCAATCATAAAGTAACATGTGCAGTAGGTGTAGAGCTACAGTATGCATGGCAGAGCTAATGGGTAGACCGACCATAGAAAAAGAACGGAGAAAAAGTGGAGAAAAAATGGAGAAAAAGTGGAGAAAAAAATGGAGAAAAAGTGGAGAAAAAGTGGAGAATAAATGGAGAAAAAATGGAGAAAAAGTGGAGAATAAGTGGAGAATAAGTGGAGAAAAAGTGGAGAAAAAAATGGAGAAAAAGTGGAGAAAAAGTGGAGAATAAATGGAGAAAAAGTGGAGAAAAAGTGGAGAAAAAAATGGAGAAAAAGTGGAGAAAAAGTGGAGAATAAGTGGAGAATAAATGGAAAAAAAGTGGAGAAAAAGTGGAGAAAAAGTGGAGAATAAGTGGAGAAAAAGTGGAGAATAAGTGGAGAAAAAGTGGAGAAAAAGTGGAGAAAAAGTGGAGAAAAAAATGGAGAAAAAGTGGAGAAAAAGTGGAGAATAAGTGGAGAATAAATGGAAAAAAAGTGGAGAAAAAGTGGAGAAAAAGTGGAGAATAAGTGGAGAAAAAGTGGAGAATAAGTGGAGAAAAAGTGGAGAAAAAGTGGAGAAAAAGTGGAGAAAAAAATGGAGAAAAGTGGAGAAAAAGTGGAGAATAAATGGAGAAAAAGTGGAGAAAAAGTGGAGAAAAAGTGAAGAAAAAGTGGAGAAAAAGTGGAGAATAAATGGAGAAAAAGTGGAGAAAAAGTGGAGAAAAAGTGGAGAATAAGTGGAGAAAAAGTGGAGAAAAAGTGGAGAAAAAGTGGAGAAAAAAATGGAGAAAAAGTGGAGAAAAAGTGGAGAATAAGTGGAGAAAAAGTGGAGAATCAATGGAGAAAAAGTGGAGAAAAAAGTGGAGAAAAAGTGGGGAAAAAGTGGAGAAAAAGTGGAGAATAAGTGGAGAAAAAGTGGAGAAAAAAATGGAGAAAAAGTGGAGAAAAAGTGGAGAATAAATGGAGAAAAAGTGGAGAAAAAGGTGGAGAAAAAATGGAGAAAAAGTGGAGAAAAAGTGGAGAATAAATGGAGAAAAAGTGAAGAAAAAGTGGAGAAAAAGTGGAGAAAAAGTGGAGAAAAAAATGGAGAAAAAGTGGAGAAAAAGTGGAGAATAAATGGAGAAAAAGTGGAGAAAAAGTGGAGAAAAAAATGGAGAAAAGTGGAGAAAAAGTGGAGAATAAATGGAGAAAAAGTGGAGAAAAAGTGGAGAAAAAGTGAAGAAAAAGTGGAGAAAAAGTGGAGAATAAATGGAGAAAAAGTGGAGAAAAAGTGGAGAAAAAGTGGAGAATAAGTGGAGAAAAAGTGGAGAAAAAGTGGAGAAAAAGTGGAGAAAAAAATGGAGAAAAAGTGGAGAAAAAGTGGAGAATAAGTGGAGAAAAAGTGGAGAATCAATGGAGAAAAAGTGGAGAAAAAAGTGGAGAAAAAGTGGAGAAAAAGTGGAGAAAAAGTGGAGAATAAGTGGAGAAAAAGTGGAGAAAAAAATGGAGAAAAAGTGGAGAAAAAGTGGAGAATAAATGGAGAAAAAGTGGAGAAAAAGGTGGAGAAAAAATGGAGAAAAAGTGGAGAAAAAGTGGAGAATAAATGGAGAAAAAGTGGAGAAAAAGTGGAGAAAAAGTGGAGAAAAAGTGGAGAAAAAAATGGAGAAAAAGTGGAGAATAAATGGAGAAAAAGTGGAGAATAAGTGGAGAATAAATGGAGAAAAAGTGGAGAAAAAGTGGAGAAAAAGTGGAGAAAAAGTGGAGAATAAGTGGAGAAAAAGTGGAGAATAAGTGGAGAAAAAGTGGAGAAAAAGTGGAGAAAAAGTGGAGAAAAAAATGGAGAAAAAGTGGAGAAAAAGTGGAGAATAAATGTAGAAAAAATGGAGAAAAAGTGGAGAATAAGTGGAGAAAAAGTGGAGAAAAAGTGGAGAAAAAAATGGAGAAAAAGTAGAGAAAAAGTGGAGAATAAATGGAGAAAAAGTGGAGAAAAAGTGGAGAAAAAAATGGAGAAAAAGTGGAGAAAAAGTGGAGAATAAGTGGAGAATAAATGGAAAAAAAGTGGAGAAAAAGTGGAGAAAAAGTGGAGAATAAGTGGAGAAAAAGTGGAGAATAAGTGGAGAAAAAGTGGAGAAAAAGTGGAGAAAAAGTGGAGAAAAAATGGAGAAAAAGTGGAGAAAAAGTGGAGAATAAATGGAGAAAAAGTGGAGAATAAGTGGAGAATAAATGGAGAAAAAGTGGAGAAAAAGTGGAGAAAAAGTGGAGAATAAGTGGAGAAAAAGTGGAGAATAAGTGGAGAAAAAGTGGAGAAAAAGTGGAGAAAAAGTGGAGAAAAAAATGGAGAAAAAGTGGAGAAAAAGTGGAGAATAAATGGAGAAAAAGTGGAGAATAAGTGGAGAATAAATGGAGAAAAAGTGGAGAAAAGTGGAGAATAAGTGGAGAAAAAGTGGAGAATAAGTGGAGAAAAAGTGGAGAAAAAAATGGAGAAAAAGTGGAGAATAAATGGAGAAAAAGTGGAGAAAAAGTGGAGAAAAAGTGGAGAAAAAGTGGAGAAAAAGTGGAGAATAAATGGAGAAAAAGTGGAGAAAAAGTGGAGAATAAGTGGTGAATAAATGGAGAAAAAGTGGAGAAAAAGTGGAGAATAAGTGGAGAAAAAGTGGAGAATAAGTGGAGAAAAAGTGGAGAAAAAGTGGAGAAAAAAATGGAGAAAAGTGGAGAAAAAGTGGAGAATAAATGGAGAAAAAGTGGAGAAAAAGTGGAGAAAAAGTGAAGAAAAAGTGGAGAAAAAGTGGAGAATAAATGGAGAAAAAGTGGAGAAAAAGTGGAGAAAAAGTGGAGAATAAGTGGAGAAAAAGTGGAGAAAAAGTGGAGAAAAAGTGGAGAAAAAAATGGAGAAAAAGTGGAGAAAAAGTGGAGAATAAGTGGAGAAAAAGTGGAGAATCAATGGAGAAAAAGTGGAGAAAAAAGTGGAGAAAAAGTGGAGAAAAAGTGGAGAAAAAGTGGAGAATAAGTGGAGAAAAAGTGGAGAAAAAAATGGAGAAAAAGTGGAGAAAAAGTGGAGAATAAATGGAGAAAAAGTGGAGAAAAAGGTGGAGAAAAAATGGAGAAAAAGTGGAGAAAAAGTGGAGAATAAATGGAGAAAAAGTGGAGAAAAAGTGGAGAAAAAGTGGAGAAAAAAATGGAGAAAAAGTGGAGAAAAAGTGGAGAATAAATGGAGAAAAAGTGGAGAAAAAGTGGAGAAAAAAATGGAGAAAAAGTGGAGAAAAAGTGGAGAATAAGTGGAGAATAAATGGAAAAAAAGTGGAGAAAAAGTGGAGAAAAAGTGGAAAAAAAGTGGAGAATAAGTGGAGAAAAAGTGGAGAAAAAGTGGAGAATAAATGGAGAAAAAGTGGAGAAAAAGTGGAGAAAATGTGGAGAAAAAAATGGAGAAAAAGTGGAGAAAAAGTGGAGAATAAATGGAGAAAAAGTGGAGAATAAGTGGAGAATAAATGGAGAAAAAGTGGAGAAAAAGTGGAGAATAAGTGGAGAATAAATGGAGAATAAATGGAGAAAAAGTGGAGAAAAAGTGGAGAATAAATGGAGAAAAAGTGGAGAAAAAGTGGAGAATAAGTGGAGAAAAAGTGGAGAAAAAAATGGAGAAAAAGTGGAGAAAAAGTGGAGAAAAAGTGGAGAATAAATGGAGAAAAAGTGGAGAATAAGTGGAGAATAAATGGAGAAAAAGTGGAGAAAAAGTGGAGAAAAAGTGGAGAATAAATGGAGAATAAATGAAGAATAAATGGAGAAAAAGTGGAGAAAAAGTGGAGAATAAGTGGAGAAAAAGTGGAGAAAAAGTGGAGAAAAAGTGGAGAAAAAAATGGAGAAAAAGTGGAGAAAAAGTGGAGAATAAATGGAGAAAAAGTGGAGAATAAGTGGAGAATAAATGGAGAAAAAGTGGAGAAAAAGTGGAGAAAAAGTGGAGAATAAGTGGAGAAAAAGTGGAGAATAACTGGAGAAAAAGTGGAGAAAAGGTGGAGAAAAAAATGGAGAAAAAGTGGAGAAAAACCCCAGCTCATCCCGTGCCCTGGTGCAGTGGCAAACGGGGTAATAAATCGGGTTGATACTAGCTGTAAAGTCACCTGAGATCAAGCCCAGCAGTTTGTGATGTCATGGCGTCTATTAGATACCCAACATCATAAACTGTCAGTACTAACAAAAACAAAAAATCGACAAAAGAAATTTATTTGAAAAAACAGTCCCCAAAACATTTCCTCTTTCACCAATTTATTGTAAGAAAAAAAATAAAGGGGTCCCACGACGACTCTGGACCGTCTAGAATATGGGGGGGAGACACTCAGGGAACGTATCCCCCATTTTCTAGGAGTGCGGACCCTTCATGTGAGGAGTGTGGGTGCAATGAATCTGCACTCACTCTCCCCGGGTCCACAGCAGCAGAGTCCATGTCGTAATGGTTGCTACCAAAGCTGCAATGCCCTGCTCATGAGGTAAGGGCATGCCTAATCAGGAGAACTACTGTAGAGGAAGCTCTGCTCACTGGTATATAGGTGCTCAGAGGTAATAATAGATAAAATTAGTGAGTAACCTCGGCACTCTAAATCTCCCAGACTAAGTCAGTAAGTCCCAATGGATAGTAATGCAAAATCACTCTTTATTGGTCCGTATTAAGAACATTTTTTTTTTCATAAGCATATATGTTTTTGTCCAAAACAAGTTACAATTGACGTTTCGGCCTGAACCTTCGTCAGATTGGACTTATCTGCATATAATCATGAAAAATGACAATAATCAGTATCACATAAGAGTGAGAGAACAATAACATAAACTCGAACAATGTAGAGGTACAATTGGCATGCAGCAAAAAAAATTGCAACACAGCAAGAAATGAAACACATGATACAAATGTCATAATACAGTACAAGGACAATATAGTAATGACAAATATGGGGTCAGAGTAGACTTAGACAGCTCTGGTACGAAAGAGATGTCAATCATAAAGTAACATGTGCAGTAGGTGTAGAGCTACAGTATGCATGGCAGAGCTAATGGGTAGACCGACCATAGAAAAAGAACGGAGAAAAAGTGGAGAAAAAATGGAGAAAAAGTGGAGAAAAAAATGGAGAAAAAGTGGAGAAAAAGTGGAGAATAAATGGAGAAAAAATGGAGAAAAAGTGGAGAATAAGTGGAGAATAAGTGGAGAAAAAGTGGAGAAAAAAATGGAGAAAAAGTGGAGAAAAAGTGGAGAATAAATGGAGAAAAAGTGGAGAAAAAGTGGAGAAAAAAATGGAGAAAAAGTGGAGAAAAAGTGGAGAATAAGTGGAGAATAAATGGAAAAAAAGTGGAGAAAAAGTGGAGAAAAAGTGGAGAATAAGTGGAGAAAAAGTGGAGAATAAGTGGAGAAAAAGTGGAGAAAAAGTGGAGAAAAAGTGGAGAAAAAAATGGAGAAAAAGTGGAGAAAAAGTGGAGAATAAATGGAGAAAAAGTGGAGAATAAAAGGAGAATAAATGGAGAAAAAGTGGAGAAAAAGTGGAGAAAAAGTGGAGAATAAGTGGAGAAAAAGTGGAGAATAAGTGGAGAAAAAGTGGAGAAAAAGTGGAGAAAAAAATGGAGAAAAAGTGGAGAAAAAGTGGAGAATAAATGGAGAAAAAGTGGAGAAAAAGGTGGAGAAAAAGTGGAGAATAAATGGAGAAAAAGTGGAGAAAAAGTGGAGAAAAAGTGGAGAATAAGTGGAGAAAAAGTGGAGAAAAAGTGGAGAAAAAGTGGAGAAAAAGTGGAGAAAAAAATGGAGAAAAAGTGGAGAAAAAGTGGAGAATAAATGGAGAAAAAATGGAGAAAAAGTGGAGAATAAGTGGAGAAAAAGTGGAGAAAAAGTGGAGAAAAAAATGGAGAAAAAGTGGAGAAAAAGTGGAGAATAAATGGAGAAAAAGTGGAGAAAAAGTGGAGAAAAAAATGGAGAAAAAGTGGAGAAAAAGTGGAGAATAAGTGGAGAATAAATGGAAAAAAAGTGGAGAAAAAGTGGAGAAAAAGTGGAGAATAAGTGGAGAAAAAGTGGAGAAAAAGTGGAGAATAAGTGGAGAATAAGTGGAGAAAAAGTGGAGAAAAAGTGGAGAAAAAAATGGAGAAAAAGTGGAGAATAAATGGAGAAAAAGTGGAGAATAAGTGGAGAATAAATGGAGAAAAAGTGGAGAAAAAGTGGAGAAAAAGTGGAGAAAAAGTGGAGAATAAGTGGAGAAAAAGTGGAGAATAAGTGGAGAAAAAGTGGAGAAAAAGTGGAGAAAAAGTGGAGAAAAAAATGGAGAAAAAGTGGAGAAAAAGTGGAGAATAAATGTAGAAAAAATGGAGAAAAAGTGGAGAATAAGTGGAGAAAAAGTGGAGAAAAAGTGGAGAAAAAGTGGAGAAAAAAATGGAGAAAAAGTAGAGAAAAAGTGGAGAATAAATGGAGAAAAAGTGGAGAAAAAGTGGAGAAAAAAATGGAGAAAAAGTGGAGAAAAAGTGGAGAATAAGTGGAGAATAAATGGAAAAAAAGTGGAGAAAAAGTGGAGAAAAAGTGGAGAATAAGTGGAGAAAAAGTGGAGAATAAGTGGAGAAAAAGTGGAGAAAAAGTGGAGAAAAAGTGGAGAAAAAATGGAGAAAAAGTGGAGAAAAAGTGGAGAATAAATGGAGAAAAAGTGGAGAATAAGTGGAGAATAAATGGAGAAAAAGTGGAGAAAAAGTGGAGAATAAGTGGAGAAAAAGTGGAGAATAAGTGGAGAATAAGTGGAGAAAAAGTGGAGAAAAAGTGGAGAAAAAGTGGAGAAAAAAATGGAGAAAAAGTGGAGAAAAAGTGGAGAATAAATGGAGAAAAAGTGGAGAATAAGTGGAGAATAAATGGAGAAAAAGTGGAGAAAAGTGGAGAATAAGTGGAGAAAAAGTGGAGAATAAGTGGAGAAAAAGTGGAGAAAAAAATGGAGAAAAAGTGGAGAATAAATGGAGAAAAAGTGGAGAAAAAGTGGAGAAAAAGTGGAGAAACAGTGGAGAAAAAGTGGAGAAAAAGTGGAGAATAAATGGAGAAAAAGTGGAGAAAAAGTGGAGAATAAGTGGTGAATAAATGGAGAAAAAGTGGAGAAAAAGTGGAGAAAAAGTGGAGAATAAGTGGAGAAAAAGTGGAGAATAAGTGGAGAAAAAGTGGAGAAAAAGTGGAGAAAAAGTGGAGAAAAAGTGGAGAAAAAGTGGAGAAAAAAATGGAGAAAAGTGGAGAAAAAGTGGAGAATAAATGGAGAAAAAGTGGAGAAAAAGTGGAGAAAAAGTGAAGAAAAAGTGGAGAAAAAGTGGAGAATAAATGGAGAAAAAGTGGAGAAAAAGTGGAGAAAAAGTGGAGAATAAGTGGAGAAAAAGTGGAGAAAAAGTGGAGAAAAAGTGGAGAAAAAAATGGAGAAAAAGTGGAGAAAAAGTGGAGAATAAGTGGAGAAAAAGTGGAGAATCAATGGAGAAAAAGTGGAGAAAAAAGTGGAGAAAAAGTGGAGAAAAAGTGGAGAAAAAGTGGAGAAAAAGTGGAGAATAAGTGGAGAAAAAGTGGAGAAAAAAATGGAGAAAAAGTGGAGAAAAAGTGGAGAATAAATGGAGAAAAAGTGGAGAAAAAGGTGGAGAAAAAATGGAGAAAAAGTGGAGAAAAAGTGGAGAATAAATGGAGAAAAAGTGGAGAAAAAGTGGAGAAAAAGTGGAGAAAAAGTGGAGAAAAAAATGGAGAAAAAGTGGAGAAAAAGTGGAGAATAAATGGAGAAAAAGTGGAGAAAAAGTGGAGAAAAAAATGGAGAAAAAGTGGAGAAAAAGTGGAGAATAAGTGGAGAATAAATGGAAAAAAAGTGGAGAAAAAGTGGAGAAAAAGTGGAAAAAAAGTGAAGAATAAGTGGAGAAAAAGTGGAGAAAAAGTGGAGAATAAATGGAGAAAAAGTGGAGAAAAAGTGGAGAAAATGTGGAGAAAAAAATGGAGAAAAAGTGGAGAAAAAGTGGAGAATAAATGGAGAAAAAGTGGAGAATAAGTGGAGAATAAATGGAGAAAAAGTGGAGAAAAAGTGGAGAATAAGTGGAGAATAAATGGAGAATAAATGGAGAAAAAGTGGAGAAAAAGTGGAGAATAAATGGAGAAAAAGTGGAGAAAAAGTGGAGAATAAGTGGAGAAAAAGTGGAGAAAAAAATGGAGAAAAAGTGGAGAAAAAGTGGAGAAAAAGTGGAGAATAAATGGAGAAAAAGTGGAGAAAAAGTGGAGAATAAGTGGAGAATAAATGGAAAAAAAGTGGAGAAAAAGTGGAGAAAAAGTGGAGAATAAGTGGAGAAAAAGTGGAGAATAAGTGGAGAAAAAGTGGAGAAAAAGTGGAGAAAAAGTGGAGAAAAAAATGGAGAAAAAGTGGAGAAAAAGTGGAGAATAAATGGAGAAAAAGTGGAGAATAAAAGGAGAATAAATGGAGAAAAAGTGGAGAAAAAGTGGAGAAAAAGTGGAGAATAAGTGGAGAAAAAGTGGAGAATAAGTGGAGAAAAAGTGGAGAAAAAGTGGAGAAAAAAATGGAGAAAAAGTGGAGAAAAAGTGGAGAATAAATGGAGAAAAAGTGGAGAAAAAGGTGGAGAAAAAGTGGAGAATAAATGGAGAAAAAGTGGAGAAAAAGTGGAGAAAAAGTGGAGAATAAGTGGAGAAAAAGTGGAGAAAAAGTGGAGAAAAAGTGGAGAAAAAGTGGAGAAAAAAATGGAGAAAAAGTGGAGAAAAAGTGGAGAATAAATGGAGAAAAAATGGAGAAAAAGTGGAGAATAAGTGGAGAAAAAGTGGAGAAAAAGTGGAGAAAAAAATGGAGAAAAAGTGGAGAAAAAGTGGAGAATAAATGGAGAAAAAGTGGAGAAAAAGTGGAGAAAAAAATGGAGAAAAAGTGGAGAAAAAGTGGAGAATAAGTGGAGAATAAATGGAAAAAAGTGGAGAAAAAGTGGAGAAAAAGTGGAGAATAAGTGGAGAAAAAGTGGAGAAAAAGTGGAGAATAAGTGGAGAATAAGTGGAGAAAAGTGGAGAAAAAGTGGAGAAAAAAATGGAGAAAAAGTGGAGAATAAATGGAGAAAAAGTGGAGAATAAGTGGAGAATAAATGGAGAAAAAGTGGAGAAAAAGTGGAGAAAAAGTGGAGAAAAAGTGGAGAATAAGTGGAGAAAAAGTGGAGAATAAGTGGAGAAAAAGTGGAGAAAAAGTGGAGAAAAAGTGGAGAAAAAAATGGAGAAAAAGTGGAGAAAAAGTGGAGAATAAATGTAGAAAAAATGGAGAAAAAGTGGAGAATAAGTGGAGAAAAAGTGGAGAAAAAGTGGAGAAAAAGTGGAGAAAAAATGGAGAAAAAGTAGAGAAAAAGTGGAGAATAAATGGAGAAAAAGTGGAGAAAAAGTGGAGAAAAAAATGGAGAAAAAGTGGAGAAAAAGTGGAGAATAAGTGGAGAATAAATGGAAAAAAATTGGAGAAAAAGTGGAGAATAAGTGGAGAAAAAGTGGAGAATAAGTGGAGAAAAAGTGGAGAAAAAGTGGAGAAAAAGTGGAGAAAAAATGGAGAAAAAGTGGAGAAAAAGTGGAGAATAAATGGAGAAAAAGTGGAGAATAAGTGGAGAATAAATGGAGAAAAAGTGGAGAAAAAGTGGAGAATAAGTGGAGAAAAAGTGGAGAATAAGTGGAGAATAAGTGGAGAAAAAGTGGAGAAAAAGTGGAGAAAAAGTGGAGAAAAAATGGAGAAAAAGTGGAGAAAAAGTGGAGAATAAATGGAGAAAAAGTGGAGAATAAGTGGAGAATAAATGGAGAAAAAGTGGAGAAAAGTGGAGAATAAGTGGAGAAAAAGTGGAGAATAAGTGGAGAAAAAGTGGAGAAAAAAATGGAGAAAAAGTGGAGAATAAATGGAGAAAAAGTGGAGAAAAAGTGGAGAAAAAGTGGAGAAACAGTGGAGAAAAAGTGGAGAAAAAGTGGAGAATAAATGGAGAAAAAGTGGAGAAAAAGTGGAGAATAAGTGGTGAATAAATGGAGAAAAAGTGGAGAAAAAGTGGAGAAAAAGTGGAGAATAAGTGGAGAAAAAGTGGAGAATAAGTGGAGAAAAAGTGGAGAAAAAGTGGAGAAAAAGTGGAGAAAAAGTGGAGAAAAAGTGGAGAAAAAAATGGAGAAAAGTGGAGAAAAAGTGGAGAATAAATGGAGAAAAAGTGGAGAAAAAGTGGAGAAAAAGTGAAGAAAAAGTGGAGAAAAAGTGGAGAATAAATGGAGAAAAAGTGGAGAAAAAGTGGAGAAAAAGTGGAGAATAAGTGGAGAAAAAGTGGAGAAAAAGTGGAGAAAAAGTGGAGAAAAAAATGGAGAAAAAGTGGAGAAAAAGTGGAGAATAAGTGGAGAAAAAGTGGAGAATCAATTGAGAAAAAGTGGAGAAAAAAGTGGAGAAAAAGTGGAGAAAAAGTGGAGAAAAAGTGGAGAAAAAGTGGAGAATAAGTGGAGAAAAAGTGGAGAAAAAAATGGAGAAAAAGTGGAGAAAAAGTGGAGAATAAATGGAGAAAAAGTGGAGAAAAAGGTGGAGAAAAAATGGAGAAAAAGTGGAGAAAAAGTGGAGAATAAATGGAGAAAAAGTGGAGAAAAAGTGGAGAAAAAGTGGAGAAAAAGTGGAGAAAAAAATGGAGAAAAAGTGGAGAAAAAGTGGAGAATAAATGGAGAAAAAGTGGAGAAAAAGTGGAGAAAAAAATGGAGAAAAAGTGGAGAAAAAGTGGAGAATAAGTGGAGAATAAATGGAAAAAAAGTGGAGAAAAAGTGGAGAAAAAGTGGAAAAAAAGTGGAGAATAAGTGGAGAAAAAGTGGAGAAAAAGTGGAGAATAAATGGAGAAAAAGTGGAGAAAAAGTGGAGAAAATGTGGAGAAAAAAATGGAGAAAAAGTGGAGAAAAAGTGGAGAATAAATGGAGAAAAAGTGGAGAATAAGTGGAGAATAAATGGAGAAAAAGTGGAGAAAAAGTGGAGAATAAGTGGAGAATAAATGGAGAATAAATGGAGAAAAAGTGGAGAAAAAGTGGAGAATAAATGGAGAAAAAGTGGAGAAAAAGTGGAGAATAAGTGGAGAAAAAGTGGAGAAAAAAATGGAGAAAAAGTGGAGAAAAAGTGGAGAAAAAGTGGAGAATAAATGGAGAAAAAGTGGAGAATAAGTGGAGAATAAATGGAGAAAAAGTGGAGAAAAAGTGGAGAAAAAGTGGAGAATAAATGGAGAATAAATGGAGAATAAATGGAGAAAAAGTGGAGAAAAAGTGGAGAATAAGTGGAGAAAAAGTGGAGAAAAAGTGGAGAAAAAGTGGAGAAAAAAATGGAGAAAAAGTGGAGAAAAAGTGGAGAATAAATGGAGAAAAAGTGGAGAATAAGTGGAGAATAAATGGAGAAAAAGTGGAGAAAAAGTGGAGAAAAAGTGGAGAATAAGTGGAGAAAAAGTGGAGAATAAGTGGAGAAAAAGTGGAGAAAAGGTGGAGAAAAAAATGGAGAAAAAGTGGAGAAAAAGTGGAGAATAAATGGAGAAAAAGTGGAGAAAAAAGTGGAGAAAAAAGTGGAGAAAAAGTGGAGAAAAAGTGGAGAATAAGTGGAGAAAAAGTGGAGAAAAAGTGGAGAATAAGTGGAGAAAAAGTGGAGAAAAAAGTGGAGAAAAAGTGGAGAAAAAGTGGAGAATAAGTGGAGAAAAAGTGGAGAAAAAGTAGAGAATAAGTGGAGAAAAAGTGGAGAAAAAGTGGAGAAAAAAATGGAGAAAAAGTGGAGAATAAGTGGAGAAAAACTGGAGAAAAAGTGGAGAATAAGTGGAGAAAAAGTGGAGAAAAAGTGGAGAAAAAGTGGAGAAAAAAATGGAGAAAAAGTGGAGAATAAGTGGAGAAAAACTGGAAAAAAAGTGGAGAATAAGTGGAGAAAAACTGGAGAATAAGTGGAGAAAAAGTGGAGAAAAAGTGGAGAAAAAAATGGAGAAAAAGTGGAGAATAAATGGAGAAAAAGTGGAGAAAAAGGGGAGAAAAAGTGGAGAAAAAGTGGAGAATAAGTGGAGAATAAGTGGAGAAAAAGTGGAGAAAAAAATAAAGAATAAGTGGAGAATAAGTGGAGAAAAAGTGGAGAAAAAGTGGAGAAAAAGTGGAGAAAAAGTGGAGAAAAAGTGGAGAAAAAAATGGAGAAAAAGTGGAGAAAAAGTGGAGAATAAATGGAGAAAAAGTGGAGAAAAAGTGGAGAAAAAAATGGAGAAAAAGTGGAGAAAAAGTGGAGAATAAATGGAGAAAAAGTGGAGAAAAAGTGGAGAAAAAAATGGAGAAAAAGTGGAGAAAAAGTGGAGAATAAGTGGAGAATAAATGGAAAAAAAGTGGAGAAAAAGTGGAGAAAAAGTGGAGAATAAGTGGAGAAAAAGTGGAGAATAAGTGGAGAAAAAGTGGAGAAAAAGTGGAGAAAAAGTGGAGAAAAAAATGGAGAAAAAGTGGAGAAAAAGTGGAGAATAAATGGAGAAAAAGTGGAGAATAAGTGGAGAATAAATGGAGAAAAAGTGGAGAAAAAGTGGAGAAAAAGTGGAGAATAAGTGGAGAAAAAGTGGAGAATAAGTGGAGAAAAAGTGGAGAAAAAGTGGAGAAAAAGTGGAGAAAAAAATGGAGAAAAAGTGGAGAAAAAGTGGAGAATAAATGGAGAAAAAGTGGAGAATAAGTGGAGAATAAATAGAGAAAAAGTGGAGAAAAGTGGAGAATAAGTGGAGAAAAAGTGGAGAATAAGTGGAGAAAAAGTGGAGAAAAAAATGGAGAAAAAGTGGAGAATAAATGGAGAAAAAGTGGAGAAAAAGTGGAGAAAAAGTGGAGAAAAAGTGGAGAAAAAGTGGAGAAAAAGTGGAGAATAAATGGAGAAAAAGTGGAGAAAAAGTGGAGAATAAGTGGTGAATCAATGGAGAAAAAGTGGAGAAAAAGTGGAGAAAAAGTGGAGAATAAGTGGAGAAAAAGTGGAGAATAAGTGGAGAAAAAGTGGAGAAAAAGTGGAGAAAAAATGGAGAAAAGTGGAGAAAAAGTGGAGAATAAATGGAGAAAAAGTGGAGAAAAAGGTGGAGAAAAAATGGAGAAAAAGTGGAGAAAAAGTGGAGAATAAATGGAGAAAAAGTGGAGAAAAAGTGGAGAAAAAGTGGAGAAAAAGTGGAGAAAAAAATGGAGAAAAAGTGGAGAAAAAGTGGAGAATAAATGGAGAAAAAGTGGAGAAAAAGTGGAGAAAAAAATGGAGAAAAAGTGGAGAAAAAGTGGAGAATAAGTGGAGAATAAATGGAAAAAAAGTGGACAAAAAGTGGAGAAAAAGTGGAAAAAAAGTGGAGAATAAGTGGAGAAAAAGTGGAGAATAAGTGGAGAATAAGTGGAGAAAAAGTGGAGAAAAAGTGGAGAAAAAGTGGAGAAAAAAATGGAGAAAAAGTGGAGAAAAAGTGGAGAATAAATGGAGAAAAAGTGGAGAATAAGTGGAGAATAAATGGAGAAAAAGTGGAGAAAAGTGGAGAATAAGTGGAGAAAAAGTGGAGAATAAGTGGAGAAAAAGTGGAGAAAAAAATGGAGAAAAAGTGGAGAATAAATGGAGAAAAAGTGGAGAAAAAGTGGAGAAAAAGTGGAGAAAAAGTGGAGAAACAGTGGAGAAAAAGTGGAGAAAAAGTGGAGAATAAATGGAGAAAAAGTGGAGAAAAAGTGGAGAATAAGTGGTGAATAAATGGAGAAAAAGTGGAGAAAAAGTGGAGAAAAAGTGGAGAATAAGTGGAGAAAAAGTGGAGAATAAGTGGAGAAAAAGTGGAGAAAAAGTGGAGAAAAAGTGGAGAAAAAGTGGAGAAAAAATGGAGAAAAGTGGAGAAAAAGTGGAGAATAAATGGAGAAAAAGTGGAGAAAAAGTGGAGAAAAAGTGAAGAAAAAGTGGAGAAAAAGTGGAGAATAAATGGAGAAAAAGTGGAGAAAAAGTGGAGAAAAAGTGGAGAATAAGTGGAGAAAAAGTGGAGAAAAAGTGGAGAAAAAGTGGAGAAAAAAATGGAGAAAAAGTGGAGAAAAAGTGGAGAATAAGTGGAGAAAAAGTGGAGAATCAATGGAGAAAAAGTGGAGAAAAAAGTGGAGAAAAAGTGGAGAAAAAGTGGAGAAAAAGTGGAGAAAAAGTGGAGAATAAGTGGAGAAAAAGTGGAGAAAAAATGGAGAAAAAGTGGAGAAAAAGTGGAGAATAAATGGAGAAAAAGTGGAGAAAAAGGTGGAGAAAAAATGGAGAAAAAGTGGAGAAAAAGTGGAGAATAAATGGAGAAAAAGTGGAGAAAAAGTGGAGAAAAAGTGGAGAAAAAGTGGAGAAAAAATGGAGAAAAAGTGGAGAAAAAGTGGAGAATAAATGGAGAAAAAGTGGAGAAAAAGTGGAGAAAAAAATGGAGAAAAAGTGGAGAAAAAGTGGAGAATAAGTGGAGAATAAATGGAAAAAAAGTGGAGAAAAAGTGGAGAAAAAGTGGAAAAAAGTGGAGAATAAGTGGAGAAAAAGTGGAGAAAAAGTGGAGAATAAATGGAGAAAAAGTGGAGAAAAAGTGGAGAAAATGTGGAGAAAAAAATGGAGAAAAAGTGGAGAAAAAGTGGAGAATAAATGGAGAAAAAGTGGAGAATAAGTGGAGAATAAATGGAGAAAAAGTGGAGAAAAAGTGGAGAATAAGTGGAGAATAAATGGAGAATAAATGGAGAAAAAGTGGAGAAAAAGTGGAGAATAAATGGAGAAAAAGTGGAGAAAAAGTGGAGAATAAGTGGAGAAAAAGTGGAGAAAAAAATGGAGAAAAAGTGGAGAAAAAGTGGAGAAAAAGTGGAGAATAAATGGAGAAAAAGTGGAGAATAAGTGGAGAATAAATGGAGAAAAAGTGGAGAAAAAGTGGAGAAAAAGTGGAGAATAAATGGAGAATAAATGGAGAATAAATGGAGAAAAAGTGGAGAAAAAGTGGAGAATAAGTGGAGAAAAAGTGGAGAAAAAGTGGAGAAAAAGTGGAGAAAAAAATGGAGAAAAAGTGGAGAAAAAGTGGAGAATAAATGGAGAAAAAGTGGAGAATAAGTGGAGAATAAATGGAGAAAAAGTGGAGAAAAAGTGGAGAAAAAGTGGAGAATAAGTGGAGAAAAAGTGGAGAATAAGTGGAGAAAAAGTGGAGAAAAGGTGGAGAAAAAAATGGAGAAAAAGTGGAGAAAAAGTGGAGAATAAATGGAGAAAAAGTGGAGAAAAAAGTGGAGAAAAAAGTGGAGAAAAAGTGGAGAAAAAGTGGAGAATAAGTGGAGAAAAAGTGGAGAAAAAGTGGAGAATAAGTGGAGAAAAAGTGGAGAAAAAAGTGGTGAAAAAGTGGAGAAAAAGTGGAGAATAAGTGGAGAAAAAGTGGAGAAAAAGTAGAGAATAAGTGGAGAAAAAGTGGAGAAAAAGTGGAGAAAAAAATGGAGAAAAAGTGGAGAATAAGTGGAGAAAAACTGGAGAAAAAGTGGAGAATAAGTGGAGAAAAAGTGGAGAAAAAGTGGAGAAAAAGTGGAGAAAAAAATGGAGAAAAAGTGGAGAATAAGTGGAGAAAAACTGGAAAAAAAGTGGAGAATAAGTGGAGAAAAACTGGAGAATAAGTGGAGAAAAAGTGGAGAAAAAGTGGAGAAAAAAATGGAGAAAAAGTGGAGAATAAATGGAGAAAAAGTGGAGAAAAAGGGGAGAAAAAGTGGAGAAAAAGTGGAGAATAAGTGGAGAATAAGTGGAGAAAAAGTGGAGAAAAAAATAAAGAAAAAGTGGAGAATAAGTGGAGAAAAAGTGGAGAAAAAGTGGAGAAAAAGTGGAGAAAAAGTGGAGAAAAAGTGGAGAAAAAAATGGAGAAAAAGTGGAGAAAAAGTGGAGAATAAATGGAGAAAAAGTGGAGAAAAAGTGGAGAAAAAAATGGAGAAAAAGTGGAGAAAAAGTGGAGAATAAATGGAGAAAAAGTGGAGAAAAAGTGGAGAAAAAAATGGAGAAAAAGTGGAGAAAAAGTGGAGAATAAGTGGAGAATAAATGGAAAAAAAGTGGAGAAAAAGTGCAGAAAAAGTGGAGAATAAGTGGAGAAAAAGTGGAGAATAAGTGGAGAAAAAGTGGAGAAAAAGTGGAGAAAAAGTGGAGAAAAAAATGGAGAAAAAGTGGAGAAAAAGTGGAGAATAAATGGAGAAAAAGTGGAGAATAAGTGGAGAATAAATGGAGAAAAAGTGGAGAAAAAGTGGAGAAAAAGTGGAGAATAAGTGGAGAAAAAGTGGAGAATAAGTGGAGAAAAAGTGGAGAAAAAGTGGAGAAAAAGTGGAGAAAAAAATGGAGAAAAAGTGGAGAAAAAGTGGAGAATAAATGGAGAAAAAGTGGAGAATAAGTGGAGAATAAATAGAGAAAAAGTGGAGAAAAGTGGAGAATAAGTGGAGAAAAAGTGGAGAATAAGTGGAGAAAAAGTGGAGAAAAAAATGGAGAAAAAGTGGAGAATAAATGGAGAAAAAGTGGAGAAAAAGTGGAGAAAAAGTGGAGAAAAAGTGGAGAAAAAGTGGAGAAAAAGTGGAGAATAAATGGAGAAAAAGTGGAGAAAAAGTGGAGAATAAGTGGTGAATAAATGGAGAAAAAGTGGAGAAAAAGTGGAGAAAAAGTGGAGAATAAGTGGAGAAAAAGTGGAGAATAAGTGGAGAAAAAGTGGAGAAAAAGTGGAGAAAAAAATGGAGAAAAGTGGAGAAAAAGTGGAGAATAAATGGAGAAAAAGTGGAGAAAAAGGTGGAGAAAAAATGGAGAAAAAGTGGAGAAAAAGTGGAGAATAAATGGAGAAAAAGTGGAGAAAAAGTGGAGAAAAAGTGGAGAAAAAGTGGAGAAAAAAATGGAGAGAAAAGTGGAGAAAAAGTGGAGAATAAATGGAGAAAAAGTGGAGAAAAAGTGGAGAAAAAAATGGAGAAAAAGTGGAGAAAAAGTGGAGAATAAGTGGAGAATAAATGGAAAAAAAGTGGAGAAAAAGTGGAGAAAAAGTGGAAAAAAAGTGGAGAATAAGTGGAGAAAAAGTGGAGAAAAAGTGGAGAATAAATGGAGAAAAAGTGGAGAAAAAGTGGAGAAAATGTGGAGAAAAAAATGGAGAGAAAAAGTGGAGAAAAAGTGGAGAATAAATGGAGAAAAAGTGGAGAATAAGTGGAGAATAAATGGAGAAAAAGTGGAGAAAAAGTGGAGAATAAGTGGAGAATAAATGGAGAATAAATGGAGAAAAAGTGGAGAAAAAGTGGAGAATAAATGGAGAAAAAGTGGAGAAAAAGTGGAGAATAAGTGGAGAAAAAGTGGAGAAAAAAATGGAGAAGAAAGTGGAGAAAAAGTGGGAGAAAAAGTGGAGAATAAATGGAGAAAAAGTGGAGAATAAGTGGAGAATAAATGGAGAAAAAGTGGAGAAAAAGTGGAGAAAAAGTGGAGAATAAATGGAGAATAAATGGAGAATAAATGGAGAAAAAGTGGAGAAAAAGTGGAGAATAAGTGGAGAAAAAGTGGAGAAAAAGTGGAGAAAAAGTGGAGAAAAAAATGGAGAAAAAGTGGAGAAAAAGTGGAGAATAAATGGAGAAAAAGTGGAGAATAAGTGGAGAATAAATGGAGAAAAAGTGGAGAAAAAGTGGAGAAAAAGTGGAAAATAAGTGGAGAAAAAGTGGAGAATAACTGGAGAAAAATGTGGAGAAAAGGTGGAGAAAAAAATGGAGAAAAAGTGGAGAAAAAACCCCAGCTCATCCCGTGCCCTGGTGCAGTGGCAAACGGGGTAATAAATCGGGTTGATACTAGCTGTAAAGTCACCTGAGATCAAGCCCAGCAGTTTGTGATGTCATGGCGTGTATTAGATACCCAACATCATAAACTGTCAGTACTAACAAAAACAAAAAATCGACAAAAGAAATTTATTTGAAAAAACAGTCCCCAAAACATTTCCTCTTTCACCAATTTATTGTAAGAAAAAAAATAAAGGGGTTCCCACGACGACTCTGGACCGTCTAGAATATGGGGGGGGAGACACTCAGGGAACGTATCCCCCATTTTCTAGGAGTGCGGACCCTTCATGTGAGGAGTGTGGGTGCAATGAATCTGCACTCACTCTCCCCGGGTCCACAGCAGCAGAGTCCATGTCGTAATGGTTGCTACCAAAGCTGCAATGCCCTGCTCATGAGGTAAGGGCATGCCTAATCAGGAGAACTACTGTAGAGGAAGCTCTGCTCACTGGTATATAGGTGCTCAGAGGTAATAATAGATAAAATTAGTGAGTAACCTCGGCACTCTAAATCTCCCAGACTAAGTCAGTAAGTCCCAATGGATAGTAATGCAAAATCACTCTTTATTGGTCCGTATTAAGAACATTTTTTTTTTCATAAGCATATATGTTTTTGTCCAAAACAAGTTACAATTGACGTTTCCGGCCTGAACCTTCGTCAGATTGGACTTATCTGCATATAATCATGAAAAATGACAATAATCAGTATCACATAAGAGTGAGAGAACAATAACATAAACTCGAACAATGTAGAGGTACAATTGGCATGCAGCAAAAAAAAATTGCAACACAGCAAGAAATGAAACACATGATACAAATGTCATAATACAGTACAAGGACAATATAGTAATGACAAATATGGGGTCAGAGTAGACTTAGACAGCTCTGGTACGAAAGAGATGTCAATCATAAAGTAACATGTGCAGTAGGTGTAGAGCTACAGTATGCATGGCAGAGCTAATGGGTAGACCGACCATAGAAAAAGAACGGAGAAAAAGTGGAGAAAAAAATGGAGAAAAAGTGGAGAAAAAAATGGAGAAAAAAGTGGAGAAAAAGTGGAGAATAAATGGAGAAAAAATGGAGAAAAAGTGGAGAATAAGTGGAGAATAAGTGGAGAAAAAGTGGAGAAAAAAATGGAGAAAAAGTGGAGAAAAAGTGGAGAATAAATGGAGAAAAAGTGGAGAAAAAGTGGAGAAAAAAATGGAGAAAAAGTGGAGAAAAAGTGGAGAATAAGTGGAGAATAAAATGGAAAAAAAGTGGAGAAAAAGTGGAGAAAAAGTGGAGAATAAGTGGAGAAAAAGTGGAGAATAAGTGAGAGAAAAAGTGGAGAAAAAAGTGGAGAAAAAGTGGAGAAAAAAAATGGAGAAAAAGTGGAGAAAAAGTGGAGAATAAATGGAGAAAAAAGTGGAGAATAAAAGGAGAATAAATGGAGAAAAAGTGGAGAAAAAGTGGAGAAAAAGTGGAGAATAAGTGGAGAAAAAGTGGAGAATAAGTGGAGAAAAAGTGGAGAAAAAGTGGAGAAAAAAATGGAGAAAAAGTGGAGAAAAAGTGGAGAATAAATGGAGAAAAAGTGGAGAAAAAGGTGGAGAAAAAGTGGAGAATAAATGGAGAAAAAGTGGAGAAAAAGTGGAGAAAAAGTGGAGAAAAAGTGGAGAAAAAGTGGAGAAAAAGTGGAGAAAAAGTGGAGAAAAAGTGGAGAAAAAAATGGAGAGAAAAAGTGGAGAAAAAGTGGAGAATAAATGGAGAAAAAATGGGAGAAAAAGTGGAGAATAAGTGGAGAAAAAGTGGAGGAAAAAAGTGGAGAAAAAAATGGAGAAAAAGTGGAGAAAAGTGGAGAATAAATGGAGAAAAAGTGGAGAAAAAGTGGAGAAAAAAATGGAGAAAAAGTGGAGAAAAAGTGGAGAATAAGTGGAGAATAAATGGAAAAAAAGTGGAGAAAAAGTGGAGAAAAAGTGGAGAATAAGTGGAGAAAAAGTGGAGAAAAAGTGGAGAATAAGTGGAGAATAAGTGGAGAAAAAGTGGAGAAAAAGTGGAGAAAAAAATGGAGAAAAAGTGGAGAATAAATGGAGAAAAAGTGGAGAATAAGTGGAGAATAAATGGAGAAAAAGTGGAGAAAAAGTGGAGAAAAAGTGGGAGAAAAAGTGGAGAATAAGTGGAGAAAAAGTGGAGAATAAGTGGAGAAAAAGTGGAGAAAAAGTGGAGAAAAAGTGGAGAAAAAAATGGAGAAAAAGTGGAGAAAAAGTGGAGAATAAATGTAGAAAAAATGGAGAAAAAGTGGAGAATAAGTGGAGAAAAAGTGGAGAAAAAGTGGAGAAAAAGTGGAGAAAAAAATGGAGAAAAAGTAGAGAAAAAGTGGAGAATAAATGGAGAAAAAGTGGAGAAAAAAGTGGAGAAAAAAATGGAGAAAAAGTGGAGAAAAAGTGGAGAATAAGTGGAGAATAAATGGAAAAAAAGTGGAGAAAAAGTGGAGAAAAAGTGGAGAATAAGTGGAGAAAAAGTGGAGAATAAGTGGAGAAAAAGTGGAGAAAAAGTGGAGAAAAGTGGAGAAAAAATGGAGAAAAAGTGGAGAAAAAGTGGAGAATAAATGGAGAAAAAGTGGAGAATAAGTGGAGAATAAATGGAGAAAAAGTGGAGAAAAAGTGGAGAATAAGTGGAGAAAAAGTGGAGAATAAGTGGAGAATAAGTGGAGAAAAAGTGGAGAAAAAGTGGGAGAAAAAGTGGAGAAAAAAATGGAGAAAAAGTGGAGAAAAAGTGGAGAATAAATGGAGAAAAAGTGGAGAATAAGTGGAGAATAAATGGAGAAAAAGTGGAGAAAAGTGGAGAATAAGTGGAGAAAAAGTGGAGAATAAGTGGAGAAAAAGTGGAGAAAAAAATGGAGAAAAAGTGGAGAATAAATGGAGAAAAAGTGGAGAAAAAGTGGAGAAAAAGTGGAGAAACAGTGGAGAAAAAGTGGAGAAAAAGTGGAGAATAAATGGAGAAAAAGTGGAGAAAAAGTGGAGAATAAGTGGTGAATAAATGGAGAAAAAGTGGAGAAAAAGTGGAGAAAAAGTGGAGAATAAGTGGAGAAAAAGTGGAGAATAAGTGGAGAAAAGTGGAGAAAAAATGGAGAAAAAGTGGAGAAAAAGTGGAGAAAAAGTGGAGAAAAAAATGGAGAAAAGTGGAGAAAAAGTGGAGAATAAATGGAGAAAAAGTAGAGAAAAAGTGGAGAAAAAGTGAAGAAAAAGTGGAGAAAAAGTGGAGAATAAATGGAGAAAAAGTGGAGAAAAAGTGGAGAAAAAAGTGGAGAATAAGTGGAGAAAAAGTGGAGAAAAAGTGGAGAAAAAGTGGAGAAAAAAATGGAGAAAAAGTGGAGAAAAAGTGGAGAATAAGTGGAGAAAAAGTGGAGAATCAATGGAGAAAAAGTGGAGAAAAAAGTGGAGAAAAAGTGGAGAAAAAGTGGAGAAAAAGTGGAGAAAAAGTGGAGAATAAGTGGAGAAAAAGTGGAGAAAAAAATGGAGAAAAAGTGGAGAAAAAGTGGAGAATAAATGGAGAAAAAGTGGAGAAAAAGTGGAGAAAAAGTGGAGAAAAAGTGGAGAAAAAGTGGAGAATAAATGGAGAAAAAGTGGAGAAAAAGTGGAGAAAAAGTGGAGAATAAGTGGAGAAAAAGTGGAGAAAAAGTGGAGAAAAAGTGGAGAAAAAAATGGAGAAAAAGTGGAGAAAAGTGGAGAATAAGTGGAGAAAAAGTGGAGAAAAAGTGGAGAATCAATGGAGAAAAAGTGGAGAATAAGTGGAGAAAAGTGGAGAAAAAAATGGAGAAAAAGTGGAGAAAAAGTGGAGAATAAATGGAGAAAAAGTGGAGAAAAAGGTGGAGAAAAAATGGAGAAAAAGTGGAGAAAAAGTGGAGAATAAATGGAGAAAAAGTGGAGAAAAAGTGGAGAAAAAGTGGAGAAAAAGTGGAGAAAAAAATGGAGAAAAAGTGGAGAAAAAGTGGAGAATAAATGGAAAAAAAGTGGAGAATAAGTGGAGAAAAAGTGGAGAAAAAGTGGAGAATAAATGGAGAAAAAGTGGAGAAAAAGTGGAGAAAATGTGGAGAAAAAAATGGAGAAAAAGTGGAGAAAAAGTGGAGAATAAATGGAGAAAAAGTGGAGAATAAGTGGAGAATAAATGGAGAAAAAGTGGAGAAAAAGTGGAGAATAAGTGGAGAATAAATGGAGAATAAATGGAGAAAAAGTGGAGAAAAAGTGGAGAATAAATGGAGAAAAAGTGGAGAAAAAGTGGAGAATAAGTGGAGAAAAAGTGGAGAAAAAAATGGAGAAAAAGTGGAGAAAAAGTGGAGAAAAAGTGGAGAATAAATGGAGAAAAAGTGGAGAAAAAGTGGAGAATAAGTGGAGAATAAATGGAAAAAAAGTGGAGAAAAAGTGGAGAAAAAGTGGAGAATAAGTGGAGAAAAAGTGGAGAATAAGTGGAGAAAAAGTGGAGAAAAAGTGGAGAAAAAGTGGAGAAAAAAATGGAGAAAAAGTGGAGAAAAAGTGGAGAATAAATGGAGAAAAAGTGGAGAATAAAAGGAGAATAAATGGAGAAAAAGTGGAGAAAAAGTGGAGAAAAAGTGGAGAATAAGTGGAGAAAAAGTGGAGAATAAGTGGAGAAAAAGTGGAGAAAAAGTGGAGAAAAAAATGGAGAAAAAGTGGAGAAAAAGTGGAGAATAAATGGAGAATAAATGGAGAAAAAGTGGAGAAAAAGGTGGAGAAAAAGTGGAGAATAAATGGAGAAAAAGTGGAGAAAAAGTGGAGAAAAAGTGGAGAATAAGTGCAGAAAAAGTGGAGAAAAAGTGGAGAAAAAGTGGAGAAAAAGTGGAGAATAAATGGAGAAAAAATGGAGAAAAAGTGGAGAATAAGTGGAGAAAAAGTGGAGAAAAAGTGGAGAAAAAAATGGAGAAAAAGTGGAGAAAAAGTGGAGAATAAATGGAGAAAAAGTGGAGAAAAAGTGGAGAAAAAAATGGAGAAAAAGTGGAGAAAAAGTGGAGAATAAGTGGAGAATAAATGGAAAAAAAGTGGAGAAAAAGTGGAGAAAAAGTGGAGAATAAGTGGAGAAAAAGTGGAGAAAAAGTGGAGAATAAGTGGAGAATAAGTGGAGAAAAAGTGGAGAAAAAGTGGAGAAAAAAATGGAGAAAAAGTGGAGAATAAATGGAGAAAAAGTGGAGAATAAGTGGAGAATAAATGGAGAAAAAGTGGAGAAAAAGTGGAGAAAAAGTGGAGAAAAAGTGGAGAATAAGTGGAGAAAAAGTGGAGAATAAGTGGAGAAAAAGTGGAGAAAAAGTGGAGAAAAAGTGGAGAAAAAAATGGAGAAAAAGTGGAGAAAAAGTGGAGAATAAATGTAGAAAAAATGGAGAAAAAGTGGAGAATAAGTGGAGAAAAAGTGGAGAAAAAGTGGAGAAAAAGTGGAGAAAAAAATGGAGAAAAAGTAGAGAAAAAGTGGAGAATAAATGGAGAAAAAGTGGAGAAAAAGTGGAGAAAAAAATGGAGAAAAAGTGGAGAAAAAGTGGAGAATAAGTGGAGAATAAATGGAAAAAAATTGGAGAAAAAGTGGAGAATAAGTGGAGAAAAAGTGGAGAATAAGTGGAGAAAAAGTGGAGAAA
This sequence comes from Anomaloglossus baeobatrachus, assembly GCF_048569485.1. NCBI lineage: Eukaryota > Metazoa > Chordata > Amphibia > Anura > Aromobatidae > Anomaloglossus > Anomaloglossus baeobatrachus. The sequence goes on along the minus strand of NC_134356.1, from coordinate 246,960,978 downwards.
AAGTGGAGAAAAAGTGGAGAAAAAATGGAGAAAAAGTGGAGAAAAAGTGGAGAATAAATGGAGAAAAAGTGGAGAATAAGTGGAGAATAAATGGAGAAAAAGTGGAGAAAAAGTGGAGAATAAGTGGAGAAAAAGTGGAGAATAAGTGGAGAATAAGTGGAGAAAAAGTGGAGAAAAAGTGGAGAAAAAGTGGAGAAAAAAATGGAGAAAAAGTGGAGAAAAAGTGGAGAATAAATGGAGAAAAAGTGGAGAATAAGTGGAGAATAAATGGAGAAAAAGTGGAGAAAAGTGGAGAATAAGTGGAGAAAAAGTGGAGAATAAGTGGAGAAAAAGTGGAGAAAAAATGGAGAAAAAGTGGAGAATAAATGGAGAAAAAGTGGAGAAAAAGTGGAGAAAAAGTGGAGAATAAGTGGAGAATAAGTGGAGAAAAAGTGGAGAAAAAGTGGAGAAAAAGTGGAGAAAAAAATGGAGAAAAAGTGGAGAAAAAGTGGAGAATAAATGGAGAAAAAGTGGAGAATAAGTGGAGAATAAATGGAGAAAAAGTGGAGAAAAGTGGAGAATAAGTGGAGAAAAAGTGGAGAATAAGTGGAGAAAAAGTGGAGAAAAAAATGGAGAAAAAGTGGAGAATAAATGGAGAAAAAGTGGAGAAAAAGTGGAGAAAAAGTGGAGAAACAGTGGAGAAAAAGTGGAGAAAAAGTGGAGAATAAATGGAGAAAAAGTGGAGAAAAAGTGGAGAATAAGTGGTGAATAAATGGAGAAAAAGTGGAGAAAAAGTGGAGAAAAAGTGGAGAATAAGTGGAGAAAAAGTGGAGAATAAGTGGAGAAAAAGTGGAGAAAAAGTGGAGAAAAAGTGGAGAAAAAGTGGAGAAAAAGTGGAGAAAAAAATGGAGAAAAGTGGAGAAAAAGTGGAGAATAAATGGAGAAAAAGTGGAGAAAAAGTGGAGAAAAAGTGAAGAAAAAGTGGAGAAAAAGTAAAGAATAAATGGAGAAAAAGTGGAGAAAAAGTGGAGAAAAAGTGGAGAATAAGTGGAGAAAAAGTGGAGAAAAAGTGGAGAAAAAGTGGAGAAAAAAATGGAGAAAAAGTGGAGAAAAAGTGGAGAATAAGTGGAGAAAAAGTGGAGAATCAATGGAGAAAAAGTGGAGAAAAAAGTGGAGAAAAAGTGGAGAAAAAGTGGAGAAAAAGTGGAGAAAAAGTGGAGAATAAGTGGAGAAAAAGTGGAGAAAAAAATGGAGAAAAAGTGGAGAAAAAGTGGAGAATAAATGGAGAAAAAGTGGAGAAAAAGGTGGAGAAAAAATGGAGAAAAAGTGGAGAAAAAGTGGAGAATAAATGGAGAAAAAGTGGAGAAAAAGTGGAGAAAAAGTGGAGAAAAAGTGGAGAAAAAAATGGAGAAAAAGTGGAGAAAAAGTGGAGAATAAATGGAGAAAAAGTGGAGAAAAAGTGGAGAAAAAAATGGAGAAAAAGTGGAGAAAAAGTGGAGAATATGTGGAGAATAAATGGAAAAAAAGTGGAGAAAAAGTGGAGAAAAAGTGGAAAAAAAGTGGAGAATAAGTGGAGAAAAAGTGGAGAAAAAGTGGAGAATAAATGGAGAAAAAGTGGAGAAAAAGTGGAGAAAATGTGGAGAAAAAAATGGAGAAAAAGTGGAGAAAAAGTGGAGAATAAATGGAGAAAAAGTGGAGAATAAGTGGAGAATAAATGGAGAAAAAGTGGAGAAAAAGTGGAGAATAAGTGGAGAATAAATGGAGAATAAATGGAGAAAAAGTGGAGAAAAAGTGGAGAATAAATGGAGAAAAAGTGGAGAAAAAGTGGAGAATAAGTGGAGAAAAAGTGGAGAAAAAAATGGAGAAAAAGTGGAGAAAAAGTGGAGAAAAAGTGGAGAATAAATGGAGAAAAAGTGGAGAATAAGTGGAGAATAAATGGAGAAAAAGTGGAGAAAAAGTGGAGAAAAAGTGGAGAATAAATGGAGAATAAATGGAGAATAAATGGAGAAAAAGTGGAGAAAAAGTGGAGAATAAGTGGAGAAAAAGTGGAGAAAAAGTGGAGAAAAAGTGGAGAAAAAAATGGAGAAAAAGTGGAGAAAAAGTGGAGAATAAATGGAGAAAAAGTGGAGAATAAGTGGAGAATAAATGGAGAAAAAGTGGAGAAAAAGTGGAGAAAAAGTGGAGAATAAGTGGAGAAAAAGTGGAGAATAAGTGGAGAAAAAGTGGAGAAAAGGTGGAGAAAAAAATGGAGAAAAAGTGGAGAAAAAGTGGAGAATAAATGGAGAAAAAGTGGAGAAAAAAGTGGAGAAAAAAGTGGAGAAAAAGTGGAGAAAAAGTGGAGAATAAGTGGAGAAAAAGTGGAGAAAAAGTGGAGAATAAGTGGAGAAAAAGTGGAGAAAAAAGTGGAGAAAAAGTGGAGAAAAAGTGGAGAATAAGTGGAGAAAAAGTGGAGAAAAAGTAGAGAATAAGTGGAGAAAAAGTGGAGAAAAAGTGGAGAAAAAAATGGAGAAAAAGTGGAGAATAAGTGGAGAAAAACTGGAGAAAAAGTGGAGAATAAGTGGAGAAAAAGTGGAGAAAAAGTGGAGAAAAAGTGGAGAAAAAATGGAGAAAAAGTGGAGAATAAGTGGAGAAAAACTGGAAAAAAAGTGGAGAATAAGTGGAGAAAAACTGGAGAATAAGTGGAGAAAAAGTGGAGAAAAAGTGGAGAAAAAAATGGAGAAAAAGTGGAGAATAAATGGAGAAAAAGTGGAGAAAAAGGGGAGAAAAAGTGGAGAAAAAGTGGAGAATAAGTGGAGAATAAGTGGAGAAAAAGTGGAGAAAAAAATAAAGAAAAAGTGGAGAATAAGTGGAGAAAAAGTGGAGAAAAAGTGGAGAAAAAGTGGAGAAAAAGTGGAGAAAAAGTGGAGAAAAAAATGGAGAAAAAGTGGAGAAAAAGTGGAGAATAAATGGAGAAAAAGTGGAGAAAAAGTGGAGAAAAAAATGGAGAAAAAGTGGAGAAAAAGTGGAGAATAAATGGAGAAAAAGTGGAGAAAAAGTGGAGAAAAAAATGGAGAAAAAGTGGAGAAAAAGTGGAGAATAAGTGGAGAATAAATGGAAAAAAAGTGGAGAAAAAGTGGAGAAAAAGTGGAGAATAAGTGGAGAAAAAGTGGAGAATAAGTGGAGAAAAAGTGGAGAAAAAGTGGAGAAAAAGTGGAGAAAAAAATGGAGAAAAAGTGGAGAAAAAGTGGAGAATAAATGGAGAAAAAGTGGAGAATAAGTGGAGAATAAATGGAGAAAAAGTGGAGAAAAAGTGGAGAAAAAGTGGAGAATAAGTGGAGAAAAAGTGGAGAATAAGTGGAGAAAAAGTGGAGAAAAAGTGGAGAAAAAGTGGAGAAAAAAATGGAGAAAAAGTGGAGAAAAAGTGGAGAATAAATGGAGAAAAAGTGGAGAATAAGTGGAGAATAAATAGAGAAAAAGTGGAGAAAAGTGGAGAATAAGTGGAGAAAAAGTGGAGAATAAGTGGAGAAAAAGTGGAGAAAAAAATGGAGAAAAAGTGGAGAATAAATGGAGAAAAAGTGGAGAAAAAGTGGAGAAAAAGTGGAGAAAAAGTGGAGAAAAAGTGGAGAAAAAGTGGAGAATAAATGGAGAAAAAGTGGAGAAAAAGTGGAGAATAAGTGGTGAATAAATGGAGAAAAAGTGGAGAAAAAGTGGAGAAAAAGTGGAGAATAAGTGGAGAAAAAGTGGAGAATAAGTGGAGAAAAAGTGGAGAAAAAGTGGAGAAAAAAATGGAGAAAAGTGGAGAAAAAGTGGAGAATAAATGGAGAAAAAGTGGAGAAAAAGTGGAGAAAAAGTGAAGAAAAAGTGGAGAAAAAGTGGAGAATAAATGGAGAAAAAGTGGAGAAAAAGTGGAGAAAAAGTGGAGAATAAGTGGAGAAAAAGTGGAGAAAAAGTGGAGAAAAAGTGGAGAAAAAAGTGGAGAAAAAGTGGAGAAAAAGTGGAGAATAAGTGGAGAAAAAGTGGAGAATCAATGGAGAAAAAGTGGAGAAAAAAGTGGAGAAAAAGTGGAGAAAAAGTGGAGAAAAAGTGGAGAAAAAGTGGAGAATAAGTGGAGAAAAAGTGGAGAAAAAAATGGAGAAAAAGTGGAGAAAAAGTGGAGAATAAATGGAGAAAAAGTGGAGAAAAAGGTGGAGAAAAAATGGAGAAAAAGTGGAGAAAAAGTGGAGAATAAATGGAGAAAAAGTGGAGAAAAAGTGGAGAAAAAGTGGAGAAAAAGTGGAGAAAAAAATGGAGAAAAAGTGGAGAAAAAGTGGAGAATAAATGGAGAAAAAGTGGAGAAAAAGTGGAGAAAAAAATGGAGAAAAAGTGGAGAAAAAGTGGAGAATAAGTGGAGAATAAGTGGAGAAAAAGTGGAGAAAAAGTAGAGAATAAGTGGAGAAAAAGTGGAGAAAAAGTGGAGAAAAAAAATGGAGAAAAAGTGGAGAATAAGTGGAGAAAAACTGGAGAAAAAGTGGAGAATAAGTGGAGAAAAAGTGGAGAAAAAGTGGAGAAAAAGTGGAGAAAAAAATGGAGAAAAAGTGGAGAATAAGTGGAGAAAAACTGGAAAAAAAGTGGAGAATAAGTGGAGAAAAACTGGAGAATAAGTGGAGAAAAAGTGGAGAAAAAGTGGAGAAAAAAATGGAGAAAAAGTGGAGAATAAATGGAGAAAAAGTGGAGAAAAAGGGGAGAAAAAGTGGAGAAAAAGTGGAGAATAAGTGGAGAATAAGTGGAGAAAAAGTGGAGAAAAAAATAAAGAAAAAGTGGAGAATAAGTGGAGAAAAAGTGGAGAAAAAGTGGAGAAAAAGTGGAGAAAAAGTGGAGAAAAAGTGGAGAAAAAAATGGAGAAAAAGTGGAGAAAAAGTGGAGAATAAATGGAGAAAAAGTGGAGAAAAAGTGGAGAAAAAAATGGAGAAAAAGTGGAGAAAAAGTGGAGAATAAATGGAGAAAAAGTGGAGAAAAAGTGGAGAAAAAAATGGAGAAAAAGTGGAGAAAAAGTGGAGAATAAGTGGAGAATAAATGGAAAAAAAGTGGAGAAAAAGTGGAGAAAAAGTGGAGAATAAGTGGAGAAAAAGTGGAGAATAAGTGGAGAAAAAGTGGAGAAAAAGTGGAGAAAAAGTGGAGAAAAAAATGGAGAAAAAGTGGAGAAAAAGTGGAGAATAAATGGAGAAAAAGTGGAGAATAAGTGGAGAATAAATGGAGAAAAAGTGGAGAAAAAGTGGAGAAAAAGTGGAGAATAAGTGGAGAAAAAGTGGAGAATAAGTGGAGAAAAAGTGGAGAAAAAGTGGAGAAAAAGTGGAGAAAAAAATGGAGAAAAAGTGGAGAAAAAGTGGAGAATAAATGGAGAAAAAGTGGAGAATAAGTGGAGAATAAATAGAGAAAAAGTGGAGAATAAGTGGAGAAAAAGTGGAGAATAAGTGGAGAAAAAGTGGAGAAAAAAATGGAGAAAAAGTGGAGAATAAATGGAGAAAAAGTGGAGAAAAAGTGGAGAAAAAGTGGAGAAAAAGTGGAGAAAAAGTGGAGAAAAAGTGGAGAATAAATGGAGAAAAAGTGGAGAAAAAGTGGAGAATAAGTGGTGAATAAATGGAGAAAAAGTGGAGAAAAAGTGGAGAAAAAGTGGAGAATAAGTGGAGAAAAAGTGGAGAATAAGTGGAGAAAAAGTGGAGAAAAAGTGGAGAAAAAAATGGAGAAAAGTGGAGAAAAAGTGGAGAATAAATGGAGAAAAAGTGGAGAAAAAGTGGAGAAAAAGTGAAGAAAAAGTGGAGAAAAAGTGGAGAATAAATGGAGAAAAAGTGGAGAAAAAGTGGAGAAAAAGTGGAGAATAAGTGGAGAAAAAGTGGAGAAAAAGTGGAGAAAAAGTGGAGAAAAAAGTGGAGAAAAAGTGGAGAAAAAGTGGAGAATAAGTGGAGAAAAAGTGGAGAATCAATGGAGAAAAAGTGGAGAAAAAAGTGGAGAAAAAGTGGAGAAAAAGTGGAGAAAAAGTGGAGAAAAAGTGGAGAATAAGTGGAGAAAAAGTGGAGAAAAAAATGGAGAAAAAGTGGAGAAAAAGTGGAGAATAAATGGAGAAAAAGTGGAGAAAAAGGTGGAGAAAAAATGGAGAAAAAGTGGAGAAAAAGTGGAGAATAAATGGAGAAAAAGTGGAGAAAAAGTGGAGAAAAAGTGGAGAAAAAGTGGAGAAAAAAATGGAGAAAAAGTGGAGAAAAAGTGGAGAATAAATGGAGAAAAAGTGGAGAAAAAGTGGAGAAAAAAATGGAGAAAAAGTGGAGAAAAAGTGGAGAATAAGTGGAGAATAAATGGAAAAAAGGTGGAGAAAAAGTGGAGAAAAAGTGGAAAAAAAGTGGAGAATAAGTGGAGAAAAAGTGGAGAAAAAGTGGAGAATAAATGGAGAAAAAGTGGAGAAAAAGTGGAGAAAATGTGGAGAAAAAAATGGAGAAAAAGTGGAGAAAAAGTGGAGAATAAATGGAGAAAAAGTGGAGAATAAGTGGAGAATAAATGGAGAAAAAGTGGAGAAAAAGTGGAGAATAAGTGGAGAATAAATGGAGAATAAATGGAGAAATAGTGGAGAAAAAGTGGAGAATAAATGGAGAAAAAGTGGAGAAAAAGTGGAGAATAAGTGGAGAATAAGTGGAGAATAAATGGAGAAAAAGTGGAGAAAAAGTGGAGAATAAATGGAGAATAAATGGAGAATAAATGGAGAAAAAGTGGAGAAAAAGTGGAGAATAAGTGGAGAAAAAGTGGAGAAAAAGTGGAGAAAAAGTGGAGAAAAAAATGGAGAAAAAGTGGAGAAAAAGTGGAGAATAAATGGAGAAAAAGTGGAGAATAAGTGGAGAATAAATGGAGAAAAAGTGGAGAAAAAGTGGAGAAAAAGTGGAGAATAAGTGGAGAAAAAGTGGAGAATAAGTGGAGAAAAAGTGGAGAAAAGGTGGAGAAAAAAATGGAGAAAAAGTGGAGAAAAAGTGGAGAATAAATGGAGAAAAAGTGGAGAAAAAAGTGGAGAAAAAAGTGGAGAAAAAGTGGAGAAAAAGTGGAGAATAAGTGGAGAAAAAGTGGAGAAAAAAAGGAGAATAAGTGGAGAAAAAGTGGAGAAAAAAGTGGAGAAAAAGTGGAGAAAAAGTGGAGAAAAAGTGGAGAATAAGTGGAGAAAAAGTGGAGAAAAAGTAGAGAATAAGTGGAGAAAAAGTGGAGAAAAAGTGGAGAAAAAAATGGAGAAAAAGTGGAGAATAAGTGGAGAAAAACTGGAGAAAAAGTGGAGAATAAGTGGAGAAAAACTGGAGAAAAAGTGGAGAAAAAGTGGAGAAAAAAATGGAGAAAAAGTGGAGAATAAGTGGAGAAAAACTGGAAAAAAAGTGGAGAATAAGTGGAGAAAAACTGGAGAATAAGTGGAGAAAAAGTGGAGAAAAAGTGGAGAAAAAAATGGAGAAAAAGTGGAGAATAAATGGAGAAAAAGTGGAGAAAAAGGGGAGAAAAAGTGGAGAATAAGTGGAGAATAAGTGGAGAAAAAGTGGAGAAAAAAATAAAGAAAAAGTGGAGAATAAGTGGAGAAAAAGTGGAGAAAAAGTGGAGAAAAAGTGGAGAAAAAGTGGAGAAAAAGTGGAGAAAAAATGGAGAAAAAGTGGAGAAAAAGTGGAGAATAAATGGAGAAAAAGTGGAGAAAAAGTGGAGAAAAAAATGGAGAAAAAGTGGAGAAAAAGTGGAGAATAAATGGAGAAAAAGTGGAGAAAAAGTGGAGAAAAAAATGGAGAAAAAGTGGAGAAAAAGTGGAGAATAAATGGAGAAAAAGTGGAGAAAAAGTGGAGAAAAAAATGGAGAAAAAGTGGAGAAAAAGTGGAGAATAAATGGAGAAAAAGTGGAGAAAAAGTGGAGAATAAATGGAGAAAAAGTGGAGAAAAAGTGGAGAAAAAAATGGAGAAAAAGTGATGAAAAAATGGAGAAAAAGTGGAGAATAAGTGGAGAATAAATGGAGAAAAAGTGGAGAATAAGTGGAGAATAAATGGAGAAAAAGTGGAGAAAAAGTGGAGAATAAATGGAGAAAAAGTGGAGAAAAAGTGGAGAATAAGTGGAGAAAAATTGGAGAAAAAAATAAAGAAAAAGTGGAGAAAAAGTGGAGAATAAATGGAGAAAAAGTGGAGAAGTGGAGAAAAAAATGGAGAAAAAGTGGAGAATAAGTGGAGAATAAATGGAGAAAAAGTGGAGAAAAAGTGGAGAAAAAGTGGAGAAAAAAATGGAGAAAAAGTGGAGAAAAAGTGGAGAATAAATGGAGAAAAAGTGGAGAAAAAGTGGAGAAAAAAATGGAGAAAAAGTGGAGAAAAAGTGGAGAATAAGTGGAGAATAAATGGAGAAAAAGTGGAGAAAAAGTGGAGAAAAAGTGGAGAAAAAGTGGAGAATAAATGGAGAAAAAGTGGAGAAAAAGTGGAGAAAAAGTGGAGAAAAAGTGGAGAAAAAGTGGAGAATAAGTGGAGAAAAAGTGGAGAAAAAATGGAGAAAAAGTGGAGAATAAGTGGAGAAAAAGTGGAAAAAAAGTGGAGAAAAAGTGGAGAAAAAAATGGAGAAAAAGTGGAGAAAAAGTGGAGAATAAATGGAGAAAAAGTGGAGAAAAAGTGGAGAAAAAAATGGAGAAAAAGTGGAGAAAAAGTGGAGAATAAATGGAGAAAAAGTGGAGAAAAAAATGGAGAAAAAGTGGAGAAAAAGTGGAGAATAAATAGAGAAAAAGTGGAGAAAAAGTGGAGAATAAATGGAGAAAAAGTGGAGAAAAAGTGGAGAAAAAAATGGAGAAAAAGTGATGAAAAAGTGGAGAATAAGTGGAGAATAAATGGAAAAAAAGTGGAGAAAAAGTGGAGAAAAAGTGGAGAATAAGTGGAGAAAAAGTAGAGAATAAGTGGAGAAAAAGTGGAGAAAAAGTGGAGAAAAAGTGTAGAAAAAAATGGAGAAAAAGTGGAGAAAAAGTGGAGAATAAATGGAGAAAAAGTGGAGAATAAGTGGAGAATAAATGGAGAAAAAGTGGAGAAAAAGTGGAGAATAAATGGAGAAAAAGTGGAGAAAAAGTGGAGAATAAGTGGAGAAAAAGTGGAGAAAAAAATGGAGAAAAAGTGGAGAAAAAGTGGAGAAAAAGTGGAGAATAAGTGGAGAAAAAGTGGAGAATAAGTGGAGAAAAAGTGGAGAAAAAGTGGAGAAAAAGTGGAGAAAAAGTGGAGAAAAAAATGGAGAAAAAGTGGAGAAAAAGTGGAGAATAAATGGAGAAAAAGTGGAGAATAAGTGGAGAATAAATGGAGAAAAAGTGGAGAAAAAGTGGAGAAAAAGTGGAGAATAAGTGGAGAAAAAGTGGAGAAAAGGTGGAGAAAAAAATGGAGAAAAAGTGGAGAAAAAGTGGAGAATAAATGGAGAAAAAGTGGAGAAAAAGTGGAGAATAAGTGGAGAAAAAGTGGAGAAAAAGTGGAGAATAAGTGGAGAAAAAAATTGAGAAAAAGTGGAGAAAAAGTGGAGAAAAAGTGGAGAATAAGTGGAGAAAAAGTGGAGAATAAGTGGAGAAAAAGTGGAGAAAAAGTGGAGAAAAAAATGGAGAAAAAGTGGAGAAAAAGTGGAGAATAAATGGAGAAAAAGTGGAGAATAAGTGGAGAATAAATGGAGAAAAAGTGGAGAATAAGTGGAGAATAAATGGAGAAAAAGTGGAGAATAAATGGAGAAAAAGTGGAGAAAAAGTGGAGAATAAGTGGAGAAAAAGTGGAGAATAAGTGGAGAAAAAGTGGAGAAAAAGTGGAGAAAAAAATGGAGAAAAAGTGGAGAAAAAGTGGAGAATAAATGGAGAAAAAGTGGAGAAAAAGTGGAGAATAAGTGGAGAAAAAGTGGAGAAAAAGTGGAGAATAAGTGGAGAAAAAGTGGAGAAAAAAATGGAGAAAAAGTGGAGAAAAAGTGGAGAAAAAGTGGAGAAAAAGTGGAGAAAAAGTGGAGAATAAGTGGAGAAAAAAATGGAGAAAAAGTGGAGAAAAAGTGGAGAAAAAGTGGAGAATAAGTGGAGAATAAGTGGAGAAAAAATGGAGAAAAAGTGGAGAATAAGTGGAGAATAAGTGGAGAAAAAGTGGAGAAAAAGTGGAGAAAAAGTGGAGAAAAAAATGGAGAAAAAGTGGAGAAAAAGTGGAGAATAAATGGAGAAAAAGTGGAGAAAAAATGGAGAATAAATGGAGAATAAATGGAGAAAAAGTGGAGAATAAGTGGAGAATAAATGGAGAAAAAAGTGGAGAAAAAGTGGAGAAAAAGTGGAGAATAAGTGGAGAAAAAGTGGAGAAAAAGTGGAGAATAAGTGGAGAATAAATGGAGAAAAAGTGGAGAATAAGTGGAGAATAAATGGAGAAAAAAGTGGAGAAAAAGTGGAGAAAAAGTGGAGAATAAGTGGAGAAAAAGTGGAGAAAAAGTGGAGAATAAGTGGAGAAAAAGTGGAGAAAAAAGTGGAGAAAAAGTGGAGAAAAAGTGGAGAAAAAGTGGAGAATAAGTGGAGAAAAAGTGGAGAATAAGTGGAGAAAAAGTGGAGAATAAGTGGAGAAAAAGTGGAGAAAAAGTGGAGAAAAAATGGAGAAAAAGTGGAGAAAAAGTGGAGAATAAATGGAGAAAAAGTGGAGAATAAGTGGAGAATAAATGGAGAAAAAAGTGGAGAAAAAGTGGAGAAAAAGTGGAGAATAAGTGGAGAAAAAGTGGAGAATAAGTGGAGAAAAAGTGGAGAAAAAAGTGGAGAAAAAGTGGAGAAAAAGTGGAGAAAAAGTGGAGAATAAGTGGAGAAAAAGTAGAGAATAAGTGGAGAAAAAGTGGAGAAAAAGTGGAGAAAAAAATGGAGAAAAGTGGAGAATAAGTGGAGAAAAAGTGGAGAAAAAGTGGAGAATAAGTGGAGAAAAAGTGGAGAATAAGTGGAGAAAAAGTGGAGAAAAAGTGGAGAAAAAGTGGAGAAAAAAATGGTGAAAAAGTGGAGAATAAGTGGAGAAAAACTGGAGAAAAAGTGGAGAATAAGTGGAGAAAAAGTGGAGAATAAGTGGAGAAAAAGTGGAGAAAAAGTGGAGAAAAAGTGGAGAAAAAAATGGAGAAAAAGTGGAGAATAAATGGAGAAAAAGTGGAGAAAAAGTGGAGAAAAAGTGGAGAAAAAGTGGAGAATAAGTGGAGAATAAGTGGAGAAAAAGTGGAGAAAAAAATGGAGAAAAAGTGGAGAAAAAGTGGAGAAAAAGTGGAGAAAAAGTGGAGAAAAAGTGGAGAAAAAGTGGAGAAAAAAATGGAGAAAAAGTGGAGAAAAAGTGGAGAATAAATGGAGAAAAAGTGGAGAAAAAGTGGAGAATAAATGGAGAAAAAAGTGGAGAAAAAGTGGAGAAAAAGTGGAGAATAAGTGGAGAAAAAGTGGAGAAAAAGGGGAGAAAAAGTGGAGAAAAAGTGGAGAAAAAGTGGAGAAAAAAATGGAGAAAAAGTGGAGAATAAATGGAGAAAAAGTGGAGAAAAAGTGGAGAATAAATGGAGAAAAAGTGGAGAAAAAGTGGAGAAAAAAATGGAGAAAAAGTGATGAAAAAGTGGAGAATAAGTGGAGAATAAATGAAAAAAAAGTGGAGAAAAAGTGGAGAATAAGTGGAGAAAAAGTAGAGAATAAGTGGAGAAAAAGTGGAGAAAAAGTGGAGAAAAAGTGGAGAAAAAAATGGAGAAAAAGTGGAGAAAAAGTGGAGAATAAATGGAGAAAAAGTGGAGAATAAGTGGAGAATAAATGGAGAAAAAGTGGAGAAAAAGTGGAGAATAAATGGAGAAAAAGTGGAGAAAAAGTGGAGAATAAGTGGAGAAAAAGTGGAGAAAAAAATGGAGAAAAAGTGGAGAAAAAGTGGAGAATAAATGGAGAAAAAGTGGAGAAGTGGAGAAAAAAATGGAGAAAAAGTGGAGAATAAGTGGAGAATAAATGGAGAAAAAGTGGAGAAAAAGTGGAGAAAAAGTGGAGAAAAAAATGTAGAAAAAGTGGAGAAAAAGTGGAGAATAAATGGAGAAAAAGTGGAGAAAAAGTGGAGAAAAAAATGGAGAAAAAGTGGAGAAAAAGTGGAGAATAAGTAGAGAATAAATGGAGAAAAAGTGGAGAAAAAGTGGAGAAAAAGTGGAGAAAAAAATGGAGAAAAAGTGGAGAAAAAGTGGAGAATATGTGGAGAAAAAGTGGAGAAAAAGTGGAGAAAAAAATGGAGAAAAAGTGGAGAAAAAGTGGAGAATAAATGGAGAAAAAGTGGAGAAAAAGTGGAGAAAAAGTGGAGAAAAAGTGGAGAAAAAATGGAGAAAAAGTGGAGCACCCTTTGGTGCCTTTCATGTGGCACTAAGGGGTGCTTAGCTTTGTATTTAGCCAAAAAAATGAAAAAAAAAATGACATAGGGTTCCCGCTAGTTTTGTAGCCAGCTAGGGTAAAGCAGACGGCTGCAGCCTGCAGACCACAGCTGGCAACCTCACCTTGGGTGGTAATCCAAAACTGAGGGCACCCCACGCTGTTATTTTAAATTAAATAAATAATTTAAAAAAAAAAAAACACGTAGGGGTCCCCCAAAATTGGATCACCAGCCAAGGTAAAGCAGACAGCTGGGGCCTGATATTCTCAGACTAGGGAGGTCCATGGTTATTGGACTCTCCCAAGCCTAAAAATAGCAGGCCGCAGCCGCCCCAGAAGTGGCGCATCCATTAGATGCGCCAATCCTGGTGCTTCGCCCCAGCTCATCCCGCGCCCTGGTGCGGTGGCAAACGGGGTAATATATGGGGTTAATACTAGATGTGTAATGTCACCTGGCATCAAGCCCTGGGGTTGGTGAGGTCAGGCGTCTATCAGATACCCGACATCACCAACCCAGTCAGTAATAAAAAAAAATAGACGACAAACACATTTTTATTTGAAAAAACACTCCCCAAAACATTCCCTCTTTAACCAATTTATTAGAATGAAAAACAAATCCAGGTCTGGTGTAATCCAAGGGGTTGCCATGACGATCCACACCGTCCCAGTCAATGAAGAGCAGGATGTTCCCCATTGGCTGGGAGAGCAATGCAGTGACCTGAGCTAACATCAATGGGTCAGCCCAGGTCACTGAAGGGCATGACAAGTGCTGCTGTCAGCGAGGTACATTACCTGCGCTGATCTCCAGCACACTGACAGCCCCTGTCACTGAGGTCAATGACCGGCGCCTTCACATCAAGTATCGCGAGAGGTCCGTGACGTCACCGCCAGTGTCAGTCTCGGGTCGGAAGCGATAGGTGATGTGACAAGCGGCGGCCATGGAGGATAGTGACAGCGCTGAGGTCGGGATGGCGGGACTTCATCACCGCAGGTAAGCCGAGCGGGGGGAGGGTGCGTGTGTGAGAGTGTGTGTGTGTGTGCGTGTGTGTATATGTATGTATACATGCCGCGGGCAGGAGGGGGGGGAGCGAGCTGAGCGGGAAGTGTGGGCTTCCTGCACGTAACTAAGATAAACATCGGGTTACTAACCAAAGCGCTTTGCTTGGATACCCGATGTTTATCTTGGTTACCAGCTTGTGGCAGGCTGCCAGCGATGGCTCCTGCACACTGTAGCTGGGAGGGGGGGGGGGTGTGCGTGAGTGAGAGTGTGTGTGTGTGTATATGTATGTGTACATGCCGCGGGCAGGAGGGGGCGGAGTGAGCTGAGCGGGGAAGTGTGGGCTTCCTGCACGTAACTAAGATAAACATCGGGTTACTAACCAAAGCGCTTTGCTTGGATACCCGATGTTTATCTTGGTTACCAGCTTGTGGCAGGCTGCCAGCGATGGCTCCTGCACACTGTAGCTGTAAAAAGCCCTGCTTTTTGCTGCTAGAACCGTTCTCGAACGTATCTAGAACTATCGAGCTTTTGCAAAAAGCTCGAGTTCTAGTTCGATCTCGAACAGCCCCAAAAATCACTCGAGCTTAGAACTGGAGAACCTCGAACCGCGAACCGCGCTCAACTCTACTCTCTACGCCTTGGAAGTCCTGGCCTGCCCGGCCGCTAGCGTTTTGTCAGAGCGTGTTTTTAGTGCCGCAGGTGGAATCATTACAGATAAACGCACCCACCTGTCAACTGAAAATGCTGACAGGCTGACTCTGATCAAGATGAACAAGGGTTGGATTGGGCCAGACTTCACCACACCACCAGCAAATGACAGCGGAATTTAAAGTTTGTAACGGGAATTTGCCATGTACCTCCACTCACCCATGGGTACACACTTCTGGACTTTGGATAATCGCTGGACTGCTCCTCCTTCTCCTCATGCGCCACCATGATGACCGTTACAATAGTTAGGCCGTTGTTTCAGGTATACCCCCAGTGGTAAATTTTTTCGCCCATTCTTTCAGAATGGGCATTACAACGACAGGAGACCCGCTCCTTTGCAATGGGAACAATGTTTTAAGGCCCTCATGCACATCTCTATCCAGGGACAATGTGGAGCCTCCCAATTTTTGGCTGCCCTGCCTAAGGGCTATACTATAATACACCCACTTCCTTACAATGGGCACTTCAGGTTTACAGGCCATCATGCACGTCTCTATCCAGGGACGTGCGGTTTTTAAATGCAAGCACGGACGCAATAAGAACCTAACAGGTTTTTAGGAGCGACAATTACTGAGAAGTTTGACACTATCAGACACTGCTGACTGACGTGTATTATTCACTAGACTTGTGCGTTATATACTAGTTTGTGCAAAACGTGTACCTGTACGCTGCCACCGACAGGCACACACGTGCGTTTTTTAAATGCAAGCACGGACGCAATAAGAACCTAACAGGTTTTTAGGAGCGACAATTACTGAGAAGTTTGACACTATCAGACACTGCTGACATGTATTATTCACTAGACTTGTGCGTTATATAATAGTTTGTGCAAAACGCACACAAGGGCACCTGTACGCTGCCACCGACAGACACACACGTGCGGTTTTTAAATGCAAGCACAGACGCACTAAGAACCTAACAGGTTTTTAGGAGCGACAATTACTGAGAAGTTTGACACTATCAGACACTGCTGACTGACGTGTATTATTCACTAGACTTGTGCGTTATATACTAGTTTGTGCAAAACGTGCACCTGTCCCCTGCCACCGACAGGCACACACGTGCGGTTTTTAAATGCAAGCACGGACGCACTAAGAGTCTAACAGGTTTTTAGGAGCGACAATTACTGAGAAGTCTGACACTATCAGACACTGCTGACTGACGTGTATTATTCACTAGACTTGTGCGTTATATACTAGTTTGTGAAAAACGCACACAAGTGCACCTGTACGCTGCCACCGACTGCCACACACGTGCGGTTTTTAAATGCAAGCACGGACGCAATAAGAACCTAACAGGTTTTTAGGAGCGACAATTACTGAGAAGTCTGACACTATCAGACACTGCTGACTGACGTGTATTATACACTAGACTTGTGCGTTATATAATAGTTTGTGAAAAATGCACACAAGTGCACCTGTACGCTGCCACCGACAGGCACACACGTGCGGTTTTTAAATAAAAGCACGGACGCACTAAGAACCTAACAGGTTTTTAGGAGCGACAATTACTGAGAAGTTTGACACTATCAGACACTGCTGACTGACGTGTATTATTCACTAGACTTGTGCGTTATATACTAGTTTGTGAAAAACGCACACAAGTGCACCTGTACGCTGCCACCGACAGGCACACACGTGCGGTTTTTAAATGCAAGCACGGACGCACTAAGAACCTAACAGGTTTTTAGGAGCGACATTTACTGAGAAGTCTGACACTATCAGGACTGTTTTAGACTGTGTACACCAGCCCCAGATATGATGAAGGCTGGTATACAGTCACCACTTGGAATGGCTATATACCCTGCCTGCCTGCCTGCCTGCCTGCCTGTATACAGCTACAATAGTCCTGAGAAGGACTCTTCTGGTCACTAGCCTGTATTCCGACCTGGCTATACCCTGCCTGCCCTGCCTGTATACAGCAACAATAGTCCTGAGAAGGACTCTGCTCCTGTACTCCGACCTGGCTATACCCTGCCTGCCTGTATACAACTACAATAGTCCTGAGAAGGACTTCTGGTCACACTGTTTGCAGCCCTGCTACGGAAATAACTATAAAGGGCCGCAAACCTTTCCCTGAAGCAGCAACCCTCTCCCTGCACTGACTGTCTGGATGGCTGTGTGCAGAGCACAGCACGCCCGCCGGTATAAAGGCTCGGTCACGCTGTGTAGGCCGGCCAATCACTGCAATTCCACAACTAACAGGGCTGTGGCATTGCAGTGGTCTGCCAGCCAATCCCTGCATGAGGGCTGGCTCTCAAAAGAGCGCCAACATGCAGGAATGAAGACCACGAGTACAGCACGAGTATCGCGAGATTACTCGGTCCCCGCCGAGTAGCCCGAGTACAGTGATACTCGTGCGAGTACCGAGTAGTGATAAGCATACTCCCTCAACACTATTGATTAGAACTGATATAAAACCTATTAGGAAATCAAAGCAAACTTTTCTTAATTCCCGCAGACATGGAACGATTCCTTGCTTATCATGTCAAAATTATTCCTCTAAAATTACAGGTCCTACTATCAATCATCCTAAAAATCGCTATAAAATATAAGTCCATGGCTATCATATCTGCAATGAGCAAATTGTTATTTATATGTTAAAATACCTATGCGGGATGGTGTATATCGGCCAAACTAGCCATACTATTAAAATTAGACTAGCAATATAAAGCCAACCTGTTGTATCCAAACCATAATCATATAACTAGCAAGGACACTGTAATATTAAACTATAACTTCTAATATCTGCTTTTTCCTATAACTTCCAATAGAGTTGTGTAAAATACCTTCCTATTCAGACATTCCTTGTATAAAGTGATAAAGTGCTCAAATATATAAAAAAAATGGTTCGATCTCACCCTATGTGCTTGATGAAGAGGCCGTTCTCAAATGAGGAATGAGATCCTTGGCCGGTGTAGAGGACCCTAATAACCCTGTTATGCCTCATGCTTTGTCACCCATCCTCACAAGGACAGTGTCTAGTGTTGTCTGTCCCACTAATTGACATCTCTATCGTATAACCTCTAGAATGCAATTCATCCACCATTTCTGGTGGGACTCCTCAGTGGAGATATTATTAAAGTGTAATGAAGCCCCTATTTTTTTGGGTACTTAAATTCATACAAGAAAAAAGGGGGTTAATCTTTTTGTCAACATGTGTGAAGTGATGCTTATATACATATGAGAAAGTTCTGGCTGCTATGAATGAATGAATGAATGAATGAATGAACAGTCCGGGGCATCCGCCGAACGCCCTTTACTGCCAAATGGGTGTGGCTTGGGGTGTGGCTAGGGGAGTGGTAAAATTTGCCGCGCTGTGAGCCCTGCAGGATTTGTGCCTCTTTCTGTTCTTCAAAAGTTGGGAGGTATGCATCTATATACTCTTAGTGAGATACAAGTGATGTTGCATTAGGCTGCCACCATAATGCTATTTGCTGCTTTGAAAATGACAATATCTACAGGAATAACTAGCCAACAGCATGGGCAACGTGTTATCCCATATGATATTGCTCCTTTCTATGGTGACAATTGAAGCTCCAGTGGATGTGTCAGACGGGTGCAAGTATATACGCATGTCTGCTGTGCTGTGCGATTGGATATGTGACTGCACTGCTGTCTCAGCATGACACACCCAGCACTGATTACATAATGTACACAGATGCCAACATGCACAATCCCAGCTTCCCACAATGGCTACGAAGCCTGAGCCACCAAAAGTTGCCCACCGGGACTCTGTATCGGCATTTCACAGGCTTTGCAGACAAGGTATGTCTGGGGTCATGATGTAGGGGCTGTGGTACTGTTGCTCATCTCTTAGAGAAGTGAATAGGAGCTGGGCTGCAGTACCTGAGAAGGGACCCCATAATGATGCCAGACACAGGCTCTCCATAATGGTGCCAGGTACAGGGCCCCCATAATGGTGCCAGACACACAACGCCCATAACTGTGCTAGACACTGGACTCCCATAACGGTGCTAGGTACAGGACTCCCACAATGGTGCCTTGTCAATGATATAAGTATCTGCTTATCATCTTTAATTAAACACGTTTGTTTCTATGGTAACAATTGAAGCTCCAGTGGATATGTCGGACTGCTGCGTGCATATGCGCATGTCTGTCATGCTGCACGATTGGATAATTGTAATCCATACTCCTGTTATTGCCGCAATGTCTACCGATGTGCAATGCAGGAGTGATCACCTGGTAATGCAAGTGTCCTTGCCTGGAGCGTCAGAGTTTTGATTATAATTGTGCTGCATTGTATATATGGTGTGAGATACCTAAGGAACGGTCTCTTTACTCAGTCAACTCTAGTACAATAGTAGCATCCGAGGTTAGACAATGTCTGTCAGTGTGTAAAAATGAAAGGATAAACAAGGATGGTTTCTATGACATTGTATTGTCTGGATGACAAGAGCAATTTAACAATAGTAGGCTGTGGTAACATGTACAATCATTCATGTTTTTTTCTGTATTCTTTTTTCAGTTTTGTAACACTCCAGGGTTGAGGGGGTTTTCACTCGACACATCGCCGAGCTGGGGGTGCAGATCCTCTGCGTTGTCACGGGCTGGCCTGGCCCAGTTTGGTGACATCGAGACGTACAGGAGGGAGGGAAGGCAGTGGACGGGAAGAAGGATGGAGGATAGGGGTGGTAGTGACGGTTAGGAAAGTCTTTTTAGATCGTGACGCCTCCTGTGGTCCGCGGCCAGGGATGGGCTGCTGCTATGGGTGCTGCTCTCCGGAGCTGATGGTGAGGGTCGCAGCCGGGATGGTTTCACTCCCCACAGGCGGAGCGGGGTTACTCCGGGGAGGATAATGGAGGACGGACAGGGGTGGGGTGGTAGTTCCAGTTTGCGCCGCAATAGTCAGGGGCTGCCGTTCCAGGTCTTTTACTCACAGGTAGTTCAGGCGCTGCCCCAGAGTACCAATCTCTGCCATGAAGGGCTCCAGCCAATCCCGGATAGTCGGTGATCACCGCCGATGGCTGTGAAAGTCTTTCTAGTGAAGTGTTCCTCGGTGGCTATCCGGAACCCGGGCCAAGCCTCCAGCTCCAAGCCACAGGCCCAAGAAGAGAGGGGAACACTAAACTCCAGTCATCTGTGCTAGATGTTACCTCAAGCTGTGCCCGGGAAGGTCTGTAGTAAGTGTGATGGTTGCGCCTAATTCTTACTCCAAGTGGTGCCCGGCCCAAGTGGTTGTCCTAGCGACTGGGTAAGTCCCATGCTTCGTGATGGCTAGCTATCCTGTCTGCCCTGGTCCAACCCCCTGTGGGAAAGCACCTTACTGTTGTATGTGTGTGTTTTGTGAAGGCACCAGCAGCTAACCCCCTCCTAACCCGGGATGGATATTACCCCTTAAAAGTGGTGTAATACCCTGTGGTGCCTGAAGTCCAGTGGCACCACAGTTTTTTGTTTTTTTTTTAGGAAGTGATGTCAGACTCCAGAGGGAGTCAAATAGGTATTTAAATAGACAGATCTGAGGCTGCCATGTGAGTACACCACATGGTTTGCTGCACAGCACTCTGTCAGGGCTTTGGTGGGTTTTGGGAAAAAGATTAACCTTATTATTTCTTGTATGAATTAAAGTACCCGTGAGCTAGGGGCTTCATTACACTGTAATATCTCCCCTGAGAAGACCCACCATAAATAGTGGATGAAATGCATCTGGATGTTAAACAATAGGGACATCAATTAGTGGGACAAACCACACTAGGCACTGTCCTTGGGAAGACGGGAGACAAAGCATGGGGCATGATAGGGTTAATAGGGTCTTCTACCTCAGCCAAAATTCTCATTCCTCACTTGTGAATGACCTCTTCATCAAGAACATATGGTTACCTTACCAATATTGAGCACTGGTACACTTTGAACATTTTATCACTTTATACAAGAATTGTGTATATGGGAAGGTATTTTAAACAGCTTTATTAAAAGTTATATTTTAATATTATACTGTATCCCTGCTAGAGATAAAATTAGCTTAACAGAATATTGTTTAGCAATAAAAAATTATGCTGAAAAAAAATCTCGACAGGATTCTAAGGGGTACTTTGCACGCTGCGACATTGCAGGCCGATGCTGCGATGCCGAGCGCGATAGTCCCCGCCCCCGTCGCAGCAGCGATTTCCTTGTGATAGCTACCGTAGCGAACATTATCGGTACGGCAGCTTCACATGGACGCACCTGTCCTGCGACGGTCGCTCTGGCCGGCGACCCGTCTCCTTGTTAAGGGGGCAGGTCGTGCGGCGTCATAGCGACGTCACACGCCAGGCGGCCAATCGGAGCGGAGGGGCGGAGATGAGTGGGTTGTAAACATCCCGCCCATCTCCTTCCTTCCGCATATCCTACGGAAGCCGCAGTGGCGCCGGTAGATGTTCCTCGCTCCTGCGGCTTCACACACAGCGATGTGTGCTGCCGCAGGAGCGAGGAACGACATCGGACTGTCGCGTCAGCGTAATCATGGATTACGCCGACGCTGCACCGATGATACGATTACGACGCTTTTGCGCTCGTTAATCGTATCATCGAGCCTTTACACACTACGATGTCGCATGCGATGCCGGAAGTGCGTCATTTTCAATTTGACCCCACCGACATCGCACCTGCGATGTCGTAGTGTGCAAAGCCCACCTAAGCAAAAAGCAACAACTTCTATAGATTTGAAAAAAAGGTGAGACAGGCATTCAAGCTAGACATGTCATATCAGACCTGAGTACCAGTTAATTTTAGAAGTGCTAGGGAGTAGTGATGGGTGGACTCGTAGGCACCTGGGATTGGTGGGCCTAACCGAGTTAAAAAATACTGGATTGATCCCGGGTATCTGACTGGTTGCCGGTCCCAATATAAGTCTATGGGGACCAGAATCTGGAAATAAAAAATGGTGGTAGAAGGGATAGGGGGATAGGAACAAGTGGGCTGTACTTACCGAGTCTCCGGTGCAGCTATAACTGCTCCCTCCAGTGGCTGCTCATTTCCTTCTGGGGCTGCTCATTGCCTTCAATGCATATGTACTGCTTTCCTCACGCACTAGAGGCTGTGATTGCTTGCAGCCAGATGCACCTCCACCCTGAGTGGCAGCGTGTTAGCTAACTGCTTCCAATCACAGATACTGTGTGCATCAATTGTGGTATAAAAATAAAAAAAATTGTGTAGTGTCCACCCATATTGATGCCCACGACTAAAGGCTGCAGCCCCCAGCTGTGTGCTACTATTGGCTGTGTATCAAAATAAGAGTAACCGCATGCAGCTTTTTTTAAAAAAATGTAATTATTCAAATAAATAATTAAAAAAAAGGCATGTAATACCACCCCAATATTTATACCCAGCTAAGATAAAGCCTGACAGCTGGGGGCTGGTATTCTCAGGCTGGGGAGACACATGCCTATTGGTCCCCCAGTCTAAAAAAGCAGCCGACAGCCATCCAGAATTGCTGCATACATTAGACGTGCCAGTCCCATAAAAACACACAAAGAAACAATGTGTGTGTGCCGCCCCCGTGCCAGCAGCCAGGCTGCTTGGATCCGGATCCGCAGGGTGGCTCGAGGGATCTTCTGGACGCGGGGGTCGCACAGACACTTCGAAAAAAAGGGGACGTATTTGTACGGGATTTACCATAATGACTCTGTGACGCCACCCACAGTGTGTGGTGAGATGTGGCACCACCACTGCTGTTATGGGGTACCCGGGGGCGATGGGATGGCAGCTGGATATTAACCACTCCGTGGGTAGGGATGGATGCCCCAGGGCCCAGTGTCTCTGTGCTGAGGATGGTGATTGCAGGGGCCAGCACACCCGGTCAGACCGAGGGATATTGGTGTACTCACAGTCAATGAATCACACAAGTCCAATCGGTAAACCAAGGTGTCGGTGGCCGGCCACCGCGGCCGGGTGTATTCTGGTCCCTCACCCGGGGTGATGGTCTGTGTCACTTTCCTCTGCACTGTTTTGGTGTTTGTGGACTTCCCGGTATGGAACACGGGAGTCCACTCCCGGTACTTTTGTTGGGAGTCTTGCCCACTGACGCTGACCCTTGGGATCTACTGGGCCCTGGCAGATGCCCTATCCCCCGCAGTGGGCTGTTGTCTGCTTTTGGGACTTTGGTTGGGACAGGACCTATAATCCTGCCCTCAATTGGTTAATTAGCGAGGCCGTTGGTTCCGGTCCTGGCTTCAGGGTCCAAGTACCAACTCTGTGCACGGTTTCCGGGTTGGTTCTCCAGTGTCATTACCAGCGGGCTCCTACCCTGTCCTGATCCACCTCGGATCTCCGGCTGCCGTCTTCCCATCTCCTGACAGACACGGACCACCGTCTGCCACCTAGCCAGTACACCGGGGCTCCTACCCCGACACCTTTCCTTTCTGTCTTTGCACTTGAGCTTCACCTTCTCCTCTCCTCCTGCTCCACTCCACTCTCTGAACTCCACTCAACTCAACTCAACACAACACAACTCAACAACTAACTCTTTTCCCGCCCCGGGTTCTCCAGACCCCTAGGTGGGCGTTCTCCATCCACCTGGTCCCGCCCACTGGTGTGCCTTTCCTTCCCTGGGGGGGGTGACTAGGTTTTTGTTGGCATGATGTAACCTGGTGAGGGATGGTGTTATGTGGGGCCTATTCTATGTGTGACCACCTGGCGATGCCAGGGCGTCACATGTGCATTACACATGCGTTTTTTTCTTGTGTTTCTCACTTACTCCATTCAAGTCATATGGTGAAAAGAAGCAGGAAAAAATGCAGAAATTGACATGCTGCTTCTTTTTTCAGCAACAAACACTGCAAGGAAAAAAGAAGCAACGTGTGCACGGCAAGTCAGGATTCTCATAAACTTTTCTGGGATGCTTTTTCCTTTCTTTTATTGATTAAAAGAAGCAAGGAAAAAAAGCATGAAAAAAAAGCAATGTGGGCACAAGGCCTTTCCTCTTATTTTAATTCACAGCCAAGCTAAGTGCACAGCTGAGGGCTGCAGCCTGTAGCCATATGCTTTATCAGTGCTGGGTATAATAATATAGGGGGACCCTACCCCAAATGTTTTAATTTATTTATTTTCACTGTACGATAGGGACCTGCAGACAGGGTCTCTATTTGGAAGCATCAGAGACGCTGTCACTTAGCATGGGGGCACGTCTGACTGCTACCAATTACAGACACTGAGACTGCCGGTGGGCAGGGAAAGCAGTGCATAAGCATGAGCGATGATGTGCGGCCCTGGAAGTAGAGTGAATGGTGTCACGGCCAGGTGTACGGGCAGGCCCAGGAGGTGGATCCACTGGACCGAACTCCTAGATGGTAGGAAAGAGTCCGGCAGCTGGAACACTAGAAACAGCAGAACAGTCCTTGCACACGGGAATAGCGGAGAAGTCCCTGGGACCACGGAGTTATGGGTGGTAGTCCGGGTGACGCAGCTCAGGTTCGGAAGCCGAGATGATGTCAGGCGGGGTCCGGAACCTTGGGAGCAAGATGACGGGTCACCGCAGGGATCCGAGATGGTGCGGACTGTCAGGATGGCAGAAGGACAGCGTTCGGGGTTCAGGATACGGCAGACTGGATGGCGAGGCAAGCACGGCTCTACAAAGAGAGATAGGTGAGTACATGCACTGAAACACCAGGAGACCTGACTCCTAGCTTAGGGAACACAAAGATCAGGCCCCGCCCCCTTGGACAATACACCCCTTTATACCCTGTACCTGATTAGCCTCATTACCTGTTAATGGACGCTGGCCCTTTAAGAAAGGGTCAGTGACCGCGCGCGCGCCCTAATGCGCATGCGCGCAGCCCGGGTGCCAGAAGCCAGGGAAGGAGGCTGAGAAGAGGACGCAGGGGAGCCGGCCAGGGCCTGGGAAGCCGTCGGGCGCCGCGATCGGGGACCAGGGGGCCTGGGAAGGACGGGGACCGGAGGCTGGAGAGCGGGGAGCGTGGCAGGTGAGCCGGGGAGCGGGGCTGAGGACCCGGGGAGCGGAGCAGAGGACCCGGGGAGGGAAGCCAAGGACCCGGGGAGCGTGACAGTACCCCCCCCCCCCACGCCCCCCTCCCCGCAACCGGGACATGAAGGCACGGATCAGAGGAGTGCCCACGTTCTCCCTGGGCTCCCAGGACCTATCCTCAGGACCATACCCCTCCCAGTCCACCAGGAAGAACTGACGACCTCGAACGGTCTTCATGGCCACGATATCCCTTACCGCATAGACGTCGTCATCGGCAATAGGTGGAGGAGCCGGACAGGCAGCAGCGGAGAAGGGACCAAGGACGACCGGCTTGAGTAGGGAGACGTGGAAAGAGTTGGGAATCCTCATCGTGGCCGGGAGCTGTAGCTTGTAGGAGACCTCATTGATCTTGCTGAGGACCTTAAACGGCCCGATGTAGCGAGGACCCAGCTTGTAGGAAGGTATCTTCAATCGGATGTACTGGGAAGCAAGCCAGACCAGGTCACCAGGAGAGAAACACGGTGGGTCCAGACGCCTCTTGTCAGCGTGTTTCTTCATCCGCTGGGAAGCGCGTCCAAGGGACGCCTTGACAGAGTCCCAAATGGTAGCGAAGTCACGGGCTACAGTATCAGCCGCAGGGACATCCGAAGAAGGGGATATAGGCAATGGAACGGAGGGCTGAAGTCCGTAAACGACATGGAAGGGAGATTTGGAGGACGACTCACTGATATGGTGGTTATGTGAGAATTCAGCCCAAGGCAGAAGCGTGGACCAGTCGTCGTGATGGGCGTTGACATAGTGACGTAAGAAGGATGTCAAGATTTGATTGACCCTCTCCACTTGGCCATTAGACTGAGGATGGTAAGCAGAAGAAAAGTCCAGAGTCACTCCCAGATGCTTGCAGAGCGCCCTCCAGAAGCGGGAGGTGAACTGAGTTCCTCTGTCGGACACGATGTGGGATGGAAAGCCATGCAAGCGGAAGATGTGATGTATATAGGCTTCCGCGAGTTCCTGAGCAGAGGGCAGTCCAGCCATAGGGACGAAGTGAGCCATTTTGGAGAACCGGTCCACCACGACCCATATGACTGTGTGTCCGGAGGATAATGGCAAGTCCGTAATAAAATCCATCGCTATGTGTTGCCACGGAACTGAGGGTATAGGCAGAGGCAGAAGACGGCCATAGGGCAGGTGTTTGGGTGTCTTGTTCCTGGCACAAGAGGAGCAGGCAGAGACATAAGCCGCTACGTCCGTGCGAAGGGATGGCCACCAGTAATGGCGTACAATCGCACCCCATGTTCTCTTCTGGCCTGCATGACCGGCTGTTTTGGAGGCATGACCCCAGTGTAACACTTTTTGCCTGTCAGTCTCAGAGACATAGGTCTTCCCGGGCGGTATCTGGGCCAGAGTGACAGGGGCCACCGGAATAATCTTGCTAGGAGGGATGATAGGTTGGATAGTCTCTTCCTCCTGCTCCATGGGCACGAAAGACCTAGACAAGGCATCAGCGCGTACATTCTTGTCCGCGGGTCTGAAATGGAGCTGGAAGTCAAACCTGGCAAAGAATAAGGACCACCTGGCTTGCCGTGGGTTCAGTCGCTGAGCGGACCGCAGGTATTCCAGGTTCTTGTGGTCCGTGTAGATAATCACGGGGTACACTGCTCCTTCCAGGAGGTAGCGCCACTCCTCCAGAGCCAGTTTGACCGCCAATAGTTCTTGGTCACCGATGGTGTAATTACGTTCCGGCGCTGAGAAGCTCTTGGAGAAGAAACCGCAAGTCACCATCTTGCCGGAGGAGGATTTCTGCATGAGCACTGCTCCAGCCCCCGAGGAGGAGGCATCCACTTCCAAGGTGAACTGGCGGTTTAACTCCGGACGGTGGAGTACAGGAGCGGAGGCAAATGCTCGCTTCAGGGAGCAAAACGCGGCGTCGGCCGCAGGTGACCAGTCCTTTGGATTAGCCTCCTTTTTGGTCAAAGCGGAGAGAGGAGCAGTCAGGGCAGAGAAGTGAGGGATAAACTGGCGGTAGTAGTTGGCGAATCCCAGGAACCGTTGGATTGCCTTCAGTCCAGAAGGAGGAGGCCAGTTGAGTATGGAGGAGACCTTCTTTGGATCCATCTGCAGTCCAGTGCCCGAGATGATGTATCCCAGGAAAGGGAGAGAAGACTGCTCAAAGACGCACTTCTCATATTTGGCGTAAAGACGATTCTCCCTCAGTCTTTGCAGAACCAGCTGTACGTTCTCTCTATGGGTCTGGAGGTCCGGAGAGAAGATAAGGATGTCATCCAGATAAACTACGACACAGACGTAGAGGAGGTCCCGGAATATGTCGTTCACCAATTCTTGGAAGACTGCTGGTGCGTTACACAGGCCGAAGGGCATCACGCAGTATTCATAGTGCCCATCGCGAGTATTAAACGCGGTCTTCCATTCGTCCCCAGAGCGGATACGAACTAGGTTGTAGGCACCCCGAAGATCCAGCTTGGTGAACACACGGGCTCCTCTGAGCCGGTCGAACAATTCGGGGATGAGCGGCAGAGGGTACTTGTTTTTGACGGTGATCTGATTTAGACCCCGGTAGTCGATGCATGGGCGTAGGTCACCCTCTTTCTTCTTCACGAAGAAGAAGCCTGCTCCCGCAGGAGAGGAGGATCTCCGGATGAATCCTTTTGCCAGGCTCTCTGTGATGTAGGTAGACATGGCCCTGGTTTCGGCCGGAGACAACGGATATATCCGTCCTCGAGGTGGTGTTGTTCCTGGGAGCAGGTCGATGGCACAATCGTAGGGACGGTGTGGCGGAAGTACCTCAGACTCCTTCTTGTCATAAACGTCTGCGAAGGACCAATAGGCCGAGGGCAGTTCCGGTAGGTTCTCTGGAACCGGAGGTCGTCGGATAGGTTGTATGGACTTCAGACACTTCTCATGACAAGCAGAACCCCATCGGGTGATTTCGCCAGTACCCCAGCTGACTGATGGTTCGTGTGTCCGCAACCAGGGAAGTCCCAGCAGGATCTGGTGGGACATGTGTGGAAGGACGTAGAGAGTGATGTTCTCGGTGTGCAGGGCACCGATACGCAGTTCGACCGGTCTGGTGACCCAGGAGATGGTATCAGAGAGGGGTCTCCCATCCACAGAGGCAATCACTAGGGGCTTCTCGAGTAGAGTAACAGGCAGCTGGTACTTGTCCACCGTGGCCTGCTGGATGAAATTGCCTGCTGCTCCAGAGTCGAGGTACGCCTCAGCCGTGAAGCGCGTCTCTCCCGTTGACACTTGCACAGTCCACATAACCGGGTCTGAGAGAGTCCCAGCACCTAGGGTGGCCTCTCCTACCAACCCTAGGCTTTGGAGTTTCCCGGCCTTTCCGGACAGGAGCGTAGGAGGTGAGTGTCCTCTCCGCAGTAAAAGCAGAGGCCCTTGGCGAGCCGCTCTGCTCGACGTTGTTCAGATTGCCGTACTCGGTCGATCTGCATGGGCTCGTGGACGGGAATCCCAGCTGTTGATGACTGCGATACGGAGGGCTTCTGTGGAGGAGGGGAATGTCGTACCGGACGTCTCTCCCGAGACAGCTCTTTGGAGCGCTCCTGAAAACGAATGTCCACTCGAGTTGCTAGGGCAATCAGGGCATCTAGGGTGGAGGGCACGTCACGACCCGCCAACTCATCTTTGATGCGACTCGAGAGTCCTTCCCAGAAGGCGGCTGTTAGGGCCTCATTATTCCACCCGAGTTCAGAAGCCAACGTGCGGAAACGGATGGCGTATTGGCCCACCGTCAGTGTTCCTTGACGTAAGCGGAGGAGGGATGAAGCAGACGCAGAGGCGCGTCCCGGCTCGTCAAAGGTGCTGCGGAAGGCCTGCAGGAACTCTTGAAGATCCTTGGTCATAGGGTCCTCCTTCTCCCACAACGGGTTCATCCACGCCAGTGCCTCGCCCTCCAGGTGAGACATGATGAAGGCGACCTTGGCTTGGTCGGAGGCAAACAGATGTGGCAGCTGCGTGAAGTGGAGGGAGCATTGGTTTATAAACCCCCTGCAAGTCTTGGGATCTCCGGCGTACCGGGGTGGTGAGGCCAAACGCAGTCTGGAAGCATCCGAAGAAGCGGCCACGGGAGCGGGGGACGTGGCTTGACTAGTGGCGGCTTGGGATGTTGTAGACGTGACTGCCGCTTGTAGCATGGTCAGGCGGGTGTCCACGGAAGTCATGAAGTTCAGCATGCGGGTCTGGACTTCACGCTGGCGTTGGAGTTCCTCTTGCAAGGCCGCTAGTGCTGCAGCGGGATCCATGGCCTGATCTTACTGTCACGGCCAGGTGTACGGGCAGGCCCAGGAGGTGGATCCACTGGACCGAACTCCTAGATGGTAGGAAAGAGTCCGGCAGCTGGAACACTAGAAACAGCAGAACAGTCCTTGCACACGGGAATAGCGGAGAAGTCCCTGGGACCACGGAGTTATGGGTGGTAGTCCGGGTGACGCAGCTCAGGTTCGGAAGCCGAGATGATGTCAGGCGGGGTCCGGAACCTTGGGAGCAAGATGACGGGTCACCGCAGGGATCCGAGATGGTGCGGACTGTCAGGATGGCAGAAGGACAGCGTTCGGGGTTCAGGATACGGCAGACTGGATGGCGAGGCAAGCACGGCTCTACAAAGAGAGATAGGTGAGTACATGCACTGAAACACCAGGAGACCTGACTCCTAGCTTAGGGAACACGAAGATCAGGCCCCGCCCCCTTGGACAATACACCCCTTTATACCCTGTACCTGATTAGCCTCATTACCTGTTAATGGACGCTGGCCCTTTAAGAAAGGGTCAGTGACCGCGCGCGCGCCCTAATGCGCATGCGCGCAGCCCGGGTGCCAGAAGCCAGGGAAGGAGGCTGAGAAGAGGACGCAGGGGAGCCGGCCAGGGCCTGGGAAGCCGTCGGGCGCCGCGATCGGGGACCAGGGGGCCTGGGAAGGACGGGGACCGGAGGCTGGAGAGCGGGGAGCGTGGCAGGTGAGCCGGGGAGCGGGGCTGAGGACCCGGGGAGCGGAGCAGAGGACCCGGGGAGGGAAGCCAAGGACCCGGGGAGCGTGACAGATGGCCGCATAAGCAGTTACAGCTGCACCTGAAACTCAGTAAGTATAGCGCGCTTGCTTTATTATTTTTTTTTCATTATTTCTCCTTAATTTTTTTTATTACCCAAGTGCCGTTTCCAAATCAATACCCAGATTTCTCTGAGAATTCCACGCCTGGGCCCGGAACTCGGGTACCTTTGGATCCGCACAGGTCCGAACTTTTACAGTCCGGGTCCGTCCATCACTACTAGGGAGTAATTCAGATGTAATCAAAACAAGTCTGTTACAAAGAGACGAGACGTTTATTGGATTTTTACCATGAATTCACTGATCCTGCAATGTTTTTCTCTAACATCAATAAATAGATTTTCTACTATTGGATTGTATCTTTCTTTTGTCATAAATTGTAACACTATTTTGTAGCATTGAATGTTTTATGTAAGGTTTCTTAGTATGCTCGATTATTTAACCCCTGAATGAAGGAGCCAATTTTAACCTTTATGACCAGGCCAAATTTTAGAAATCTGACCAGTGTTAATTTATGATGTAATAACTCTGAAATGCTTCAGTGGATCCTGGTGATTCTGAAATTGTTTTTTTCGCGTGACATTTTGTACTTCATGATGATGGTAAATTTACGATGATATTTTTTGTTTATTTGTTAAAAGATCGGAAATTTGGAGAAAAAAATTAGCTATTTCCTAATTTTGAATTTTTCTACCCTTAAACCAAAGTTATGTCACTAACATTTCCCACATGTCTACTTTACATCAGCACAATTTTTGAAACATATATCTATTTTTTTGTTAGCAAGTTAGAAAGCTTAAAAGTTTATCAGCAATTTCTCATTTTTCCAACAAAATTTACATAACCATTTTTTTAGGTACCACATCACATCTGAAGTGACTTTGAGAGGCCTATATGACAGAAAATACCAAAAAGTGACATGAAACTGTACCCCTCAAAGTACTCAAAACCACATCAAAGAAGTTTATTAACCCTTCAGGTGCAAGTGGAATGGAAAAAAAAATGTACCTAAAAATGTTGCTTTAGCCCCAATATATTCACTTTTACAAGAAATAGCATGACAAAATAAACCCCAGAATTAGTTCCCCAGTTTCTTCTGAGCACGCTAATACTCCACATGTGGTCAGAAATCTCTGTTTGGACAAATGGGAGGACTCGGAGCACCATTTGAATTTTGTAACACAAATTTTGCTGAAATAGAATGCAGGCACCATTGTTTATTGAAAGATGGGAAGATACGCTAACTAAGTGCTCTAGGGCACTGATTGAGCTATTAATTGGCTTGGATAATAAATCTATTGAGATAGTAGAAAAAGATATCGATACATTTAAACTACAAATTCAAGAGAATCTTTCTTCAGAAGAATTCTCAAAGTTTGATAAAGAACTGGACATAGAAATTAGTAAATGTAAAAAGGAAGTTCAGGAGAGAAAAATTAAAAAATTACAACGAGATCTTGCTGACTATCGTAACAACAAAGTGTATCGGTGGTACAATAATAATCAGAAGAACAAAATAGGACGAGATTCACGGTTCATTACATCTAATTTGTCTGAGGAAGCATGTGGCGAGCATTTTTTAGCCAAGCGGCAAGGGAGGGGAGATGGTTCAGAACACGGCCCCATGCCCAATGCCAACAACCCAGGAAGTTCTACAAGACTTTTGAGAAACCAGAAAAAATATGGATACAAAACCAAGACAAATTAAAGGTAATTAATTTATCTAACAGAAATCTACCTAAAGCTCAAATATGTGTTTTAGAGAAGGGGCTTACTTTTTCTCCTACGACGCATCTTGATCATTTCATTCTCATTAAAGGTTTGGAACTCTTTGCTAGGAAGTTAAGGTTTAAGAAATTCTTCTCTTCTGATGATAATGGCAATTTTTCTACCTTTAAGGAACAATAAGCCCTGACAGACCTTCAAACCTTATTGAATGAGCAGCAGAAGGTGGATGAGTCGAATCAAGCAAGTATTCCCATATATCTACATGGCCAAACACAGGTTTTACCTCCTTATGGTCTCAGCCCAAATGTGGACATCTTTGTGGAATTGGAAAGGAAAGAACTATTAACCATTCCAGAAAAAGTAACAGATCATAATTTAACATTTAAAGAAAGATCAGCAATTAAAGAGTTAAAAAATATGAAGGATGTGGTGATAAAACCAGCTGATAAGGGGGGAAATCTTGTAGTTTGGCCTGCAGATATGTATGAGCGTGAGGTGTTTCGGCAGCTTAATGATTCAACTTGCTATAAAAAATTAAGGAATAATCCAACTATACAATATAAAACAATATTGGACAATATTGTCAAGACTGGATTTAGGAAGTGAATCATTACAGAGAAAACGAAAGATGGGCTTCTGACGAGCCATCCAAGAATTTCAACCTTCTATATAACACCAAAAATCCATAAAGATAAAGACAACCCCCCAGGATGCTCTATAGTGTCAGTAATAGGAGGACTTAATGAGAAAATCTGTAGATTTGTTGACTTTTATCTTCAGGGATCCGTCGGGACCCTGCCATCATATATCAGGGATTCAACTGATGTACTCAGACGTCTTAACAATATTCAGCTTGAGCCACACATGTTTCTGGTCACATGTGACGTTGAGGCATTATATACATCAATAGCTCATGACCATGGTACTGCTGCGTCGAGGACCTACCTACAGATGACTAATATGGACAAGGAACTTAATGATTTTGTTATGGAATTGTTGGAGTTTGCCTTAGGGCACAACTATTTCATATTTAACGACCGCTATTACCTACAACTCTAGGGAGTGGCAATGGGGGTGACTTGTGCGCCTTCATATGCCAACATATTCCTGGGGCTGTGGGAGTGGGAGGCTGTACAATCTGTGGTGGGCTTTGACGCAGTGGTATCATGGTATCGATACATAGATGACATCCTTTTTATATGGCAGGGTTCTGTGGCATCCCTGCAGACATTCTTACAACAACTAAATAATAACCATCTAAATATAAAATTGACATCTAGCTATGATTATGAGAGAACGGAATTCTTGGATGTCTTGATCAGAAGGAGTGAAGATGGCCATCTTGAGACAGATGTTTTTCGTAAGAGTACAGCGACCAATTCGCTTTTGCATCCATCTTCCTCCCACCATCCACAGACGATCAGGGCAGTGCCTACTGGGCAATTTTTGCGCATGCAGAGAATTTGTTCAAAGGATATAGATTTTGAGGGCCAGGCCAGACACCTTAGTGGTAATCTTAAAGAGAGAGGCTACAGACCCTATAATATCAGACAGGGCTATATTCGGGCTGCCAATAGTAAACATGAAGGACTCCTATTGACACATAAGAAGAACACTGATCTACAACCAGTTAGATTTGTCACTAACTTTAATGAGAAATGGATCAAAATCAGAGATTTTTCAAAAATATTGGGAGATACTATTGGCTGATCAGGAGTTAGCTAAAAATCTTACCACCTATCCATCTATGACATGGAGGAGATCTAAAAAGCTAAAAGATTTTCTCACCCGAAGCCATTATGTTCCACCACCTCAAAACCCTTTTTGTCAGAAGGGACCAAAAAGGGGATGTTTCCAGTGTGGACACTGTACAGCATGCAAATATATAGACAAATGTACAACGTTTTCAAATAGTATGGGAACTAAAACTTTCTCCATTACTTACAACATCACTTGCAGGACGGAGATGGTTGTGTACTATGCCAGCTGCCCTTGTAACAAAATATACATAGGGATGACCACCAGGAAGCTGAGGGTGAGAACCTCGGAACAAATCCGTCATAACACTTTTTCAGTTATCACACATGTAATCCCAATGGATTCCGAGTGAAGGGTATAGACTATATCCGTTTGGGAGCTAGAGGAGGAAATTATAAGAGTTAACTCTTAAAGAAGGAGAAAAAATAGATGGTTGTTCTTGACACTCTGATGCCCAGAGGATTAAATGAGGCCTTGAGTTTCAAACCTTTCTTACCTACATAGCGCGAATGTTAATGTGTTCTTTACTTTATCATATTTTAATGTTTCCCTTTCTTTCTTTTGTGCCCTTAATTCAACCACAGTGACCTCTATATATATAATTTTGATGCCATATATCCTGCCTGATTATGGGTGTGCATTGGACCAAGCCGATGTTACGTCTGGATCTATTTTTGGAAACCACTGAAGAAAATAATGATGGAACCTACAGTTAGGTCCAGAAATATTTGGACAGTGACACAATTTTCGCGAGTTGGGCTCTGCATGCCACCACATTGGATTTGAAATGAAACCTCTACAACAGAATTCAAGTGCAGATTGTAACGTTTAATTTGAAGGTTTGAACAAAAATATCTGATAGAAATTGTAGGAATTGTACACATTTCTTTACAAACACTCCACATTTTAGGAGGTCAAAAGTAATTGGACAAATAAACCAAACCCAAAAAAAAATTTTTTATTTTCAATATTTTGTTGCGAATCCTTTGGAGGCAATCACTGCCTTAAGTCTGGAACCCATGGACATCACCAAACGCTGGGTTTCCTCCTTCTTAATGCTTTGCCAGGCCTTTACAGCCGCAGCCTTCAGGTCTTGCTTGTTTGTGGGTCTTTCCGTCTTAAGTCTGGATTTGCGCAAGTGAAATGCATGCTCAATTGGGTTAAGATCTGGTGATTGACTTGGCCATTGCAGAATGTTCCACTTTTTTGCACTCATGAACTCCTGGGTAGCTTTGGCTGTATGCTTGGGGTCATTGTCCATCTGTACTATGAAGCGCCGTCCGATCAACTTTGTGGCATTTGGCTGAATGTGGGCTGAAAGTATATCCCGGTACACTTCAGAATTCATCCGGCTACTCTTGTCTGCTGTTATGTCATCAATAAACACAAGTGACCCAGTGCCATTGAAAGCCATGCATGCTCATGCCATCACGTTGCCTCCACCATGTTTTACAGAGGATGTGGTGTGCCTTGGATCATGTTTCCTTTCTTCTCCAAACTTTTTTCTTCCCATCATTCTGGTACAGGTTGATCTTGGTCTCATCTGTCCATAGAATACTTTTCCAGAACTGAGCTGGCTTCATGAGGTGTTTTTCAGCAAATTTAACTCTGGCCTGTCTATTTTTGGAATTGATGAATGGTTTGCATCTAGATGTGAACCCTTTGTATTTACTTTCATGGAGTCTTCTCTTTACTGTTGACTTAGAGACAGATACACCTACTTCACTGAGAGTGTTCTGGACTTCAGTTGATGTTGTGAACGGGTTCTTCTTCACCAAAGAAAGTATGCGGCGATCATCCACCACTGTTGTCATCCGTGGACGCCCAGGCCTTTTTGAGTTCCCAAGCTCACCAGTCAATTCCTTTTTTCTCAGAATGTACCCGACTGTTGATTTTGCTACTCCAAGCATGTCTGCTATCTCTCTGATGGATTTTTTCTTTTTTTTCAGCCTCAGGATGTTCTGCTTCACCTCAATTGAGAGTTCCTTAGACCGCATGTTGTCTGGTCACAGCAACAGCTTCCAAATGCAAAACCACACACCTGTAATCAACCCCAGACCTTTTAACTACTTCATTGATTACAGGTTAACGAGGGAGACGCCTTCAGAGTTAATTGCAGCCCTTAGAGTCCCTTGTCCAATTACTTTTGGTCCCTTGAAAAAGAGGAGGCAATGCATTACAGAGCTATGATTCCTAAACCCTTTCTCCAATTTGGATGTGAAAACTCTCATATTGCAGCTGGGAGTGTGCACTTTCAGCCCATATTATATATATAATTGTATTTCTGAACATGTTTTTGTAAACAGCTAAAATAACAAAACTTGTGTCACTGTCCAAATATTTCTGGACCTAACTGTATATACAGAAGATAGTTGTCTGGTCATATGGAATTATATTATGATAAAATTGATGTTTGTCTACTCTACTTTTGGTATATGTGGATGTAGGAATAGTACTATTATATCCATTCTTTGGACATATTGAATATATTACTGTGTTTCTAGATAAATGTAATCATATAACTTGGTGTTAACATTAAAATATGTCTTTTTGTATCTGTAAGTTTACATATAACATAGATGGAGATATAGACCTGGATCATTAGGATAATATGGATGTGATATATATGTATTGGATTCATTTTTTACCTCAAACATATGGGCTTTAATACTGTAATATGCACCTATGGATGGGTGTTGTGAATGTTAGTTATGTTTTGGCTGCTGGGAGGCTCCCTCTGGTGGCCAGGAATGGTTTGGACTTGGACCAGGTGTGTTGTGCTATGGGTGTTTCCTTTGCTAACTCTCCACTTATTTAAATCCTGGTCTGATTGCAGGCGGTGCCGGATGTCATTTGTTCTTTGTATCACCAGCCTGCTTCATCCTGCTCCACACCACATCTTCCCCAGATAAGTGCTTGCTCTTTATTTATTGTCTGGTTCTTTTGCTTATCTGGGTTTGTCATTTGCTGTGGTTGTTTTCAGTTTTTTGCATGCAGGGATCTTTCCCCTTAGTCTTGGCTGGGGAACTCCCTGCAGTTCTGTGTGGAGTATAGCTCCTTTGGGTCCATGTGTTTGTAGCTTGTTGAATTTGTTATTATTCTTGTTTTCTGTTCATTGGTATGACAAGGGCACCTGGTATAGGACGGAGTTCAGATCGTGCGATCTGAGGGCCTTTTTGTACTATCTGGAAGTTGGTATTTTGCAGGGTTTTTCTCTGGCCACCATCAGTCCCTTTCCTGTCCTTTCCTATTTTAGTCAGTGGGGGCCTCACCTTTTGCTAATCCTGTCATCTATCTGTGTATTGTGTTTTTCCTATATCACCGCAGTCTTTTAATGTGGGGGGCTTGCTATTCTTGCCTATTTTCTGAGGCAGAGAGTTATTCATCTTTCCTACCTTTAGGATAGTTAGTTCTCCGGCTGGGTTCGCGGTGCACAGGATGTTAGTTCACCCCTTGGCTACTTCTAGTTGTGATGGTTAGTAATGAGATGGCGGCCAGATTAGTTTCCAATGCTCTTCTCACCTTTTACCAATGATTTGTGGTGGTCTTCCATGGTTCCGGATCATAACAGATGGGTTACTGATTTATGACATTGATGGTCATGTGATTTTTGATATAGTATGCATTTGCTATTTAAGTATACATATATACATACCAGTGGTTGATATGATTAGGCAGTCATTGATGTTATGACAGCACGGCTTTACCATCAAGGTTGTTATCCGGGGGTCGCACAGAGATCATGCGCTGTGCAGTTCCCATGGGTGATTCGCCAAAAGAGTGAGTGGTATGGGGGCGTGATGTGTTATCCGGTCCCCGTGACTACTCGGCGTCACATAATCACATACTGCATAACTCGCAGTCATGTGACTGATGACACTCTCAACATGCGACTCACCCACTGGACGCACATCATGACACTCAGTGTGCCCGGAACCGGTATACACTCGACAGCTGATACTGATGGTACTGCGTATATAAGGGCATACACTACATTTTCATCATGCCTCCTGACGAAACCGGAAGCGGTGAAATGCGCGTCGAGGTGGGAATAGCGTTCTGGGTCTGTGACGATCGATGCACATATGGCTTCAGGTAATGACTAGTTATATGCCTGCCGGTAGTGATATGATGTGATGTTGAATTGTATGGACACATCTATTGTAACATGACATGCTATGTGTGATAAAAGGTCTATGAGGCCGGTATACATACATGCCCACAAGTATTAGAAGTGTTTTTGTGGCACATAATATAGTGTCTCTGGTATGGGTATTACATCGTACATGGCTGGAATGGTATATTTATAGGATATGATCTATGCATTCTACTGCTGTTATGTACACCATAGAATAGATTTGATATATTTGGTGAATTAGTATTTTTTGTTAATGGTGATTATATCTTATCAGCATCTGATTATTATATCATCGATTTGTTTGCATATCCAGTATACTATATATCCATATGCTATGTAGAATTTATGTACTAGCCTTTAAATTCATGTGCAATTGATTGCCTGCACTCCCATATAGCTACTCTTAGTAGTGCGACCCATTCCCCTTATACCCATACAGTTGTAGCCTATGCATAAAGTAATTTTATATTATTGTCTAGATTTTGTATGATATTTAATAAACTTTCTACTGATGCAAAAAGATTTTGGGGACCTGAATTGCTGTATGTAGGTTGTTGGATTTTCTCAGGGACATATAATACTACCTATTTATAGGCTATTTATAGGTTGTATACCATGTTGCATTTGCTGGGCCCCTAAGGTACCTAAAAAGAAGCAACCCTTCACAAGTTACCCTATTTTAGAAACTAGCTGCATCAAGGCTATTATCTAGGGTTGCCATGAGCTCCTTGAACCCACAGGTACTTCACAGAATTTCATAACATTAAGTCGTCATATTGAAAATTTTCATTTTTTTCACAAATATCTTTCATTATCACCAAATTTTGCAGTTTTATAAAAGGTAACACTAAAAACTGAACCCCAACTTGATACCCACTTTCTTAGGAATGCTGTGATACCTTACATGTACACAAAAAGCTCTGTTTGGACAAATGGGAGGGTTTGGAACAGAAGGAGCAATAATTGAATTTTGGAAAGCAAATTTGGTTGAAATACATTGCGGGCACCATGTTGCATTTGCATGGCCCCTCAGCTACCTAAACAGTAGAAACCCCCCACAAGTGACCACATTTTTCAAATTCGACTCCTCTAGGTTTTTTTCCAGGGGTATAGTGAGCTTTTTGAATGCACTCACATGTACTTCACAGAATTTGATAAAATTAGGTTGTCATATTGAAAATTGTCTTTTTTTCACAAAACTGTTGCTTTTATCTCTAAATTTTGCAGTTTTACAAAAGGAGACACCAAAACGTAGACCCTACAGGTTGTTACCCACTTTATTGTGAGTGCAGCAACACTCTGGGTATAGTCAAAAAGTTTTGTTTATACAAACGGGAGGGAGGGGTCAGAACAGAAGGAGCAATATTTGAATATTGGAAAGCTATTTGGCTGCAATAAATTGCAGGCACTACGTCGCATTTGCCAGGCTTCAAAGGTATCTAAACAGCAAAAAACTCTCAAAAGGGACCCCATTTTGGAAACTAGACATCTCAAGGATTTTATCCAGGGGCATAAAGAGCAACCCCCAGGTACTTTACAGCACTTAATGAATTAATGGACACTAGCACTCTGAGAACTATCTTACTGGGTAAAGTGTGTCTGAGGGGTGGATAGTAGATAACAATAAAGAGGTATAAAAGTGTGTGAATTTAAAAATATGGACCTGGAACAAACGAGTTTTAATATAAAAATGTTTGTTTATAATTTGTATGTTTAAAACCCTAATCATAAAAGGATACTAGAACCCAGAAGAGGACATTGGTTGTAAGCGGTGGGTAGTCGGCAGGGTCCACATAGAACCTGTCAAGGGTAAAAAGACAAAAAATGCAAAGTACTACCGAGCTATCAATTTCAAGGGTTACCACATTACCTGAGAGGGGAGGAGTGTGGGAAGTTGCAGGGCTCAGGTAGATGACGTAAGGTGAAAAGAAGTACCTGTGAAGAAAATGGCATAGAGGAATAGCCAATGTGGGTCGGGTCTCCTAGGATGAGGGTGAATACAGCGCTGATAATAACCTTAATGCAGTGTAGAGATCACTGCTGCTTTGTGATGCAAGTATAGAGCACAGCTTAGAGATACCTGCGTGGAACACTGGAGTGCCACAGCTCTTGCTGGGAGGGGGGGTGTACTGGAAGAAGGACAGTGAGGGAACAGTATGGGGGGCACTCAATAATGTGCCCTCTTTCTCTATATTGTCACCTCATCCTGTGTCCTCGATTGATATACTGCTCTTACCCCATACTGTGCCTTCCTTCCATACACTGCTCCCATACTATATATTGCACACTGTTTACTGGCCCCACACAAAGCCTTCAAGCTATATTTTGCCCCCTATACCGTGCCCTTTCACAATATACTGCTGCCCATACTGTGCCTTCCTTCAATACTCCCCGCTCTCTCACACTATACCTCGCCCCTATATTGTGCCCTCACACTATATACTGTCCCCCCATACTGTGCCCTTTCACTATATACTGCTGCCCATACCTTGTCGTCCTTCAATACACCCCTCCAGACTGTGTCCTCACTATAATCTGCCCCCTTATACTGTGCCCTTGACATATACTGCCCCACAAACTGTGCACCACTGCTCCTCCTTTCTCATTCAGATAGCTGAGCTAACAGGAGAGATCATTTGTGTTGAGCTACAACTAGGGTCCATTTACCCTAAGCAATCTGTGCCTGAAAACAGATCTGGGGTCATTTAATTGCCTGTTTAGACAGGCTGACTGTACTTATGGTGCATGTGACGCCCTGACAAAATCAGGTTGTCACAGAGGACTGCATCCATCTCCCAGATGCAGGACACTCTTCCCTTTGGCCTTCCAACACAACCCAACCTGGGTACACAACACCAGCCACAAAAGCCTAGTCACCCCCCCCAAGGACAATAGGGACACACCAGTAGGCGGGGCCAGGCAGATGGTGACGCCCACCTAGGGGTTCTGAGGTGTCCGGGGTGGGACAAGTTCAGTTGAAGTTGAAGTTGAAGTTGGAGTTGGAGTTGAGTAGAGAAGAGTGGAGTTAATGTTGTGAGGAGACAGGAAGTGAGAGGAGCGAAGTAGTAGTCAGGGGTTGTAGCTCCCGGACGACTCGACTACTTGAGCTGACTAGGTGGCAGACGGCAGAGCAGGGCCACAGGTGATGGAGATCCGGTCGCAGGAAACTTTAAGTGGACCGGGGAAGAGTTGTAGCCCGCCACTGCTGATGACGGGAATCCGGTCAGGAGGCCATGCACAGTCGGGGTACCTGGACCCTAGGGTGAGGACAGCTGCAAGCACCTTTCCAATTAACCAGCAAGGGACAAGATTCCAAGTCTTGTCCCACTAACAGCCCAGATAGAGCGAGACGGAAGCCCAACGAGAGGGATAGGGCGTCTACAAGTGCCTGCTAAGATCCCGTAGGTCAGTTCTCACGGGCTGCAGCTCCCACACCAAAGACACTGGGAGTGGACTTTCCCCGTTTCAAATGGATTAGTCAACACACGAGACACCAACCTAAAGTGCAGGAGGAAGGGCCCCTGTTCTGTCCACCGGTGTGCAGGACCCGAGCACAGCCCTCCGGAGGTTACCGGTTACCGACAGTTGGTTTACTTTCTGGACTCTGTGTGACTTTATTCAAAACAGTGAGTACACCGGCATCATCCGGTCCATCACCTCAGGCTGCGCCCCATCCATCTATCTCACCAGCACCTGGGCCCCGGAACAATACCTCCCCTACCCGTGGAGGGGATACCATCCTGCTGCCCCGCTCCATCCGCCCCGGGCACCCCATACCAAGGCAGCGGCAGTGTCACCAACAATCACCGCAACCCACGGGTGGCATCACTGACACAATCTTCCCCATATAAAATTAACCCCCCCTTTTCCCTTGCGGGCGACGGACAGCTGCACGCGCCCGGGTCCGGTTGCCACTCGAGCCACAGCAATGACCCCAGATCCGAGCGTCTCGAGCAGCCCCCCTGCCGTGGTCTGTCCCCTACCTGCAACATGCACATAGAACGATCAGTAACAGATCAATATTTGCAGACGGTCATTGTTCTTGGCAAACTTGTCCAGTTTACAAATTAGGATGTATAGTGAAGAACAATAATTTTTTTTAAGTCAGCAAAGATCATTTCACCCAATGAACGAATATTTTGCTCTTTCTTTGGGTGATCAGTAGCCTATTTATATTGCATGACTATACGAGTGTTCCTAGTATCATGTTTTCATGATAATCGTACAGTGTGAATTTTCCCCCAACTTCAGTAGATAGCATATCCTTATAGATTTAGGCACATAAATAGTTTCTTTTTAATTATTGATAGCAATACTTATAGCTTTACATGTCTTCCCAAAAGTCTCCTTTAAAATTTGAACAGTTAATAAAGTGTCGTTCATGTATCACTTTAATGCATTTGCAATTTATGACTTATTAATGCGACTGCTATTGAATGAATGAGTTATTTTATGCAAGGGCCTCAAGTTCATAGTTTTGCATCCGACTTTACATATACGTCAACTGTGATATTTTGAACCCACTGAAATCTGCTAAATATAAATATGATTATTCGGCTTGTTAAAGCAAGTGGAGGTAATAATCAAAAGTAACATTTGAGCTCATGCAAACAGCCAATAAAAGTAAAAATTAGAAATAAGTGACACGGGTCATAGAGGATTAATGCAGACTTACTGTGAATGTGGGAATAATGTAAATACACGCCACCCATAGGTTGGCATATAATCTTAAATAAATGACATAAATATAAATACCTACAACATACATATCAGAGGGCAGATTTTGTCGTTCTAAGACCTGTTTTAGACATCCAAAAATCACAGACCTAGCTTGAAGTGCAATACCTGGTCTGACCACTGGGTATCCTGACTGCGCTAACCAGAATACCTCATAGACTTACTGTATATGCTACAGTTAACCCAGGTCTGGAGACCATGCATTCTGGCTGATTATAGGGATCCAAAGAACAGCGTATATTTCACGGTAGTATGACATTAGCCTAAAGCGGGCTTTACACGCTGCGACATCGCTAATGCGGAGTCGTTGGGGTCACGGATTTTGTGACGCACATCCGGCCGCATTAGCGATGCCGTTGCGTGTGACACCGATAAGCGATTTTGCATCGTTGCAAAAACGTGCAAAATCGCTAATCGGCGACATGGGGGTCCATTCTCAATTATCGTTACTGCAGCAGTAACGAAGTTGCTCCTCGTTCCTGCGGCAGCACACATCGCTGCGTGTGACGCCGCAGGAGCGAGGAAGCTCTCCCTACCTGCCTCCCGGCCGCTATGAGGAAGGAAGGAGGTGGGCGGGATGTTACGTCCCGCTCATCTCCGCCCCTCCGCTGCTATTGGGCGGCAGTTCAGTGACGCTTCAGTGACGTCGCTGTGACGCCGCACGGACCGCCCCCTTAGAAAGGAGGCGGTTCGCCGGTCACAGCGACGTCGCCGGACAGGTAAGTATGTGTGACGGCTGTTGTGCGGCACGGGCAGCGATTTGCCCGTGTCGCGCAACAGCTGGGGGCGGGTACCCACACTAGCGATATTGGGACCGATATCGCAGTGTGTAAAGTAGCCTTTACTCTGCATTCACATATAAGATCAAATGTCCATGTACTCTCCAATTTCTTTTCAAAGAGAGCTCACGGACCCAAAAAGCTGCATGACAAACTGATAGTGAGATCCATAAAACCCTGAGCTAACCTTATCACGCTGCTGCATGTCGGGGCCGAGGAATACATGTGATCAGGAAGGAGGGAGCTGCGGTCACTGCCATTCTCTTCAGCAGCAGGTACGCCGGGCACACAATACCACTCCATGCTGCCTCCTGGTCCTGCTGGTTTCAGCTGTACAGTGCGATTGTGCACAAGGCAAACTAATGCTGCCCGGCGTGCATGCTGCTGAGGAGATCGGCGGTGACTGGAGATGGAGCGGCCCACTACAGTGACCGACCCTTAGGGCATTTGTTAGCATTCTGGCCCTGGATGCAACTACTGTAGATTGACACATGAGAAAAAAAGGTTAGTTTTATAGGAAAATCCACACAGATGTGTAAATGTAGACTAACTAGCACATTTCATTTATCAGATCAAACTTAAAGGGTTTATTCACTACTCGGACCACCCCTTCTTAATTATCTTTCCTCCAAGTAAAATAATAATATCTATACTCACCTCCGATGCCACCACCATTCCAGCGGTGATAGCACTGTCTCTCCAGGGGCTCCTGTTGCATGATATCATGCTATCCTATGATATTTTTGTTCAATCCATTTAATTAAACCTGAAAGTCTATAATTCAATTGCATCTCAGTTCATTAATTTTTCAAATAGTGGCATTCAGACCCCAAATCATGAATATTCGATAACTCACCTAAGATTTCTGGACCTTCCTATACATGCCCAACAGTGGCCATTATCTGGATGGATGTCATAGTGACACGCCCCACCGGGGCCTGGGGGTACTCATTACCGGGCTGTGGTTCTGTTTCTGCTCTGAGGATGTCACGGCAACAGGGCCTGGTTCCGTGACCCCAGTGGTGTCGTTAATTAAAATGACGTAGGGGAATATTTACATGGGATATGCCGTGACACCGCCTCTGGTATGTGGCAAGATAGGTGCCGCTGTTGCTATCCAGTTCCCTTGGGGTCGGTGGTGATGCAGCTTAGTTGGTATAGCTCTCCATAGGTAGAGCTGAGCCCCAGAGCTGTTGGGAATAGTAGTCTTTACAGATGATGGAGGGGCAAAACGTTGGGGTGCAACGACAGGGTGCAGGGCCAGAGACGCAGGCAAATAACTGGGCAACACAGGGATGCAGTCTCAAGGTTTTTTACTCAGTGTTGAGAGTTCCAGGGTACCATGAGTAGACACATGCTGCCCTCGGAGTGCTGGGTCCTACTGTGATGGGCCCCAGCCGATCCCCGCATTGTTTGGAGGCACAACCCGGTACACCCTTCTGTGTTCCTTTCCTGGTTGCCTTCCTGCACTGGCCTCTCCCACCTGCCCCACACCTACGCAAATGTGTCGCCCGGGGACCAGGGGGTACTCAGATCCGGGCCACGGGGTCACTTCTGTGGGTATCACGGTGGCGTGACCCGGTCTGTGATCCCAGGCTCCACAGTAAAAGGGGATTTGGTAAGGGAGATTGTTCGTGACGCCACCCACGGTTGTGGTGATTGTATGGACACCACCGCTGCTCTTTATGGGGATCCCGGGAGCGGTGACAGGGAGCAGCTGAGTTGGTGATTCTCCCCTCCGTGGGTAGGGGGTTGGTTGTCCCGGGGCCCGGTGATGGGGTAAGCAGGGAGCAGGGCGCAGTGCTGCGGTGCGGTGCCTGAGGGCACGGGTGTATTCACAAGTATTTCACACAGAGTCACTGGTAACTAGGAATTGCCGGTGTCCGCAGCCTTCGGTACGGGGGTGTTAGTGTCCCACACACGGTGCAGCAGCTCCTGTTGTTCTTTCCCTGCAGCCAAGTGCCTCTCTCTCCACTCTCTTCCTCTTTCTCCTCAGCCGGGAACGGGGAATCTACTCCCCTGTAGTGATCCGGCTCACCCTAGGTACCGAGGGGCCACTACCCTGCTCCGGCTACCTCTGGCCCCTTCCTCACTACGGCCTGTCCCGGCCCTCTCGGAGCACGCTTCACTTTCAGCCTGGGAGCTACAACTCCAGACTTCTCTTCTCTCTGTCTCTCCAAACACTCTGCTCCAGCCCCTCCCCTCTGCTCTGCTTTTCTCTTACCCTGGGGGATGTGGTTTGTCCTGCTGCACCGGTGTGAGATCAGATTACCAAGGAGGATTAACTCTTTCTGTGACAACCTGGCTTTGCCAGGGCGTCACACACACAGTGCCCTGAGCCAGTGTCCGCGGATACTTTTATGGGTGGCTATCTTGCCTTGTCCCTTTGTCCTATATGGTCACCTTCCACCAGCCGATTCATGTGCAGATGTGGCTTCAGTACTTGCAGTATCCTTAGCGTCCAGTTTGCTAGCTCAGCCTTGTAGTTCTCCACTAGTTGAGGGGCCGGTTTCCTGTGCGGCCAAGTCCCTCCTCTCCGGTATGCTAGCGGTGGATCAAGGCCACAGGTGTATGGCGCACTTCCCGTGGGCTCTTGGACCCCTTCTCTCCTGATCCTGGGTTGAGCTGCTTCCGCTCCAGACCACAGGTCCGCTCTCCTCTGCGTCTACCTCCTGACTGACTAAAATTCTACAGTGTGCTACAACTAACTAAACCCCTCCTCCCAGCTGGTCAACAAAACCCTGACCTGATAGAGTGTCGCTAAATTAATAGTGTGTTT
This sequence comes from Anomaloglossus baeobatrachus, assembly GCF_048569485.1. Classification (NCBI taxonomy): domain Eukaryota; kingdom Metazoa; phylum Chordata; class Amphibia; order Anura; family Aromobatidae; genus Anomaloglossus; species Anomaloglossus baeobatrachus. The sequence goes on along the minus strand of NC_134356.1, from coordinate 246,916,049 downwards.
GAGTTTAATGACCTGTGATCTCCTCCTTACTCGGGAATAGAATACCACACCTTGGTCGAGGTGCAGTACGTCTGTGGCGACTGGAGCCTCAGGGGCCCCACAATAGCATCCATCTACCATAGGAGCCTAATGTAAAAAATAAATACCACATGGCAGTTTTTTTTGTAGGTGGCTTCTATATGGTAGAGCACAGTTTGCTTCTGGAGAGACCTAGTATATTATGTTATTAGATCGCACTGGGAGCTGCTTTACTGTTATAGTACTATATTGGCACTTTAGTATCGGAAGTATGTGATTTGCAATAATTGAGAACTTTAGAACATATGAACAAAGTACGTTTATGTTAGTATGCCTGAAAATTCTATTTTTACATTGACTGTCATCTAAATATATGAATATTCATTAAACTTTACAGACGACATAGTATAGGAAATAAAATTCCCAGTTGTATGGTGTTTTTATGAGACAAAACCATCCAGAAAACACAACCAAAATGGTAAGTGACACCATGATATCTCTAAGTACATGTCCTCTAATGTAAATTAAAAAGTGGCTGACAAGCAATACAATATTTAGCGGCTGTGCTTAATTTCTTGCTGACTAAAGAATAAATCTCAACTGCAAATCCCATTATTCCACTTTTTATGCTGTCTTCATAAAACGCTAAATCATACACCAGCACAGCCATGTTGATTAACTAAAATCCGCTGAATGAACTCATTAGCATAAATGAAGCAATAAATCCTGATTACCCAGCAAGGCACTGGAAATATCGGAGACTCTTTCTGCATGGTGCCCATGAAGACCACTGATTACACACATAAGAATATTTATATTGCCGGGCATCAATATTGTATGCCAAGAGAAAAAGATCCTTTTACTAAGTAGTATATTAAAGGGATACTCCAGGAATAAATTCAGCAAGCAGATATATAGGACCGGGAAGCTTTGCATCGATGTAAGTACTCAATTATGTAAGTACAGTATAGTCATTAGGCATACTGTGTATATTGATATCTGTGGGTAAATTAAGAGGTTGTAACATATATGGAGGTTGATTATGGACAATCTCAGTATCAGTGCTTTACTAGTATTAAGGGGAATCTATCACCAGGTTTTTGCCAACTAATCTGAAATCAGCATAACGTAGGTGCAGAGATCCTGTTTCCAGTGATGTGTCACTTACTGAGCTGCTTAGTGTAGTTTTAATAAAATCGCTGATTAATCAACAGTAGATTATCATTAGAGGACTACTTGTCCTGCTGCCAGGTAGTCCAGCATATTCATGAGCTCTGTATAACTGCTAGATCTGCAGCAGAGAAAACATTGATTTTATCAAAATGACAGCAAACAGCTCAGTGACACATCACTGCAATCAGGGTCTCTGTCTCTACATTATACTGATCTCAGATGAGGGAGCTCTGGTGACAGATTCCTTTTAAGGCATGACATGCTCTTGAAGCTAAATGACAACTGTTCAAAATATAATAGAAAGCCATCCAAAAACTTCACAGATGAGTGAATTGTTTCAAATTCAAAATTTGCCATCGTAACCTAATTTCTCAAAAATAATTAATCTACAGTGAATAAATCCATTGAGAACTACCTGCAAAAAGAAATAATTACCCTGAAAATTGGTGTATAACACTCAGGTCTCCTATCCTGTTTCCCCAAAAATAAGACACTGTCTTATATTTTTTTTTTTCGCCCTGAAAAAGGCACTAGGTCTTATTTTCGGGGGAGGTCTTATTTTCGGGGAGACATGGATTGGCGTAAGTTTGCCCCCCAAAAAATGCAGATCCCCATTCCCAGGTTGGTCATACTTACCAGACCTCAGGCGTCTGCGTGGCTCCCAGGTCCTGCTGTGATTCTCGCTGGGGTCTCCCAGCAGGTATGCTGCACGCCGTCCTCCCCTACTTCTGACCGATACACACATCATATCACGCACACACTCACACATCAGATTGCATACACTCACACATCAGATCACATACACACACCACATATCGTACATAGAATCGTGCGTACGCACACTCACCACATCCGATAATACCACTTGCTTCCTGCCAGCAGGTCCTTGAAGCTTCATTGCACAGTATATAGCGTCACATGATGCGTTGCACCTGCAGGTCCTTGAAGCTCCACTACCCAGTGCACAGCGTCACAGGTCCTTAAACCGCTGAGAAGCATTTAATATCGCTGGATGTGGTGAGTATGTGTGTGCAATCTGATGTGTCAATGTGTGTGGGTGATCTGATGTGTGGGTGATCTGATGTGTGTGTTCTGCCGCAGGTCATTGATGCTTTCCACTGCTCCCGGTCGGTGTCTGGTGAGTATGATCACGGGGTCTTCTCTCTTCTTTCTTCTCTCTTTTGGGGGTGTCTGTTTTCTATACTGAAGTGTCCTACAGTATTCTTTAACCTTTTTTAGCTGCATGGACACTTCACTATTGAACCGTGACTAGGTCTTATTTTTGGGGTAGGTCTTATATTTAGGCCTTGCAGAAAACTCCTGCTAGGTCTTATTTTTGGGGGAGGTCTTATTTTCGAGGAAACACAGTAGGACTGTGAAATATTTAATGCATTTAGAGGTCTTTAATACAAACACAGCGTTTATAAGCCCTGTAAATGTACGTAATTGCGGGGGTGGAGAGGAGTCAGAAGTTCTACGCGTGTCAGATACTGGCTATATTACATAGCCTGCATCCGTCTCTCTTGAATTGGTAAGCATTTAAAGCCTGCTTTACACGTTGCAATTAGTTGTACAATCGCATTTGCGATGTGACACGCCCAGGTTGCATACGGGATCTTATGAGATTGCACGTAGGTCGTTCATTTGCTGTCACACGAGCGTTAGTAGTCTATGTTAAATTGATCAATTTTGTGTGCGATCCTTTAGATCATGTGTTCTGTGACGTATGCATTGGGCACCTTTTTTTTTTTTTTAATCTATTGACTTGCCAAGCGTGTGTAATGTGTAGGGATGCGTTTTTACTATGTCCTCTGCCATTCAGCTCTGCTACATGGCCGCTGACAGCAGACACAGACAGCCATGTAGCAGAGCTGAATGGCAGATGACAGCAGACACAGACAGAGCCGCACGATCAGAATGAACTCGGGTGAACTTAACCCGACTTCATGGTCATGCTGCGGCTCTGTCTGTGCCGCGTCCTGATTAGCGGTCACCAGTGAAGGACTCACCGGTGACCACTAATCCCCTGAGTGACTGAATTGAGCAGCCCTCTCTCTCATACTCACTGATCCCCAATCTCAGGCGCTGCACAGCGTTCACACTGCTCCGGCGGCTTTTCCTCTTTTGAAAAAGCCGGCCGCCCATTAAACAATCTCGTATTCCCTGCTTTCCCCGCCCACCGGCGCCTATGATTGGTTACAGTGAGACACGCCCCCACGCTGAGTGACAGGTGTCTCACTGCACCCAATCACAGCAGCCGGTGGGCGTGTCTATACTGTGTAGTGAAATAAATAATTAAATAATTTAAAAAAACGGCGTGCGGACCCCCCAATTTTAAAACCAGCCAGATAAAGCCATACGGCTGAAGGCTGGTATTCTCAGGATGGGGAGCTCCACGTTATGGCGAGCCCCCCAGCCTAACAATATCAGCCAACAGCCGCCCAGAATTGCCGCATACATTAGATGCGACAGTTCTGGGACTGTACCCGGCTCTTCCCGATTTGCCCTGGTGCGTTGGCAAATCGGGGTAATAAGGAGTTATTGGCAGTCCATAGCTGCCAATAAGTCCTAGATTAATCATGTCAGGCGTCTATGAGACAACTTCCATGATAAATCTGTAAATTACAGTAAATAAAAACACACACCCGAAAAAATCCTTTATTAGAAATAAAAAACACTAACATATACCCTGGTTAACCACTTTAATCAGCCCCAAAAAGCCCTCCATGTCCGGCGTAATCCAGGATGCTCCAGCGCCGCATCCAGCGCTGCTGTATGGAGGTGACCGGAGCTGCAGCAGACACAGCCGCTCCTGTCACCTCCACACAGCAACTGAAGACAGCCGCGCGATCAGCTGAACTGTCACTGAGGTTACCCGCTGTCACTGGATCCAGCGGTGGCCGCGGGTAACCTCAGTGACACCTCAGCTGATCGCGCTACTCACCGCCGCTCCTCTCACCTCCACGCAGCAACTGAGGTGAGTAGCGCGATCAGCTGAGCTGTCACTGAGGTTACCCGCGGCCACCGCTGCATCCAGTGACAGCGGGTAACCTCAGTGACAGCTCAGCTAATCGCGCGGCTGTCTGCACTTGCTGCGTGGAGGTGACAGGAGCGGCTGTGTATTCTGCAGCTCCGGTCACCTCCATGCAGCAGCGCTGGAAGCGACGCTGGAGCATCCTGGATTACGCCGGACATGGAGGGCTTTTTCGGGCTTATTAAAGTGGTGAACCAGGGTATATGTTTGTGTTTTATATTTCTAATAAATGATTTTTTCGGGTGTGTGTGTTTATTTACTGTAATTTACAGATTAATCATGGAAGGAATCTCGGGGAGACGCCTGACATGATTAATCTAGGACTTATCGGCAGCTATGGGCTGCCAATAACTCCTTATTACCCCGATTTGCCAACGCACCAGGGCAAATCGGGAAGAGCCGGGTACAGTCCCAGAACTGTCGCATCTAATGTATGCGGCAATTCTGGGCAGCTGTTGGCTGATATTGCTAGGCTGGGGGGCTCCCCATAACATGGAGCTCCCCATCATGAGAATACCAGCCTTCAGCCGTATGGCTTTATCTGGCTGGTTTTAAAATTGGGGGGGACCGCACGCCGTTTTTTTTAATTATTTAATTATTTATTTCACTACACAGTATAGACACGCCCACCGGCTGCTGTGATTGGGTGCAGTGTGACACCTGTCACTCAGCGTGGGGGGCGTGTCTCACTGTAACCAATCATAGGCGCCGGTGGGCGGGGATAGCAGGGAATACAAGATTGTTTAATGGGCGGCCGGCTTTTTCAAAACAGTAAAAGCCGCCGGAGCAGTGTGAACGCCGTGCAGCGCCAGGGATCGGGGATCGGTGAGTATATGAGAGAGGAGGATAGACTGACATAGACAGAGAGAGAGGGACAGAGATAGTGACCGACTGACAGAGATTAGTGAATGACAGACATTGTGAGGCGCTTCAGAACGCAGCTTTTCAGCTGCGCTCTGAAGCGGACCTTTTTTAAGCTGCGGTGTAGAGCGCACACCTGCGCACATAGCCACAGACATCAAAATCGTATGAGGGATGTCACACGTTACAATTGACTAGGTTCGTGCAACAAAACGCTCAATTCTAGACAAAGATACGATGTGTTTGCGATCAACGGTTTTGCGCTCAATCCTGATCGCACGTAGATGTCACACGCAGACACCTCACAAACGATGACGGATGTGCGTCACTTACAACTTGACCCCAACGACGGATTGTGAGATATATTGAAGCGTGTGTAGCGGGCTTAAGCATTGCTATCAATCTCTGATGGCAGTGTATAAATGGAACTTGCTGGAGGCCCTCACCACTGCCATCTTGGTCCTCCTCTGAAGCTCAGTTGAATGCTGAGCTTCAAAAAAAAAACAGGAATTCATATTATATGCTGCATTATTGTAGAATATAGTAAAAGTGGTCAGGCTATATTATAAAAAAAAAGAAGTTTAAAAAAAATGTAAATTTAAATCGCGCTTCTTTTCCCCCATAAAGGCAAAAGAAACAAACAAAAAAAACATATTAACCTCATAACGACGGCCGTACGACTTAAAGCGGCGGCAAAACAGGGTACTTATTCTGTTCCGCCGCTTTAAAGCGGCGGCCCGAAAAAACCCTGTAGCGCCCCCCAGCGACCGAAAATCTCGGGGGTTTCAGCTACCGGGGGTAGCTGAGACCCCCCAGATTATGAATCGGGGTGTTTTTTTTGGACCCCGATCATGTGATCGCCGGTATACACCGTATACCGACGAACACATGAAAAAAAAAGAAATGGCCGGTAAAACTGATTTCTTTTTCATCTGACATGATCAAACATGTCAGATGAGAAAGAAATCTAACCCCCTAGTGCCCCCAAAGCCCCCGGTACCGGAGAGTCCCCCCACCCCCACCCCTACCCCCACCGGACATCCAAAATGGCGCCGAAGCGCACAGAAAACTGCCGCCGGCGCCGGCTCTGCAGTCATTTCCCTCCGATCTGAAATGATCAAACATTTCAGATCGGAGGGAAATGTCCTCCCCCTGACCCCTCCTCCGGTCCACCGGAGCCCTCTGGTCACCAGAGCCCCCTCCGGTCTCCAGAGCCGCCTCCCCCCTCCCCCCTCCGGAGCGTGGAAGATGGCGGCGCACAGCGCGCGGCCGCCTTCATTCTGCTCTTTCTGCCGCATGTGACACGTCACATGCGGCAGAAAGGTGTCCCCAGGTCCCACTAGGTCACCCCCCGTCACCCCCCCCCCCCCCCAAAGCCCCCGGTTATACGTTACCTGTCTGCCGCTCCGGGCCCGCGATCGCCGCCTCCTTCTTCTTCAATGCTGGCGGCGCATGCGCAGACAGCGGCTGTCAGCTGGATCCCTGCAAGCAGGAATCCTGCTGACGTCGCTGCTGCACAGGCTCCACTGTGGACCGGGGGAGGGTGAGTGCAGTGATCTGCAGCCACACTCCTCACATGGAGAGGCTGCTGTTCCAGAAAATGGGGGGTACGTTCTGTGAGCGTGCCCCTCATATTCTGGAATGAGGTTACTGCAGGTCACTCTGCCCTAGGTTGGACCGGGGCAGTGTGAGTGCAGTATTCTCAGATTACTGCACCCACACTGCTCATGGAGAGCTTGCTCTTCCAGAAAATGGGGGATACGTTCCCTGAACGTGCCCCCCATATTCTAGAAGATCCAGAGCCGGCGTGGGACCTCCAAAATGGATTACAGCGACCGGAATTTCTTTATTTTCAATAAATTGGTAAAAGAGGAATGTTTCGGGGAGTGTTTTTTCAAATAAATTTTTTTTTTGTCTTTTTTTTTTCTATTACTGACTGGGTTAGTGATGTCGGGTATCTGTTCAGATGCCGTGACATCACTAACCCCAGGGCTTGATGCCAGGTGACATTACAGCTGGTATCAACCCCATATATTACCCCGTCTGCCACCGCACCAGGGCGCGGGATGAGCTGGGGCGAAGCGCCAGGATTGGCGCATCTAATGGATGCGCCACTTCTGGGGCGGCTGCGGCCTGCTATTTTTAGGCTGGGAAGAGTCCAATAACCATGGCTCTTCCCACCCTGAGAATACCAGACCCCAGCTGTCCGCTTCACCTTGGCTGGTGATCTAATTTGGGGGGGACCCCACGTTTTTTTTTTTTTTAAAAAACGCCTGGGGAGCCCTCCAAATTGATCACCAGCCAAGGTGAAGCTGTCAGCTGTGGTTTGCAGGCTACAGCTGTCTGCTTTACCCTAGCTGGCTATCAAAAATAGGGGGGACCCCACGTCGTTTATTTTAATTATTAATTTTTTGGGGGGCTAAATACAAGGCTAGGCACCCTTTAGTGCCACATGAAAGGCACTAAAGGGCGCCAGCTTAGAATATGCAGGGGAATGGGACGTTATATTTGTTTGACATCTATCCATTCATCCATTGTAGCATTTTACGCTGTGTGCCCACAATCAGGGTTTGCAGCGTTTTGGGCGCAGAGTGTTTTCCCTGCATCCATAGCGCTGCGTTGTGCAGTAGAAGCACAGTGGAAGGATTTTTAGAAATCCCATGCCCAATGTGCTTCTTTTCTCCGCAGCATAAACCGACCTGTGGCGCAGCTTCCCGAGCCTCAGCATGTCAATTTATGCTGCGGAGATGAGTGTTCTCTGCAGGTAGCATAGAGCTCCACAGCGGCCTGAACCCAAATCGTGGGCTTGGGCAGCTGCGTTCTCCCGTGGACAACACTCACATCTCTGCAGGAGGCTGACACTGTGTACTAGATGCCGTGTCGCTGGATCATGGCCACATAGCCTAACAGTGAGACATTTGTTGCTACAGCAACATTTTTGTGAAGTACCTGTGGATTCAAAATGCTTACTATACTCCTGAATAAAATCCAGTTTCCAAAATGGGGTCACTTGTGGGGGGTTTCTGCTGTATAGGTACCCAAGGGGCCCTGCAAATGTGACATGGTGCCCGCAATTTATTTCAACTTTTCCAGAATTCAAATGGTGCTCCCTCCATTCCAAGCCCTCCCATTTATCCAAACAGAGGTTTTTGGCCACATGTGGGGTATCCCTGTGCTCATAAGACATTGGATAACAACCTGTGGGGTCCACGGTTTGTTGTTGTCTCTTGAAAAAGTGAGAAATTTGATGCTAAAGCAACAGTTTTGTGAAAAAAATGAAAATTTTCAATATGGCAACCTAAGCTTATCAAATTCTGTGAAGTACTCGTGGATTCAAACTGCTCACTATACACCTTGATAAAAGCCTTGAGGTGTCTTGTTTCCAGAATGAAGTCACTTGTGGGGGACCGCCACTGTTTAGGCACCTCAGGGGCTCTCCAAATGCAACCTGGCGTCCGCTATTGATTCCAGCCAATTTTGCAGTCAAATGGCACTCCTTCCCTTCCGAGCCCTGCCATGCGCCCAAACAGTTGATTTCCACCACATATAAGGTATCGCCAAACTCAGGAGAAATTGCACAATAAATGTTATGCTGAATTTTTTCCTTTTACTCTTGTAAAAAAAAAAGCTACCTGGTTGAAATAACAATTTTGTGGTAAAATTTTATTTTTTTTTTTTCATGGCTCAACGTTATAAAATTCTGTGAAGCACCTGGGGGTTCAGGGTACTCACCAAACATCTAGATAAATTCCTTGAGGGGCCTAGTTTCCAAAATGGGGCCACTTGTGCGGGGTTTCTGCTGTTTAGGTACCTTAGGGGACCTCCAAATGCGACATGGTGCCCGCAATCTTTTTCAGCCAAATTTCCTTTCTAAAATTCAAATATTGCTCCTTTCGTTCCAAGCCCTCCCATTTGTCCAAACAAAGGTTTCAGACCACATGTGAGGTATCACCGCGCTCATAAAAAAGTGGTTAACAAACCTTGAGGTCAAATTTTTGGAATTACCTCTTGAAAAAGTGAGAAAATTGATGCTAAAGCAACATTTTTGAGAAAATTATTAAAATTTTCAATATGACAACGTAACGTTAACAAAATCTGTGAAGTACCTGTGGATCCAAAATGCTCACTATACCCCTAGATAGAAGCCTTGAGGGGTCTAGTTTCCAAAATGGTGTCACTTGTGAGGGATTTCTTCTGTTTAGGTACCTTAGCGGACCTGTAAATGCAACATGGTGCTCGCAATCTATTTCAGCCAAATTTGCTTTCCAAAATTCAAATATTGCTCCTTCTGTTCCGAGCCCTCCCATTTGTCCAAACAGAGGTTTCTGACCACATGTGGGGTATCGGCGCGCTCATAAGAAAGTGAAGAACAAGTTTTGAGGTCCATTTTGTTGTGTTATTTCTTCTAAAAGTGAATAAATTTGGGTTAGAGCAACATTTTTAGGTAAAATTTAATTTTTGCTTTTTTTCATTCCACATTGCTTTTGTTCATGTGAAGCACCTGAAGGGTTAATAAACTTCTTGAATGTGGTTTTGAGTACTTTGGGGGGTGCAGTTTTTAGAATGGTGTCACTTTTGGGTATTTTCTGTCATCTAGGCCTATTGAAGTCACTTCAAATGTGATGTGGTCCCTAAAAAACTGGTTTTGTAAATTTTGATGTAAAAATGAGAAATTGCTGATAAACTTTGAACCCCTCTAACTTCCTAACGAAAAAAAATTTTGTTTCCAAAATTGTGCTGATGTAAAGTAGACATGTGGGAAATGTTATTTATTAACTATTTTGTGTCACAGAAATCTCTGGTTTAACGGTATAAAAATTCAAAAGTTGAAAATTGCTAAATTTTCAAAATTTTTGCCAATATTCAATTTTTTTCATAAATAAACACAAAAAATATTGTCCTAAATTTGGTAGTAACATGAAGTCCAATATGTGACGAAAAAACAATCTCAGAATCACCGGGATCCGTTGAAGCGTTCCAGAGTTATAACCTCATGAAGTGACACTGGTCAGAATTGCAAAATTTGGTCTGGTCATTAAGGTGAAAATTAGCTCCGTCACTAAAGGGTTAAGAACCACCACATTCATTAAAGTATAGTCTATCAAAATATAACATTAAGTAACCCGATCAGTAATTACTAGTGATTGGCGAGCATGGTCGCCCATGCTCGATACTCTGTTGAGCATTGATATGCTCGGGCACGCTCGGAACGTGATCAAGTATCGCGGGTGCTTGAGAGGCATGCTAGAGTCCCCACCTCGCATGTTTTGCTGCTGTTCCTAAGCCACTAAACATGCGGGAATTGCATACTAGTCACGGTAATGCCGTAGCCATGTTGCCTACTGTCATTACTGTGATTGGCCTTGCAGGGGGTGCGAGACACTACTCTCGAAGCAGGAACAGTGCTAACAGGTGGTCAGTTGGATGGCAGATAATGCTTCTAGTATGTTTCCCAGTACCATTCTGTCGGTCACATTGTCCATTCTCCCTAGCCAAGAGTCTGGACCACATAATTCTTACCCTGATCTTCCTTCCTCCCACCATGGCATGTTCCAAAAGACAAGTGATCACTTGGACACTCCGAGGAGCTCTTTACATTTCCATTTAATGATTCTAGCTCCTTGCCCTGCAAGTTTCAAGAGGAACAGGAAGAAATTGCGTTTTACCTTCTGTGGTGCTGTCTGGAGGGACGTCCTGGAATATATAATTCAAAACGTTCTGAAATACTGTGGGTGCATTGATTAATCCAAAAGGCATGACAAGATTTTCAAACAGACCCTCTAACATTAAAAATGCAGCCTTCTACTCATCACTCTCCCAAATGTGTTTCACATTTTAAGCCCATCTAAGATCAAATTAAGAAAACCATGTGTCCCCAGTCAGCTGATCATATAGGTCAGGGATAAGTGGAAGCGGATAGTTATTCTTATCTGTTAATTTATGTAAGTCACAGAAATCGAGGTAGGGACGGAGACCTTCATTTTTCTTTTTATAAAGAAAAATTCAGCAGCTACAGGCAAGGAAGAAAGGAGAATATGCCTTCCATAAACTTTCGTTTCTGTACATATTCATGGCGGTCCACTCATGGCCAGACAAATTCTACAGGTGGGTTTTAGGCAATTTGGCATTTGAGGTTAAGTTGATAGCACACTATTAGCCCTCCTTCACACGTCTGTGTCTCCTGTATGTGTTTGGTCCGTTTCCTCATGTGCCGGAGACATGGGCACATGTAGACCCATTAAAATCAATGGATCCGCGCTCACGTGCGTGTTTTGCCATGGACTGTGTGTCCGTGTGGAGCATACGTGTGCCCATGTGGAGCAAACGTGTGCCCGTGTGCTCCACACATAGACATGTCCGTTTTTCTCCGGCGTCACGGGTGTCACACGGACCCAACATGGACCACACGGATGTGATCCGTGTGACACGCACCGGAGAAAACACACGTGCCTGTGAAATAAAAAGAATTTCTATACTCACCTTCTCCAGCACTGCTGTCTCTGCTGCTGCTGTCACTCATTGCATATTCACTCCACTGTGGGCTGGAAGCAGCAGCAGCGGGGAGTCAGCAGGACTGGAGACCGAACATCAGCACCACGGACAGCAACGCCAGGGACAGGTGAGAAGAAAGTTCCCGTTCTTTGTGTGTTATCACGGAGAACACACGTGTGCCATAAACACGGCACACTGAGGGCAATACGCATCTCTGACACATCCGTGAAAAATGTGCATGAAAGAGGCCTTAAAGATGGTGGGGGGGTAAAATTTCTGCCTCTTTTTTCTAAAAAAAACATTTCCAAAGACCCCAGCAGATCTTCCAGACTAGCAGAGGAAACCTGTACATATTTAACACATTTTTCATGACAATAAGGAACCCATTTGATAATGTCCCTCTGACACCAATCAAAGATAAGATTATACATACGCAGACATGGAATACCCAGCATCAACCCTGCAGGTAAATTATCCAAAATATAACATGAGATGGACTCAGCATGAAGATTTCCCAGTCTGAGTGTGAATTTAACCGTTATAAGCTGGACAAGGTTCTGGAGTAACGTGTCGTTTCAATGGCAATTAATTGAATAGGTACTCCCAGCCTAACTGTCCCTAATCTTAAAGCCTAGTACACACAGCTAAAAAATCGGAGTGAGTGGAATGCGATAAAAAAAAAATCGCATTCCACTCGGACCAATATTACTCTATGGACCCGATCCCATGAGCGATTATTTTCTCAGCCCTAATCGGACTGAGAGAACAGTCGCAGCATGCTGCGAATGTAATGCAATCCTGTTTCTCTCGCACCCATTCAAGTCTATGTACTCATATGGCAGTCAGACTTAGTACTAGTACCATAGGAATGATGAACATTGCTTCTCAGCTGGTCTGATGATGAACCCAGCTTGGTAATGCCATTAGTTTTTAATGAGGGTCCGTCTTTATCCGAAGCCTGGGGAATTATGGATAGAAGCCTTTGGGCTTTTGAGGCCGGTAAGCTGGATTGTAACCAGAGGTAGTCATCTTTGAGCCGAGGAGAGCGGATGAAAGTACTGTCCTGGTTTATTAAGCATAAACAAGTTTATTATTGGTCTACAACAGTCGTCGTTATTGTCTGGTCGTGGATTTGCTCCTCCGTTTGATGGGCTGTTAGAGAACCTTAACATCTTTTCTATGGCTACAGTGTTTATAAGAATGTTTCATCTAACACAGTCTCTGATTTTCCTTGCCGGTGTTGTAATACAACACTGGGGTATCTCACTATATCTGGTATATAAATATTATTAGTAGTCATGAATAAAAACAACCCATACAAAAAGAAATGCCTTTACCCCTGATGAAGCTATCCTAGTGACATGCGTTGGGTCAGGTTGTATGGTGCCCTCTCTGCCCCTGTGTCGTACATCTGCCATGCCATCACTGCTTTTTTAAAAGTGCTTCTCTTTAATGGGATTTTTCAGTTGATTGTGGGTGGTTTCCTAAATGCCATTTATTATATATTGATTGTCTTTAGATAGATTCTACCATATCTTTACTTGCATGGTTTTGATGTATTCACATTTGCATCCAATACTGTTGGTATTTACACTTATCTTTGTATGATATGCACTTTATGGGGATAGATTTGGGGCCATTTGTTTTTATATCTATGTGTTTGTCCTTGTATGGGTTGTTTTTATTCATGACTACTAATAAAATGTATATATTTTATTTTTGGAGTGCTATCTTTCATTATTAGGAGCTGTGAGTTCTTTTCTTGCCTTGTGTTGTATGGATCTAAAACCAGGCATGTTATTCTTTGATGGTAAACCTTAAGATGCGCTACATAGTTTCAGATGCTTGCAAATTGATCCTACTGTCCATATTTCTGATTTTACAGATTGATTAATACGTGTAACCTAGTTCTTGCCCGGGACTTGGCTCCTTTAGGGCTTCTGTACCCGCCCTGAGCTATTTATTGGGTATCGTTCCTATGGTACTGTCAGGAGGGACGTCCTGGAAAATAGGAATTACACCTAATGGTAATTGGTAATTCAGTTTCCAGTAGTCCCTCAGGACAGCACCCTTATTTCCCTCCACTTAGGGTTTATCTTGCAGATGAGTTTCTATTTGTCATTATAAACCATTATCCATCCTTCTGTAAGTACTTTAAAAAACACTGGAAGGTGGAGGTGGAGAGGGGCTTTTTAACCTATCTGTGATCCTGTCACTGTATGGGGTCAAGGGTGATTACCTCTTGTGGTGCTATCCTAAGGCACTACTGGAAACTGAATTACCAATTACCGATAGGTGTAATTCCTTATTTTTCTGATTATATTGGAAGGTTTATTGTGATTTATCTGGATGAAACTCTAATTTTTTTGCATAACCTGAATTCACATTATGAACATTGCTGTTTTGTTTTACAAAGGCTTAGAGAAAATTCTTTGTTCACTAAGTTTGAAAAATGTACTTTTCTGCACAAGAAATATCTTTCCTAGGGTTCATTGTATTGGCTACAGGATTTTAAGGTTGATCCTGGGAAAGCACAGGCCTTAGGCGGGCTTTACACGTTGCGACATCGCTACCGATATATCGTCGGGGTCACGTCGCTAGTGACGCACATCCGGCGCCGGTAGCGACATCGCAATGTGTAAATCCTAGGTGTGAGGATGATCGAGCGCAAAAGCGTAAAAAAATCATGGATCTGTGTCATGTCGTTCATTTCCATAATGTCGTTACTGCTGCAGATACGATGTTGTTTGTCGTTCCTGCAGCACCACACATCGCTGTGTGTGAAACTGCACGAACGACAAACATCTCCTTACCTGCGTCCACCACCAATGCGGTAGGAAGGAGGTGGGCTGTTATGTCGCGCTCTTCTCCGCCCCTCCGCTTCTATTGGCTGGCCGCTTAGTGACGTTGCGGTGACGTCGCTGTGACGCCGAACGCACCTCCCCCTTGAAGGAGGGATTGTTCGACGGTCACAGCAACGTCGCCGACCATGTATATGCGTGTGAAGCTGCCATAGCGATAATGTTCGCTATGGCAGCAAGCACCAGATATCGCATGTACGACGGTGCCGGGTGCTATTGCGCTCGACATCGCTAGGAATTGCTAGCGATGTCGCAGCGTGTAAATCCCACCTTAATTGATTGGGTTCAACCTAGCAACCTGAAAGCTCTTCCCCTTGAGAAAGCATTTCAGCGAAACATGCGTCATGTTGCGTGGAGTACATCCAGATGGGTGAGTGGTGCACTATGCATTTTATTATAGGCTGTTAGTAGGTATCATGGAACTAATGTATTATTTTTCATATTCACAAGTATCTCTTTTGCTGCTCACTTTCCTGATATTGCAGTTATATATGAACTGTTATAATTGATTTTTCCTAGTAAGAGTTTGATACCCCATTACAATTTGAAGCTATGTCAATCACTTTGATACGGATAATGTAAGCTGTATATTGTTACGGCCTTTCTTTCCCTTTTGGATTTTTACCACCTGGGGATTATATGTATATCCTCCTTATTTTTAACCTCTGGCTATATATTGTATGTATCATTTTTAATTCATTTTCACTAAATATATTATTTTATTTATTCTCATTTGGTTTTTCTCAGTTGCTCCTGCCACCAATATTGTTGTTTTGTTGATCTTTGCAGCATTCCACCAAATATTATCTCTGGGGGTGCCTACCTCTACTGAGATAGCTCCTGATGATATTTATTCTTTACTAGAAGGTGGCCCGATTCTACGCATCGGGTATTCTAGAATTTACGTATTGTGTAGTTCATGTATGATTTTTGTTATATATATGTGCGGTATGTGCGTATATTTGTGTGTGCAGCGTTGTCTGTGTGTGGGTGTCTGTGTAGGGCAGTTGTTTGTGGTTTCCAGTGTGTGTGTGTGGTGTGTTGTGCAGTGCGCGCGCGCGCGTGTGTGTGTGTGTTGGGGGGAGGTGTGCACTCTCTATCGTGCTCCATCCCCTATGCTGCGCACCCCCCATCGTGCTACATCTCCCATCCTGCGCACTCCCAAACGTGCTCCATCCGCCATGCTGCGCACTCCCAAACGTGCTCCATCCGCCATGCTGCGCACTCCCCATCGTGCTCCATTCCCTATGCTGCGCACTCCCCATCGTGCTCCATCCGCCACGCTGCGCACTCCCCATCGTGCTCCATCTCCTATGCTGCGCACTCCTAAACGTGCTCCATCCGCCATGCTGCGCACTCCCAAATGTGCTCCATCCACCATGCTGCGCACTCCCAAACGTGCTCCATCCGCCATACTCCACACTCCCCATCGTGCTCCATGCCCCATGCAGCGCACTCCCCATCGTGCTCTATCCCCTATGCTGCGCACCCCCCATCGTGCTCCATCATCCATGCTGCGCACTCCCAAACGTGCTCCATCCGCCATGCCGCGCACTCCCAAACGTGCTCCATCCGCCATGCTGCGCACTTCCAAACGTGCTCCATCCGCCATGCTGGGCACTCCCCATCGTGCTCCATCCCCCATGCAGTGCACTCCCTATCGTGCTCCATCCCCTATGCTGCGCACCCCCCATCGTGCTCCATCTCCCATGCTGCGCACTCTCAAACGTGCTCCATCCGCCATGCTGCGCACTCCCAAACGTGGTCCATCCGCCATGCTGCGCACTCCCAAACATGCTCCATCCGCCATACTCCGCACTCGCCATCGTGCTGCATCCGCCATGCTGCGCACTCCCAAACGTGCTCCATCCGCCATGCTGCGCACTCCCAAACGTGCTCCATCCGCCATGCTGCGCACTCCCAAACGTACTCCATCCGCCATGCTGCGCACTTCCAAACGTGCTCCATCCGCCATGCTGCGCATTACCAAACGTGCTCCATCCGCCATGCTGCGCCAGCATCAGCCTCTCTACCCGCATCATCAGCCTCTCTGCCCGCAGCATCAGCCTCTCTCCTCCCAGCATCAGCGTCTCTTGTCTCTAGCATCAGGCTCTTTCCTTCCAGCCTCCCTCAGCATCAGCCTCCCTTTCCCAGCCTTCCCAAGGATCAGCCTCTCTCTTCCCAGCCTCCTTCCTCCCAGCCTCCCCCTCCCAGCCTCCCTCAGCATCAGCCTTCCTCTCCCAGTCTCCCCCACCATCAGCCTCCCAAAGCATCAGCCTCCACCAGCATCAGCCTCTGTTCTTCCAGCCTCCTCCAGCATCAGCTTCCCTAAGCATCAGCCTCCCTCGTCCCAGCCTCCCTCAGCATCAGCCTCTCTCCTTCCAGCCTCCCTCAGCATCAGCCTCCTCTCCCCAGCCTTCCCTAGGATCAGCCTCTCTCCTCCCAGCCTCCTTCTTCCCAGCCTTCCCATCCCAGCCTCCTTCAGCATCAGCATTTCCCTCTTCCCCATGATCAGCCTCTCTGCTCCCAGCCTTCTCCAGCACGCCCTGCTCCTCTGCCGACACTCACACACCCGATCGCATGCACTCACACACACACCCGATCGCATCCACTCACACACACACCCGATTGCATTCACTCACACACACACCCGATCGCATCCACTCACACACACACCCGATCGCATCCACTCACACACACACCCGATCGCATCCACTCACACACACACCCGATCGCATCCACTCACACACACACCCGATCGCATCCACTCACACACACCCGATCGCATCCACTCACACACACCCGATCGCATCCACTCACACACACCCGATCGCATCCACTCACACACACCCGATCGCATCCACTCACACACACAGACACTGACGATATCGCACTTACGCGCTCATACTCACAACATCCGGGGATATCACATGCTTCTGGCCATGTGATCCTCCGTCAGGTCCTGGAAGATCACAACAGCACATTTTCGCCGCCGAGAAGCAAGCGATATCCCAGGATGTCGTGAGTATGTGGATGCGATGTGAGGTGTGTGTGAGGTGTGTATGAGAGTGAGTGTGAGTGTGATCTGATGTGTGTGTATGTTTGTGTGTGTGCGTGTGGACCTTCCGGCGCAGCAGGACCTTGATGGGCTTGTAACCATGCGAGCATGGTTACCAACGTATCCACACCACTCCCACCACTGCCGTGGGAGCGGGGGCCGGGGGAGGGGGAGGGAGTACAGTACTCACCTCCGTGACAGCGCTTGTAACCATGCGAGTATCCACACCACCCCTTTGGGAGCGGGGGCCGGGGGGGGGGGGGTTGGGGGGGGATAGGGAGTACCGTACTCACCTCCGTGACAGCCGTGTCAGTTAGAGAAATGCGCGGGGGGAGGGAGGGGGTGGGGCCAGAGCTAACGTGCATTGCGTGAGGGGGGCGGGGCGTGGCGTGGCTGAATTGCCAATGCCTGCAGGGTGCCGGGGCGAGAGGCCAATCTGTGGGGGGGGGCGGAGCCTGGGCGAGCGGCTGGCCAATCCGTGTGGGGGCGCAGCCTGGGCGAGCGGCCAATCCGTGTGGGGGGGCGGGGCCATGGCGAGCCCAGCGGCCAATCAGCTTTGTGTCACCGTAAGGACACAATTTTGGAGCATGACAGACAGACAGACAGATAGACAGACAGACAGACAGACAGACAGACAGACAGACAGAATAAGGCAATTATATATATAGATGGCTTGTGAATCTTATATTGACAATCTGAAAGTGTTGCAACATTTTCTGGGGTTTGCTAAATACTATAG
Organism: Anomaloglossus baeobatrachus; assembly: GCF_048569485.1. Lineage (NCBI taxonomy): Eukaryota > Metazoa > Chordata > Amphibia > Anura > Aromobatidae > Anomaloglossus > Anomaloglossus baeobatrachus. The sequence continues at coordinate 246,897,813 of NC_134356.1, read as the reverse complement.
AAAATGTATTCAGAGTTTTATTCAGATCTTTAATATTTTGTAAGAATGTTTTATGTTCTTATTCAGCCCAACGTCCAGAAGCCGTCCATTGTGGAGACGGATGCTTCTGAAATCGGGGTAGATGTGGTATTGTCTTAAGGTCCTAATAGCTGCCATGTGCCTTTTTCTCAAAAAAATAAATCTTCCTGCTGAAAGAAATTATGATGTTAGGAATTGTGAGTTAAGTGTTGTCAAATTAGTTTTTGAAGAATGGAGACATTTTTTGGAGGAAGCAGTTCATCAAGTCTCAGTGCTGACTTAAACAAATTTAGCTTATATTGAATCAGCCAAATGTTTGACTCCAAGACAGGCCAGATCTTCATTTTTTCTAGATTTCATTTTTCTATCACATTCTAACCGAGGTTTAAGAACGTGAGGGCTGACGCTTTGTCATGTGGCCTGGATTCTGTATCTCCTCCAGAACCTTCATCCTCCATTGTTCCTCAGGGTATTCTAGTTACTATGGTATCCTCAGAGTTGGAAGCTGAGATCCGTGATGCCTAGTCATTAGCTCCTTCCACTACTCCCGGGTCCAAGTTATTTGTTCCAGTGTACCTGAGATTAAGTCTTTTGATGGAATTCCATTATTCTGGGTTGAGGGTCCACCATTCGTCACTGCTACAAACAAGGCTATTGCTTGACTCTTTTGGTGGTCTTCCCTGCATCATGATGTTAAGGATTTTGTACTTGCTTGTGAAATTTGTGCATGCGTTAAAGTATGTCATAGTCAGCCGGCCAGTCAATTGGCTCCATTGCCCATTCCAGAAAGACTATGGACTCATTTGTCAAGGGATTTCATTACTGATTTATGCACACAAAACACCATGGTTTAATTTAGTGTCCCACGGGTAAGACTCAGGAGAGAGATTAACCCCATCAGAGCTGGAGACAGCAATGAGGATGTGCTGCTACAGGATGATAAAAGGTAATATTGCTAGAATACCATAATAGATGTTTGTAAAGGCACATATTAGCAAGATTTATGAGAAAAAAAAATCAGTTTTGGTACTGGACAACTTCTTTAGTATAAAATACAGTTAGGTCCAGAAATATTTGGACAGTGACACAATTTTCGCGAGTTGGGCTCTGCATGCCACCACATTGGATTTGAAATGAAACCTCTACAACAGAATTCAAGTGCAGATTGTAACGTTTAATTTGAAGGTTTGAACAAAAATATCTGATAGAAATTGTAGGAATTGTACACATTTCTTTACAAACACTCCACATTTTAGGAGGTCAAAAGTAATTGGACAAATAAACCAAACCCAAATAAAATATTTTTATTTTCACTATTTTGATGCGAATCCTTTGGAGGCAATCACTGCCTTAAGTCTGGAACCCGTGGACATCACCAAACGCTGGGTTTCCTCCTTCTTAATGCTTTGCCAGGCCTTTACAGCCGCAGCCTTCAGGTCTTGCTTGTTTGTGGGTCTTTCCGTCTTAAGTCTGGATTTCAGCAAGTGAAATGCATGCTCAATTGGGTTAAGATCTGGTGATTGACTTGGCCATTGCAGAATGTTCCACTTTTTTGCACTCATGAACTCCTGGGTAGCTTTGGCTGTATGCTTGGGGTCATTGTCCATCTGTACTATGAAGCGCCGTCCGATCAACTTTGCGGCATTTGGCTGAATCTGGGCTGAAAGTATATCCCGGTACACTTCAGAATTCATCCGGCTACTCTTGTCTGCTGTTATGTCATCAATAAACACAAGTGACCCAGTGCCATTGAAAGCCATGCATGCCCATGCCATCACGTTGCCTCCACCATGTTTTACAGAGGATGTGGTATGACTTGGATCATGTGCCGTTCCCTTTCTTCTCCAAACTTTTTTCTTCCCATCATTCTGGTACAGGTTGATCTTGGTCTCATCTGTCCATAGAATACTTTTCCAGAACTGAGCTGGCTTCATGAGGTGTTTTTCAGCAAATTTAACTCTGGCCTGTCTATTTTTGGAATTGATGAATGGTTTGCATCTAGATGTGAACCCTTTGTATTTACTTTCATGGAGTCTTCTCTTTACTGTTGACTTAGAGACAGATACACCTACTTCACTGAGAGTGTTCTGGACTTCAGTTGATGTTGTGAACGGGTTCTTCTTCACCAAAGAAAGTATGCGGCGATCATCCACCACTGTTGTCATCCGTGGACACCCAGGCCTTTTTGAGTTCCCAAGCTCACCAGTCAATTCCTTTTTTCTCAGAATGTACCCGACTGTTGATTTTGCTACTCCAAGCATGTCTGCTATCTCTCTGATGGATTTTTTCTTTTTTTTCAGCCTCAGGATGTTCTGCTTCACCTCAATTGAGAGTTCCTTAGACCGCATGTTGTCTGGTCACAGCAACAGCTTCCAAATGCAAAACCACACACCTGTAATCAACCCCAGACCTTTTAACTACTTCATTGATTACAGGTTAATGAGGGAGACACCTTCAGAGTTAATTGCAGCCCTTAGAGTCCCTTGTCCAATTACTTTTGGTCCCTTGAAAAAGAGGAGGCTATGCATTACAGAGCTATGATTCCTAAACCCTTTCTCCGATTTGGATGTGAAAACTCTCATATTGCAGCTGGGAGTGTGCACTTTCAGCCCATATTATATATATAATTGTATTTCTGAACAAGTTTTTGTAAACAGCTAAAATAACAAAACTTGTGTCACTGTTCAAATATTTCTGGCCCTGACTGTAATTACAATATTGAGCAGATATCTCAGCCTATTGTTTTGGCCCTCAACAATAGTCCCATGTGGGCTGCTGCCTGTGACAGCAAGTAGCCAAGAAAGCAGCAATCAATACCGGCTTATGATCATAAAGGGGCAAGGTTTTTTTCTGTTTTTTATTTTTTTTTTATATCCTTATATTGAGCAGCGTTACTTATTATAGAAGTACACTATATGTCTATGCTTATTGTCTCCTAATCTCAGGAGTGATATTGAGCGTTGTTACTTATTATAGAAGTACAGTATATATCTATGCTTATTGTCTCCTAATCTCAGGAGTGATATTGAGCAGTGTTACTTATTATAGAAGTACAGTATATGTCTATGCTTATTGTCTCCTAATCTCAGGAGTGATATTGAGCAGTGTTACTTATTATAGAAGTACAGTATATGTCTATGCTTATTGTCTCCTATTCTCAGGAGTGATATTGAGCGGTGTTACTTATTATAGAAGTACAGTATATGTCTATGCTTATTGTCTCCTAATCTCAGGAGTGATATTGAGCAGTGTTACTTATTATAGAAGTACAGTATATGTCTATGCTTGTTGTCTCCCAATCTCAGGAGTGATATTGAGCGGTGTTACTTATTATAGAAGTACAGTATATATCTATGCTTATTGTCTCCTAATCTCAGGAGTGATATTGAGCAGTGTTACTTATTATAGAAGTACACTATATGTCTATGCTTATTGTCTCCTAATCTCAGGAGTGATATTGAGCGGTGTTACTTATTATAAAAAGTACAGTATATGTCTATGCTTATTGTCTCCTATTCTCAGGAGTGATATTGAGCGGTGTTACTTATTATAGAAGTACAGTATATGTCTATGCTTATTGTCTCCTAATCTCAGGAGTGATATTGAGCGGTGTTACTTACTATAGAAGTACAGTATATGTCTATGCTTATTGTCTCCTAATCTCAGGAGTGATATTGAGCAGTGTTACTTATTATAGAAGTACAGTATATGTCTATGCTTATTGTCTCCTAATCTCAGGAGTGATGTTGAGCGGTGTTACTTATTATAGAAGTACAGTATATATCTATGCTTATTGCCTCCTAATCTCAGGAGTGATATTGAGCGGTGTTACTTATTATAGAAGTACAGTATATATCTATGCTTATTGTCTCCTAATCTCAGGAGTGATATTGAGCATTGTTACTTATTATAGAAGTACAGTATATATCTATGCTTATTGTCTCCTAATCTCAGGAGTGATATTCAGCGGTGTTACTTATTATAGAAGTACAGTATATGTCTATGCTTATTGTCTCCTATTCTCAGGAGTGATATTGAGCGGTGTTACTTATTATAGAAGTACAGTATATATCTATGCTTATTGTCTCCTAATCTCAGGAGTGATATTGAGCATTGTTACTTATTATAGAAGTACAGTATATATCTATGCTTATTGTCTCCTAATCTCAGGAGTGATATTCAGCGGTGTTACTTATTATAGAAGTACAGTATATGTCTATGCTTATTGTCTCCTATTCTCAGGAGTGATATTGAGCAGTGTTACTTATTATAGAAGTACAGTATATGTCTATGCTTATTGTCTCCTAATCTCAGGAGTGATGTTGAGCAGTGTTACTTATTATAGAAGTACAGTATATGTCTATGCTTATTGTCTCCTAATCTCAGGAGTGATATTGAGCGGTGTTAGTTATTATAGAAGTACAGTATATATCTATGCTTATTGTCTCCTAATCTCAGGAGTGATATTGAGCAGTGTTAGTTATTATAGAAGTACAGTATATGTCTATGCTTATTGTCTCCGAATCTCAGGAGTGATATTGAGCGGTGTTACTTATTATAGAAGTACAGTATATATCTATGCTTATTGTCTCCTAATCTCAGGAGTGATATTGAGCAGTGTTAGTTATTATAGAAGTACAGTATATGTCTATGCTTATTGTCTCCGAATCTCAGGAGTGATATTGAGCGGTGTTACTTATTATAGAAGTACAGTATATATCTATGCTTATTGTCTCCTAATCTCAGGAGTGATATTGAGCAGTGTTAGTTATTATAGAAGTACAGTATATGTCTATGCTTATTGTCTCCTAATCTCAGGAGTGATATTGAGCGGTGTTACTTATTATAGAAGTACAGTATATATCTATGCTTATTGTCTCCTAATCTCAGGAGTGATATTGAGCAGTGTTACTTATTATAGAAGTACAGTATATATCTATGCTTATTGTCTCCTAATCTCAGGAGTGATATTGAGCAGTGTTACTTATTATAGAAGTACAGTATATGTCTATGCTTATTGTCTCCTAATCTCAGGAGTGATATTGAGCAGTGTTACTTATTATAGAAGTACAGTATATGTCTATGCTTATTGTCTCCTATTCTCAGGAGTGATATTGAGCGGTGTTACTTATTATAGAAGTACAGTATATGTCTATGCTTATTGTCTCCTAATCTCAGGAGTGATATTGAGCAGTGTTACTTATTATAGAAGTACAGTATATGTCTATGCTTGTTGTCTCCCAATCTCAGGAGTGATATTGAGCGGTGTTACTTATTATAGAAGTACAGTATATATCTATGCTTATTGTCTCCTAATCTCAGGAGTGATATTGAGCAGTGTTACTTATTATAGAAGTACACTATATGTCTATGCTTATTGTCTCCTAATCTCAGGAGTGATATTGAGCGGTGTTACTTATTATAAAAAGTACAGTATATGTCTATGCTTATTGTCTCCTATTCTCAGGAGTGATATTGAGCGGTGTTACTTATTATAGAAGTACAGTATATGTCTATGCTTATTGTCTCCTAATCTCAGGAGTGATATTGAGCGGTGTTACTTACTATAGAAGTACAGTATATGTCTATGCTTATTGTCTCCTAATCTCAGGAGTGATATTGAGTGGTGTTACTTATTATAGAAGTACAGTATATGTCTATGCTTATTGTCTCCTAATCTCAGGAGTGATGTTGAGCGGTGTTACTTATTATAGAAGTACAGTATATATCTATGCTTATTGCCTCCTAATCTCAGGAGTGATATTGAGCGGTGTTACTTATTATAGAAGTACAGTATATATCTATGCTTATTGTCTCCTAATCTCAGGAGTGATATTGAGCATTGTTACTTATTATAGAAGTACAGTATATATCTATGCTTATTGTCTCCTAATCTCAGGAGTGATATTCAGCGGTGTTACTTATTATAGAAGTACAGTATATGTCTATGCTTATTGTCTCCTATTCTCAGGAGTGATATTGAGCGGTGTTACTTATTATAGAAGTACAGTATATATCTATGCTTATTGTCTCCTAATCTCAGGAGTGATATTGAGCATTGTTACTTATTATAGAAGTACAGTATATATCTATGCTTATTGTCTCCTAATCTCAGGAGTGATATTCAGCGGTGTTACTTATTATAGAAGTACAGTATATGTCTATGCTTATTGTCTCCTATTCTCAGGAGTGATATTGAGCAGTGTTACTTATTATAGAAGTACAGTATATGTCTATGCTTATTGTCTCCTAATCTCAGGAGTGATGTTGAGCAGTGTTACTTATTATAGAAGTACAGTATATGTCTATGCTTATTGTCTCCTAATCTCAGGAGTGATATTGAGCGGTGTTAGTTATTATAGAAGTACAGTATATATCTATGCTTATTGTCTCCTAATCTCAGGAGTGATATTGAGCAGTGTTAGTTATTATAGAAGTACAGTATATGTCTATGCTTATTGTCTCCGAATCTCAGGAGTGATATTGAGCGGTGTTACTTATTATAGAAGTACAGTATATATCTATGCTTATTGTCTCCTAATCTCAGGAGTGATATTGAGCAGTGTTAGTTATTATAGAAGTACAGTATATGTCTATGCTTATTGTCTCCGAATCTCAGGAGTGATATTGAGCGGTGTTACTTATTATAGAAGTACAGTATATATCTATGCTTATTGTCTCCTAATCTCAGGAGTGATATTGAGCAGTGTTAGTTATTATAGAAGTACAGTATATGTCTATGCTTATTGTCTCCTAATCTCAGGAGTGATATTGAGCGGTGTTACTTATTATAGAAGTACAGTATATATCTATGCTTATTGTCTCCTAATCTCAGGAGTGATATTGAGCAGTGTTACTTATTATAGAAGTACAGTATATATCTATGCTTATTGCCTCCTAATCTCAGGAGTGATGTTGAGCAGTGTGGAGGGATAGAAACAGTTGCGCAGGTTTTCTGTTAATTTTTGAATAGTAAAAAGAAGCATCAAACGAATACGAGAGGAACCGCGTTACAGAACGGAGGAGATCGGGAAGACTGGAGTGCATCATCACAAGTGGAAGAGGACATAAGCCGATGGGAGGCTGAAGGGTAAGTTATGTTATTTATAGTTAGGATTCTGGAATGATCTTCTATAATTTATTTATTACAATACTCCAAATAATATATGGTACATTATATCACTTTATGGTCCCAAAATACATTTCTTCAACATTTACCTGGAATATTACAGAGCTTTTCCCAGTAATATATATTGATGCCCTATCCATCAATGAACCCTATTTGATCAGCAGAGCAAAGAAAATGAATTGCAGTATTAAGCACAGACACTGATTAAGGGTTAAAAAGTGAAAAATAATATAAATAAAAATATTATAAATGATGTCTGTTAGAGTCGCCATTTCCTCATAGGTTAAAAAATACAACACATATGACAACTCGGTAGCAAAACCCTTGACATGCCGCAATTCAGAGCAGAAGGACTTGGGGACCATAGATCTTGTGAGTGGCGATCATCTTACGTAACACGTCTGGTTATATTAAGACAAGAGCAAAAGCTAAGGAAGGACACATCTGTATTTTCAGCGGGCCAGACACTGACAGTTTGGGACCCTGTGCACGAAATGTGTTGGGCCCCTCTCCTTTTATAGTGACAAATATGTGTATATCTTTTTCATGTACTACATTCTGTCTACACTTATAGTGTCCTCTTTTGTTAGATATAAACTAAAATGATGGAAACATGGTAGAAAATGTTTTACTGGATGAGGCTGATAGATGGTCTTCTAGCCAAATAATGTTACATCATCAGTCCTTTTATTTTATACCTAACAAGAAAGGACGCTATGTAATAAATAAAGGGTGCAATAAATAACAAAGATAATATTCTGCGTAAGTGATGGTGTTACATATAACAAGACATGATGCTATGTAATAAAGGGATAGCACTATATATATATATATATATATATATATATATATATATATATATATAGATTACATTATATAATAAGGGATGGCATCATACATATATAACTATAGAGGATGCTGTGTAAAAAGGGACAGTTTTTATATAACAAGAGATGATACTATGTAATAATGGGACGGTGCTATATTTTATATATATATATATATATATATATATATATATATATATAAAAATAAATATATCATATCCATTATATTATACAATAAAGGCTGTCACCATACATAATAGAGAGGATGCTGTGTAATAAGGGGCAGTTTTATAGATAACAGAAGATGATACTATGTAAAAGGGAGGGCACTATACATAATAACAGAGGATGTTATATAATAATAGTAATGATAATATAATATTTATTCACTTATATAGCGCTATTAATTCCACAGAGCTTTACATATATTGGCAGATGTAACATACCTGGCTTAATGAAGACGTGTGTCTGATGGGAAAACGTGTAGCCCTTATTCTTTTGGTAAATTCTTGTGCAGATATTACCTGCCTGTCTGTCACACTGAGTAGCACTTACATCACTGCTTTTTTACTTTAATTATTCAACTATTAATCAGTGAAAAGGATTAAAATTTGGGGAAGAGGGATAAACAGCCACCTATACAACAATGGGATCTATTTTGTATGTTTTTTTCTTAATATTAGTTTAAATAATTTTTCGGGGGGAATAATTGGAAGTAGCCAGGAGGGGGGAATAAGAGCACTTGTTACTTTCTCTGATTTCCATTTTTGTACGTTTAACTTTTTTATATTTAAATAAAGTTGTAATAAAAAAACAACCCACAATAGCAGCATTCCGATTATGTCACAATGGCTGGATGATATAGAACACTCCACCATCCAAAGTTCCTTTGAGGGTGTTTTAGGCGTTTGTGGAGAGAGGAGTGTTTTGAGTGTTTTCAGTGATTTTAGTGTTTTTAGTGTGTTGAGTGTGTTGTGTGTTGAGTGTTGCATGTGTTGAGTGTGTTGTGTGTTGAGTGTTTTTAGTGTTGAGTGTGTTTTTTTGTGTTCAGTGTTTTTAGTGTTGTTTTGTTTTTGTGTGTTTTTGTGTGTTTTTTTGTGTTCAATGTTTTTAGTGTTGAGTTTGTTTTTGTGTGTTTTTGTGTTTATTGTTCAGTGTTTTTAGTGTTGAGTTTGTTCTTGTGTTTAGTGTTCAGTGTTTTTAGTGTTGAGTTTGTTTTTGTGTGTTCTTGTGTTTAGTGTTCAGTGTTTTTAGTGTTGAGTTTGTTTTTGTGTGTTTAGTGTTCAGTGTTTTTAGTGTTGAGTTTGTTTTTGTGTGTTTTTGTGTGTTTAGTGTTCAGTGTTTTTAGTGTTGAGTTTGTTTTTGTGTGTTTTTGTGTGTTGAGTCAGTTTTGTGAATATGTCCAGAAATAAGCGCTTTAAGCGTGTTATTGTTCTCTCTGACACCGAGGACAGCTGTGATGATGTTGACTTCCATCAGGTAAGCGTAACTTTTATATTTTTAAATAATTAGAATACATGTGGGATATAAATCCCAGAAAAAGATGGTGGAGCCAAGAATATAGCTCCAGAGAGGGAATATTGGGGGATAGTTTAGATCATGTTTACAGAGTAAAGACTACCCTGATATTTCTGATATCTCCATGTACGAGTTATATAATAATATTGCATGAAAACATATAAATGTCACCACCGCCCCTATCCATATCCTAACCATAAGTTTCCTATACACCCGTCATACTCTGTACATAAAATTCGCACAGGCCAATAGGAACCACATTCATATAGGTGAATAAATGTGAGGCAGTGGAATATGGAATAAGATTATATATTGGAGACCTTCATGTTTATAGATTTTATTTGACACGTTTCCCATTTTTTCAGTCTCGTCCACGGAAGAAGCCAATACCGAGGTCTGCAGACCAGGATACCAACACTGGCTTCAATTCGGGCCCAACTCTGGATATACCAGGTACTGTGCTCTGATCCATTAAAGGCTCTGGGGTACACAAATTACTTATAATAATATATTAATAATATACTAATAAGAGATTTATGTTGTTTCTCCCACAGATCGGATTTCTACACCTGATCCGGACAGTAACACCTGGTAAGACTCACATCTCCTCCATTACCAGATGTCTGATGGGGATTAGTGACTAATGTTGGCTCATATTCTGTTCCTTTTATTTCACAGCTCCGATGCCGTCATTACCATCAGTGACGATGAGGATTCCAATATTGGAGGGATTCCCCCATGTGATGGTAAGTGATCATCTCTAGATACAATCCAGGTTATAATGTAACAATGAGTTTTCTGTATGGTCACAGGTCAGTGTATAAATCTAACAATTAAAGGCAAATTATAAATAGGTCCGTGTCTTTATTTGGTCAGTTTTTAGCTTTTCCACACTTGTTTTTCCCCTCCTTCTTTGAGAGATACCTTTATACTCCTCTTTCCTCCCACATTGCCTTAGCAGTGCTTGTTTTTAGTCTGATGAGATGTTCTTATCAATGATATCATTCTTGTTACCATATAATGTACTGAAAAATAGGAAACAATTCCAAGTGAGGTGAAATTGCAAAAAATAAAAATAAAACACAATGCCAGATTTTTTTTGGGCAACCTGGGGTTTTGAGGACGTGCTCACTTCTGATGTTGTACTGAGAACATACATCATTATTAAGTATAGATTACTGAAGGAACAGGTGGGGTAAACGTCTGCAGAAACTCATGGACCCTGTTGTGGTTGAATGCCATTATTATTTCATATCCTGGTCCCAGTGGAGGGTCCTGTGGTCTCTGGTGGTCTGGTCAGTTACATATTCTGATCTGATCCCTTATGTATAGTCTTATTAGCTCTCTACACTCCATATTTATAGACCCCTCTCTAATATGGACCTGCACAATGACATGTCTGATGTGAACTGTATAGAAATCATTTTCTCTCTTCCATATTTCTGAACAGATAATTTTCCATGTGCTGGTGAGGAAAGCTATGCTGCACAGCATAGGTGAGTTATTCTGGACACATCTATCTCTATATAGTAAGAAATGTTCCCTGTAGATTTATAGATGATTTCTTTTCTTTCCAGGACACCGCTGTGTAACATCCCCGGCTGCTTCCTGGAGGATATTATATCTCCGAATTCCATATATGTTACCGACTTCGAGGTAACAAGAGAAGAGCTGGTGGAGCGGCTATTCCACCATTATAACAGCACAGTCTTCGGTTATCAGGTATGTTATCACTTATATCTGGGGGATATATGACTTATCCATTATCTCCATCTACAAACAATCATGGGCCCCCTAACCCAATGTCACTGGTCTGAAATTTAGTTATTGATTATCTCAGGTAAAACTCACTTAGTTTGGCAAATGCTTGATATCTGGATATTTTGGAATCAGTTTATGTTTATTTATGTTCTCACTTTTCAGAAGACCTCACGCCCCATGTAATGAGCCCAGTAGTGTAAATCACACATGAGAGTTGTTACATTGGGGTGAAAGAATTTCCAAACTTAATGTAATTTGTTTCTTCTTTTTTTAGCTCCCTAAGAAAATGGCTTTCATGTGGAACAAGAGCCTAAAGACAACAGCTGGTGAATGCCTCCAAGGGATGAAGGATAACCAGCGTATGTCAGTAATTCTGCTGTCCAATAGAGTCCTGGATTCTGCCGGTAGGTGACACATCACTTCCATCCTGCAGCTTCGTAAGACCCTGTATACAGGGCAGAACCTGCTACTTAGGATGTAATACATCTGATATACTATTCCTACATACTGTTCTAAGAAAAACTGAGTACACCCTCTTTGAATTCTATAGTTTTACATGTCAGTATAAAATAAAATCGAGTCAGGTCCTTAGAAAGTCTGAAAAGTAGGGAAATACAATCTCAGAAAAAAAACATGATAGCAAATATCGTGTCATTATTTATTAACAAAAAGTAGGCCGAAATGCAAAAACAGTGTGTGAAAAATTAAGTACACCCTTGCTGCTTTTTCAAGTTATTGCTGCTAAAGATTAAACTAAAAGCTAGTGGGGTGTACTTAATTTTTCACTCATTGCCTCTGTAGTAGTTTTTTAGTAAATAAATAATGACATAGTGTGACTTGCCATGGGTTGTTCATCTCAGGATGTTTTTACCTATTTTGAAGACCTCTTAAGGAGCATATATTTTATATTATGTCCTGATATGTAAAGCATTCCAGTAGGGTGTACTTAGATTTTCTCATCATGTATAATCTCTTTTATTTTAGAGCGACTACGATCCACAGTCGCACATGAAATGTGCCACGCGGCTTGTTGGATTATCGATGGGGAAGCGTTTGACAACCATGGCCCACTATGGCAGGCTTATGCAAAAAGGGTAAATGAGATACACCCTGAGCTGCCAGAGGTGACAAGGTGTCACAATTACACCATCCACTACAACTACTACTACCAATGTAACCTATGTGATCACAAGTAAGTAGATTTTTTGACTTGTGAGACAATCACCATGGAGAGACGTCAGTGCGGTCCTGATGGTATAATGATTTTATACTTATATCAGAATTGACTGACGTCTGGCAGCTGTAGGGTTAAGGATGCTGCATATTATATTTTCTGTACTGCGACCAGTTCTTAATATAATGGTTTTCAATTTGTAAGTTTTTATATAATCCATGGTGTTAACCAACATTCATTCTAGTCTGATAACCAATATTCCTTCTCTCTTTACAGAATTGGACGTTACCAGAAAATAGCGGACGCTAAATGCTATTGCAGCCGCTGTGGAGGAAGATTACGCCAACTGTCCTCCAGCGAAACACGTAACGTGTAATATCCATACACAAGTACTGCAAACATTAAAGTTGATGTTATGATATATTGTTGTCCATGCTTTCTCTGTGTAGATAAGTATATAATCTCCCATTACCACCTACCAGAAATCTCATGTCCTCACAAGATCTCCTCTCTTCCCTCCTCTTGTCTGCCCCTCACACATCATCTCTAGCATGGTACAAGGAGTCAGGCCCTATAGACTTGGTGACGGGAATTATCCTGTTTCTCCTTGTATGTGTTACGTCACCGCCGGAGTCTGCTCCAGCGACTTCTGCTCCGATCGCCAGGCGACGCCGTGTTCCTGCCGTTGATGTTGCTGGTGATGGGAGAGGAGTCGATGCTAGCGGCACCAGTGGGCGCAGACTCCGATAATCCACTGGGCTGGGTTAGCTTGAAATCTGCAGTACCGCTGGCTGACTGTGGGTGGCATGTGTCTTCCAGCTGAAGTTGCCAGCGTTCAGCTACAGTCAATAGGAAGACACCACACCCTTCTTATTCCCCCTCCTGTCACATGACCACTGCCAGAGATAGCTCTGATTTTCCTGGCTCCTGTTACGTCCTATTCTGTTTGGTGATTCCTGTGTGTTGACTTCTGCGTGTTTTCTGACTACCCTCCTGTCTACTGTTTTGTACCTCGCTGCCCGATCTGGATTTGACCTCTGCTACGTTTGCTGACTACGTCATTGCCTGCCGATTCTGTCCCTGTTCCGCAATTCCTGGTTTGACCCTGCCTGACTACTACTCTCATCGGACTGCAGCCTTCCACAGGTAGTGATCTCCAGTGCCCTGTGTAATTCCAAATCCCTGTATAGGGGTTAAAGGGCTTCAGGGTTCTGGCGGTCCTGCTTGGTGAGTGGCTTCCCTCTAGCCTCCCCTTTACAGCCCATCTGAGTCTGTAGATCCAGGCAGGCGTTACAGTATGGTTCACTTATATAGTGCTGGGCCGTCCACCTGATGGAATAGTATGGATGTAACAGACTGTAATCTGGCATGGCGCACTACACGTATCTGTGTGACCACCTCCATTCACTAAAGCGGTAAATCTTGCTGCTAATATAGATTTTATTTGGATCCCGCACAAATGGAAAGTCAATGGCCAACATTTCTACCAATAGATGTTCTTTATTAAGGGCATGTGTGCTGATTACAGTCGGACATGGGGAAGGTGGAGCATAAGAGAGGGGCTTTATGTCATAAGGCTCCTCACCTATACACCACCTTCCTCATATCCTGGACTAAATATATATTTGCAGGAAGATTTACTGCTTTTTTCTTCTTCATTGCTGATGTTTTCCATACAGTATTAAAGGACTATGGTCGCCTCCTCAAGCACGACTACCTCCATAGCGGTGTTTCCAGTTATTCTCTACTTCCCACCTAATACTAGCCTTACCCATGTACAAGTGTAATTCAGGGCAGCCATACCCCACCTTACTGTTCATAAGTATTTTGCGTCTGTGCAGCCCCAGTCTTTCATCATGGGGTCCCTGCATCCGGCAGTGCATTAGTAATGTGACCAGGTATTAGTAAGTATGACTTTTTTTCTGTCTACACACTTAATTCTTCTCAGTATTAAGCAATAAATTTAATATTAAAGGGGTGGTTCACTCATTTTTTTTATCTTTTCCTATCAATTTAGCTTGCTATTTCAATTCTCTTTTTAATTACCTTGTGTTTTCAGTTGTGCTACTGATCGGCGCTATTTCCCCCGCTCAGTGCTGATCACATGACCCTGGGTGTCACGTCAACTTCCGGGCTCTGAAAGTTGATGTTACATCTGTAGCTCCACCAGCCACTCATCTTGAGTGACTGAGCTGTGGGCGGTTTCACCGCACGTCACAGCCCAGCATCAAGAGGAGGGTTTGCTTACCCATCCTGCACCTGTGTGCGGTGTAGGCCTGCGCCATAGAGGAAAAGGATGAGCCTAGAATGTATGGGCTCCTTCCAGGTTAGTAGGCGTGACCAGCTAGCTGGAAACGTCGGGTTGCATTCAGATCATGCCCTTATCATGTGATAGAGGCGTGTTGAAGTGATGTTATACCTGGAAGTAGCCTATGCACTCTAGCGTCTACCGAGAGGAGGGTTCCTTTGGCTGGAGTCAGGTGACTATCTGATCACACTGCCTGACAGGATTGAAGTCCGCCGAGCCATCCAGTGCAGTTTGGCAGCACAGGGGGATTAGGAACAGCACAACAGAAGGCCGAGCAGTGCGACGTGGAGCCAAGCAAAGTGACATCGTGCAGAGTGACACAGGATAGGGCAGAATGAAACTGGGCATAGTGAGAAAGGACAGAGAAGAGCGACACAGGGAAGAGCAGAGCGACACAGGGTAGAGCAGGGCGACACAGGGCAGAGCAGAGTGACACAGGACCGAGCAGAGTTACACATTCCAGGACAGAGCGACACAGGACAGAGCAGAGCTACACATTGCAGGGCAGAGCAACACAGGACAGTGCAGAGCTACCCATTGGAGAGCAGAGTGACACAGGGCAGAGCAGAGCGACACAGGGCAGAGCGACACAGGGCAGAGCAGAGCAACACAAGACAGAGAAACACAGGGCAGAGTGACACAGGACAAAGCGACACAGGGCAGAGTAGAGCCACAGATCAGGACAGAGTGACACAGAGAAGAGCGACACAGGGCAGAGCAGAGCCACAGATCAGGACAGAGTGACACAGAGCAGAGTGACACAGGACAGTGCAGAGTGACACAGAACAAAGCAACACAAAACAGAGTAGAGCGAAACAGGGCAGAGGAGAGTGACAAAGTGCAGAGCAAAGTTACACGGGGCAGAGCAGAGAGACACAGCAGATCGACACAGAACAGAGTAACACTGGGCAGAGCAACACATGGCAGAGCAGAGCGACACAGGGCAGAGCAGAGCGACACAGGGCGGAGGAGGGCAACACAGAGCAGGGTAGTGAGACACAGGGCAGGGCCACGCAACACAGGGCAGAGTGACACATGGTAAAACGACACAGCACAGAGTAGAGCAACACAGAGCAGCATGACATAAGGCAGAACAGTTCAACACAGGGCAGGGCAACGCAACACAGGGCAGGGCAGCGAAACACAGGGCAGAGCAGTGTGACACAGGGCAGGGCAGCGCGACACAAGGCAGCGCGACTCAGAGCAGGTGGACATAGAGCAGTGAAGGGACACAGGGCAGAGAGACACAAAGCAGCAGTGCAGGGGGACAGAGCTGGGAACACATAGCAGCGCAGAAAACAGAACAGTGACTGTTCTTCCAACCAATGGGGAAGGTTCCATTCAACATTGACTGGGACAGTGAGTATGGTATCATCATTGGACCCCCTTATTGGATTACGTCGTATCCAGATTAGGGATTTGCCAAGGAAATAAATTGGTGAATGAGGGTGTCTCTTTATTTTATTTCTGTAACAATTCTCTTTTGATATGTTTCAGGTTCGCTTTTGGGTATTGTTGTGGGACATCACTATAGATTACATTGAACATTTTTTTTTTTTTAAATTGTAATAAATTTGTTAACGAGGGCTGTAGTCGAGGTTTGTCCAAATAAAATTTATCTTTCTTTGTTCAACTACTGGAATAGTAGTGGGTGGTATCTCAGACGCCCACCCATCTCTAATGCCACGGCTTGATGTCAGCTGGCAATTCACAGCTGGTATCAACCCCATATACTACCCCATTTGCTACTGCACCAGGGCAACTAAAAGAGCTGAGGCAAAGCACGAAGATTGGCACATCTAATGGATGCGTCAGTCCTGGGGCGGCTCTGGCCTGCTATTTTCTGGCTGGGGAGGGTCCAATAACCGTGGACATCCCTAGCCTGAGAATACCCAACCACAGCTATCGACTATACCTTGGCTGGTGATCCAATTTGGGGGGACCCCACATTTTTTGTTTGAAATTATTTATTTCATTTTAAATAAAATAACAGTGTGGGGTGCCCTCTGTTTTGTATTACCAGCCAAGGTAGAGCTGCCAGCTGTGGTCTGCAGGCTACCACTGTCTACTTCCCCTTAGCTAGTTACCACATATAAGGGTGTCCCCATGTTGCAAAAATATAACCAGTTCTTCTTTGTGTGATGGCTTGTGACTATCCATCTTCCTCTTGATTACATTCCAGTGGTTTTCAATGGGGTTCAGGTCTGGAGATTGGGCTGGCCATGACAGGGTTTTGATGTGGTGGTCCTTCATCCACACATTGATTGATCTAGCTGTGTGGCATGGTGCATTATTCTTTTCAGCTTTGCCCAACACCTGGTCGTCTAATTGTTAGACGTAAACGTGGAGGGGCGTACAAGCCACAGTGTCTTGCACACACTGTGAAATTTTATGGAGGATCAGTGATGATCTGGGGATGCTTCAGCAAGGCTGGTATTGGGCAGATTAAACTTTGCGAAGGACATATGAATCAAGCCGCATACAAGGTTATTCTGGAAAAACAGTACTTTGTTCTGCTAAGGCAATGTTCCCCAACTCTGAGGACTGTTTTTTCCAGCAGGACAATGTACTATGCCACAAAGGTAGGTCAATCAATGTGTGGATGAAGGACTACCACATCAAAACCCTGTCATGGCCAGCCCAAAACCAGACCTGAACCCCATTGACAACCTCTGGAATATAATCAAGAGAAAGATGGATAATCAGAAGCCTTCAAACAAAGAAGAACTGGTTAAATTTTTTCACCAGGAATGGCATAAGGCCACCCAAAAGCAGTGTGAAAGACTGGTGGAAAGCGTGCCAGGACGCATGAATGCTGTGATTAAAAATCATGGTTATTCCACAAAATATTGATTTGTCAACTCCTCCTGAGTTAAAACATTATTAGTATTGTTGTTTCCAAATGATATAATATATATATATATATATATATATATATATATATATACTAGAAGGTGGCCCGATTCTACGCATCGGGTATTCTAGAATTTACGTATTGTGTAGTTAATGTATGATTTTTGTTATATATATATATATATATATATATATATTTATATATATATAGATGTTGTGTGTAGTTACCAAGTGTTTGTGTAGGGCGCTGTACATGTTCTGGGTGTTGTCTGGGTGTGGCGGGGGGTGAGAGCGTTGTTGTATGTGTGTTGCGTTGTTTCTGGAGCGCTGTGTGTCTGTAGCGTTGTGTGTGTGTGTTGCGCGGTTTGTGTGGGTGTGGTGTGTTTTGGGGGGAGGTATGTTTTGTGTAATGTGTGTGTGTTGCGTGGTATGTGCGTATATTTATGTATGCCGCGGTGTTTGTGTGTTGGGTGTTGTGTGTGTGCGGTGTTGTCTGTGTGTGTGGGTGTCTGTGTAGGGCGGTGTTTGTGGTTCCCAGTGTGTGTGTGGTGTGTTGTGTGTGTGTGTTGGGGGGAGGTGTGCACCTCCCATCGTGCTCCATCCCCCATGCTGCGCACCCCCCATCGTGCTCCATCCGCCATGCTGTGCACTCCCAAACGTACTCCATCCGCCATGCTGTGCACTCCCAAACGTGCTCCATCCGCCATGCTGCGCACTCCCAAACGTGGTCCATCCGCCATGCTGCGCACTCCCAAACGTGCTCCATCTGCCATGCTGCGCACTCCCAAACATGCTCCATCCGCCATGCTGCGCACTCCCAAACGTGGTCCATCCGCCATGCTGCGCAGTCCCCAACGTGCTCCATCCGCCATGCTGCGCACTCCCAAACGTGCTCCATCCCCCATGCTGCGCACTCCCCATCGTGCTCCATCCCCCATGCTGCACCAGCATCAGCCTCTCTGCCCCCAGCATCAGCCTCTCTCCTCCCAGCATCAGCCTCTCTCCTCCCAGCATCAGCCTCTCTGTCCCCAGCATCAGCCTCTCTCCTCCCAGCCTCAGCCTCCCCCAGCATCAGCCTCTCTTCTCTCAGCCTCCCCCCTCCCAGCCTCCCTCCTCCCAGCCTCCCCCAGCATCAGCCTCTCTCCTCCCAGCCTCCCCCTCCCAGCCTCCCCGAGCATCAGCCTCCCCCAGCATCAGCCTCTCTCCTTCCAGCCTCCCCCAGCATCAGCCTCCCCCAGCATCAGCCTCTCTCCTCCCAGCCTTCCCCAGGATCAGCCTCTCTCCTCCCAGCCTCCCTCTTCCCAGCCTTCCCCAGCATCAGCCTCCACCTCCCAGCCTCCCCCAGCATCAGCCTCCCCCAGCATCAGCCTCTCTCCTTCCAGCCTCCCCCAGCATCAGCCTCCCCCAGCATCAGCCTCTCTCCTTCCAGCCTCCCCCAGCATCAGCCTCCCCCAGCATCAGCCTCTCTCCTCCCAGCCTCCCTCCTCCCAGCCTCCCCCAGCATCAGCCTCCCCCTCTCAGCCTCCCCCAGCATCAGCCTCCCCCAGCATCAGCCTCTCTCCTTCCAGCCTCCCCCAGCATCAGCCTCCCCCAGCATCAGCCTCCGCCTCCCAGCCTCCCCCAGCATCAGCCTCCACCTCCCAGCCTCCCCCAGCATCAGCCTCTCTCCTCCCAGCCTCCCCCAGCATCAACCTCTCTCCTCCCAGCCTCCCCTAGCATCAGCCTCCCCCTCCCAGCCTCCCCCAGCATCAGCCTCCCCCAGCATCAGCCTCTCTCCTTCCAGCCTCCCCCAGCATCAGCCTCCCCCAGCATCAGCCTCTCTCCTCCCAGCCTCCCCCAGCATCAGCCTCCCCCTCCCAGCCTCCCCTAAATGATAGTCAAACTAAACGCAAACCGGATAGAATAGCATGCCGCTGCAAGATGCTTTGGTAGGCATGCTGGTTCTGTATGACTTCAATTTTGAATAACTTCCCAACAGTGTCACTAGCAAAGCACCCCCACACCATCACACCTCCTCCTCCTCCATGCTTCACGGTGGGAACCAGGCATGTAGAGTCCATCCATTCACCTTTTCTACAAAGACACGGTGGTTAAATCCAAAGATCTCAAATTTGGACTCATCAGATCAAAGCACAGATTTCCACTGGTCTAATGTCCACTCCTTGTATTCTTTAGCCCAAACAAGTCTCTTCTGCTTGTTGCTTGTCCTTAGCAGTGGTTTCCTAGCAGCTATTTTACCATGAAGGCCTGCTGCACAAAGTCTCCTCTTAACAGTTGTTCTAGAGATGAGAATGTGTGTCCAAACTTTTGGTCTGTACTATATATATATATATATATATATATATATATATATATACACACACACACGCACGCACACACACACACACTACGAACGATATCAAAACGAGCAAAAGATAGCTGCTTTCTTCCCCTGGTTGTGCAGGGCTTGGTGCTGATGTCTGAACCTGTGACACTGATGTGATCTCTCTCTCCTCAGCAGAAGTCAGTGCTTCAATAAGAACAGACACAGGAAAGAGGGCAGGGAGGAGTTTGGGTGGAGTTCTAAGTGGTTGTGGTAGATACAATACACATATGGATACAATGCACTGCAAAGGATCCTGGAAGTTGTAGTAATTTAGCACAGGAAGTCAGGAGAGAGATTAACCCCATCAGAGCTGGAGCCAGCAATGAGGATGTGCTTTGTAACAGAAAGAGGCAGAAGTGTGCGAACAAGAGGGATACACCAAAATATGTGAAAAAAGAACTGAACTGAACTCCTCAGTCTGACTGAACAATTGTGGGAAGATCAAATACATCCACCACCTGGTTAGACCAGGCATTCTCCCTTTCTTCCAGATTCATTACAGCTGATAAAGAAGACCTTAAGTGATATAAACAAATTCACTGGCAATAGGCTAAGTGCTTATTATATAGAAGGTGTGCCACAAACAGAAACAAGATTCCCCATGAGAATAACCTGCAGATATAATAAGAAGTATTATGCCCTAATCACCAGCCATCGCCAGGTTTACCCATCAATAAGGTAGCAGAGGGTATAGTTCCCCACGTGTATCGTCACCAGCTAGGGTGACTTCATCAGGGGTGGGTTCCCTGTGTCCAAAGAGACAGGTTTTAAATACCTGAAGATCCAGAGTAACAGCTGCAATGGCGTTTCAAAATGCGCGCCCCAGAAGCACCCGGCGTCCCGGAAGTGACAACTGCGCATGCGCTAAATCATTTAGAAAGGAAGTAGTGAGTAACAGAGTATCGCGCATGCGCGGGACTACGAAAAGATGGCGGCCGCCATGAGAGGAGAGAGCTTGCTCCACATGCTGGGACCTGGGCTGGTCTCTATCCACAATTGCCTTTTTTGCAACATGGAAGCAGCTATATACAGGTTACAGGTATGTGTGCTCCATTATGGTTCTGCTTTTAACTTTATCTAGGATGCCGCATGGCACATGAAATACAGAATATAGAGTAGGACCCCCCTATTGAGTTTTGCCGTGACGTTGGCAGGGGTGGCTCAAAAAATTGATCAATTATTTGCTAAAAATCTCATTTTTTTTATTATAGTACAGTTGGAATAAATCTGTGAATTTTCACTTTTTATATGATGCATGCCAATTTCAGATCGTGCTGGCTCTTTTTTCTCTGTTATGACTGTAGTTATGCTACAATTTCTGGTGACTGACCATCACCATACCATGCACGCCTGATTTTGGTTTGCAATGTATTCCTCCTGTTGGTAGCTGTTCAGATTCAGTTACCTCACCCCTTTCCACAGGTAATGCTAATTAAGCACCATTCTTGGATCTGGGCCGCCTTTATCAATGGTTGCTGTCTGGCACTGGGAGGATCAGTTGTGATATAGTCCTGGTACGTGTAGAGCTTGCTCCACATGCTGGGACCTGGGCTGGTCTCTATCCACAATTGCCTTTTTTGCAACATGGAAACGGCTATATACAGGTTACAGGTATGTGTGCTCCATTATGGTTCTGCTTTTAACTTTATCTAGGAGGCCGCATTGGACATGAAATACAGAATATAGAGTAGGACCCCCCTATTGAGATTTGCCGTGACGATGGCAGGGGTGGCTCAAAACATTGATCAATTATTTGCTAAAAATCTCATTTTTTTTATTATAGTACAGTTGGAATAAATCTGTGAATTTTCACTTTTTATATGATGCATGCCAATTTCAGATCGTGCTGGCTCTTTTTTTTTTTTTTTGTTCTCAGAATTGAGAGTTCCTTAGACCGCATGTTGTCTGGTCACAGCAACAGCTTCCAAATGCAAAACCACACACCTGTAATCAACCCCAGACCTTTTAACTACTTCATTGATTACAGGTTAATGAGGGAGACACCTTCAGAGTTAATTGCAGCCCTTAGAGTCCCTTGTCCAATTACTTTTGGTCCCTTTAAAAAGAGGAGGCTATGCATTACAGAGCTATGATTCCTAAACCCTTTCTCCGATTTGGATGTGAAAACTCTCATATTGCAGCTGGGAGTGTGCACTTTCAGCCCATAATATATATATAATTGTATTTCTGAACAAGTTTTTGTAAACAGCTAAAATAACAAAACTTGTGTCACTGTTCAAATATTTCTGGCCCTGACTGTAATTACAATATTGAGCAGATATCTCAGCCTATTGTTTCGGCCCTCAACAATAGTCCCATGGGGGCTGCTGCCTGTGACAGCAAGTAGCCAAGAAAGCAGCAATCAATACCGGCTTATGATCATGAAGGGGCAAGGTTTTTTATTTGTTTTTTATTTTTTTTTATCTCCTTATATTGAGCAGCGTTACTTATTATAGAAGTACACTATATGTCTATGCTTATTGTCTCCTAATCTCAGGAGTGATATTGAGCGGTGTTACTTATTATAGAAGTACAGTATATGTCTATGCTTATTGTCTCCTAATCTCAGGAGTGATATTGAGCGGTGTTACTTATTATAGAAGTACAGTATATGTCTATGCTTATTGTCTCCTAATCTCAGGAGTGATATTGAGCAGTGTTACTTATTATAGAAGTACAGTATATGTCTATGCTTATTGTCTCCTAATCTCAGGAGTGATATTGAGCGGTGTTACTTATTATAGAAGTACAGTATATGTCTATGCTTATTGTCTCCTAATCTCAGGAGTGATATTGAGCGGTGTTACTTATTATAGAAGTACAGTATATGTCTATGCTTATTGTCTCCTAATCTCAGGAGTGATATTGAGCAGTGTTACTTATTATAGAAGTACAGTATATGTCTATGCTTATTGTCTCCTAATCTCAGGAGTGATATTGAGCGGTGTTACTTATTATAGAAGTACAGTATATGTCTATGCTTATTATCTCCTAATCTCAGGAGTGATATTGAGCGGTGTTACTTATTATAGAAGTACAGTATATGTCTAGGCTTATTGTCTCCTAATCTCAGGAGTGATATTGAGCGGTGTTACTTATTATAGAAGTACAGTATATATCTATGCTTATTGTCTCCTAATCTCAGGAGTGATGTTGAGCGTTGTTACTTATTATAGAAGTACAGTATATATCTATGCTGATTGTCTCCTATTCTCAGGAGTAGAGTTGAGCGCGGTTCGAGTTTCGAGGTTCTCCAGTTCTAGGCTCGAGTGATTTTGGTGCCTGTTCTAGATCGAACTAGAACTCGAGCTTTTTGCAAAAGCTCGATAGTTCTAGAAACGTTCGAGAACGGTTCTAGCAGCAAAAAAACAGCTAATTCCTAGCTGGCTTTCCGCTGTAATAGTGTAAGTCACTCTGTGACTCACACTATTATGAAATTTCAGTGTATAGTGTGCGTGAACAGCGCCTTCAGATCACTCCTGTTTGTATAATGGCGATCGCCATTTTTTTTTTTTCCTTGTCTTCCTTCCCTAAGTGCGCGCGTGTAGTGGGGAGGGCCATTATGTCAGCCAATCCCAGACACACACACAGCTAAGTGGACTTTTAGCCAGAGAAGCAACGGCATGTGTGATAGGATGTCCATGTCACATGTCCCTGCATTATAAAACCGGACATTTTCCTCCAGGACGCCATTATCTGCCTTCTGCGTCCTTGGTGTCAGACATAACTGGCGCAGCTCCGTCCTGAGTCCTATCGCTGATACAGCTGTATGCGCTCCATACACAGCGCTGGACAGCATAGGGATAGCACTTTCCATCAGTCCTTTTAAGGGCTCGTACCGGCAAGGTCAGAGCCATAGGTGACAGGTCCTGAAAACAGAGACAGCGTCTGTGTAGCTAAGGTCAGGGATTTCGTCGCTGCATTTCCCCATTAGGAGGGAATAGAAAGGCAGGCTTCCATTCCTCTACCCAGAGCCCCACAATCCTGGCACTGTACCCTCCTGTCCTCTGCACACTCCAACTCATTATAACTAAGCCATTATACTAGCAAACACTGAGTGTACCTAGTGGCATCCTAAACGTGGCTATTGGACTTTGCTATAGTCCCACTAGTGCAAAGATATTTGCAGCACCTCTGCCTGCATTGCACACTCCAACTCATTATAACTAAGCCATTATACTAGCAAACACTGAGTGTACCTAGTGGCATCCTAAACGTGGCTATTGGACTTTGCTATAGTCACACTAGTGCAAAGATATTTGCAGCACCTCTGCCTGCATTGCACACTCCAACTCATTATAACTAAGCCATTATACTAGCAAACACTCAGTGTACCTAGTGGCATCCTAAACGTGGCTATTGGACATTTGTCTAGTCACACTAGTGCAAAGACATTTGCAGCACCTCTGCCTGCATTGCACACTCCAACTCATTATAACTGAGCCATTATACTAGCAAACACTCAGTGTACCTAGTGGCATCGTAAACGTGGCTATTGGACTTTTGTCTAGTCACACTAGTGCAAAGACATTTGCAGCACCTCTACCTGCATTGCACACTCCAACTCATTATAACTAAGCCATTATACTAGCAAACACTCAGTGTACCTAGTGGCATCCTAAACGTGGCTATTGGACTTTGCTATAGTCCCACTAGTGCAAAGATATTTGCAGCACCTCTGCCTGCATTGCACACTCCAACTCATTATAACTAAGCCATTATACTAGCAAACACTCAGTGTACCTAGTGGCATCCTAAACGTGGCTATTGGACTTTTGTCTAGTCACACTAGTGCAAAGACATTTGCAGCACCTCTACCTGCATTTCACACTCCAACTCATTATAACTAAGCCATTATACTAGCAAACACTCAGTGTACCTAGTGGCATCCTAAACGTGGCTATTGGACTTTGCTATAGTCCCACTAGTGCAAAGATATTTGCAGCACCTCTGCCTGCATTGCACACTCCAACTCATTATAACTAAGCCATTATACTAGCAAACACTCAGTGTACCTAGTGGCATCCTAAACGTGGCTATTGGACTTTTGTCTAGTCACACTAGTGCAAAGACATTTGCAGCACCTCTGCCTGCATTGCACACTCCAACTCATTATAACTAAGCCATTATACTAGCAATTGATGCTGCCAGATTAAGGGCCGTAGTTGCATTGTCA
Organism: Anomaloglossus baeobatrachus; assembly: GCF_048569485.1. Lineage (NCBI taxonomy): Eukaryota > Metazoa > Chordata > Amphibia > Anura > Aromobatidae > Anomaloglossus > Anomaloglossus baeobatrachus. The sequence continues at coordinate 246,872,684 of NC_134356.1, read as the reverse complement.
GGGATATTTATTCTTTATTATTCTGCTGTTAATAAAGCTAGACCACCGCTGCAATCTACACCACCTCTCAATTTTTACTACCACATTTTAAGTGCACAATCTTGTCGCAATCAACATGAGTGGCAAAATGACAGATGCTGGTGGAAAGGGGAAGAGGCGTGGTGGAAAAGGAAAAAAAGGGTTTGTTCGTGGGGAAGGTGGCAAAGCTCCATTATCATCTGCTGAAGAGAGACCATCTACCAGCAAAAGTAAGATGTCTACTACTTACCGTGGACAATCCGATGTGCTCCCTTTTTTACGGACACGAACAACAGGAACAAAGGTAGATGATGGCCAAAAAAGGAAAATGCTTGAATGGATCTCAAGTGGTCCAACAAGTGCCCTCTCAGCCACTTCAAGTACCGCATCCAAAAAACACCAGTCCTCTGAGTTTTCATCCCAATCAAACTTGCTTTCTCCCAGCTCTGAAGTCTCCATCAGCCCTGCACAGTATGGTGGAACTGAGATGGCTGAGTCTGCAGAGCTGTTCAGTCACACTATAGCCTGGGAATCAGAGGTCTGCTCCCAAGCTACAGTGAGTACAGAACAGGAAATGGTCTGCAGTGATGCCCAGAACCTTTGTGACTCTGATTCAGGCCGTGAGGACCAAGTTTCTGAGCATAATGTTGACCCTTTGTCACAAACTGTAACACCTGTGGTTATAGACAATGAGGAACATACTGATGAAGATGAGACGCAGATACCCGATTGGGATGACAACTTAAATATTCGGTCAGGGCAAGAAGAGGCTCGGTCTGAGGGGGAGGGGAGTGCAAACACAACAATTGATGATGAAGTTCTAGATCCCACCTACTGTCAACCCAGAGTCAGGCACTCGAGGAGGTCAATAGAGGTGGTGGAGGAGGATGCAACTGATGACGAAGTTACCTTGTGCCTTCCTGGACACAGTCGGAGTACTGGTAGACCGTCTACAACTGCATCCTCAGCCACCACTCTGCCTCTGAGCATTATTCGGGGTGGATCAACAGGTCGCATGGCCTCTAAGCCTTGCCTAGCCTGGTCCTTTTTTGACATAGAAAAAGATCGCCCAAATTATGTGATCTGTAAAATTTGTCATGGTTCTCTTAGTAGAGGTCAAAACCTCAGCAGTTTGACAACTTCTTCCATGAATCGTCACATGAATAAATATCATATGTCCCGGTGGGAAGCTCACCGTGCTGCAATGCGGCCTAGCGGAGCGAACCATCCACCGCCTGCCCCTTCCAGTGCATCCGCGCGCTCGTCATCTTCTAGGACTGTGGGGACAGCTGTCACACCTGTTTTTCCACCCACAACTTCCACCACTGTAACCGCAACAGGCAGTTTGCTTGGTAGGTCGTCAGTTGGTTTGGAAGGGGAAACAAGTGAGTGTGTACAGCTCTCTCAGACATCGATAGCACCAACGTTGGATGAAGGCAACATCATGTCTCTGCCTGCACTTTCCTCACAAACCTGCATTTTTCCAGGGACACCCTACTCAACACCGTCTACACACAGCAGCCAGATCTCTGTCCCTCAGATGTGGTCAAATAAAAGGCCACTTCCTGCGACCAATGACAAAGCTAAGAGGTTGACTCTGTCCCTCTGTAAGCTGTTGGCTACCGAAATGCTGCCTTTCCGCCTAGTGGACACACAGGATTTTAGAGACCTTATGTCTGTCGCTGTGCCCAGTACCAGATGCCTAGTCGCCACTACTTCTCTAAGAAAGGTGTGCCCGCGCTACACCAGCATGTCGCACACAACATCACCGCTTCCTTGAGAAACTCTGTGTGTGAACGGGTGCATTTCACCACCGATACTTGGACCAGTAAGCATGGACAGGGACGTTACATGTCGCTGACTGGGCACTGGGTAACTATGGTGATAGATGGTGAAGGGTCTGCTGCACAAGTCTTGCCGTCCCCACGACTTGCGTGTCAATCCTCTGTCTGTCCAAGTTCCGCCACTGCTTCTGCATCCTCCACCTCATCTGGGTCCTCCACCTCCGCCCCAAGCCTGCCTGGTCAGGCCACCAGCGTTCTCACTGCGCAGAAGGAATCACGCACCCCTCATTACTATGCTGGCAGCAGAGCGCAACGGCATCAGGCGGTCTTTAGCTTGACATGTCTTGGGAATAAGAGTCACACAGCTGAGGAGTTGTGGTCAGCTCTGCGGTCCGAGTTTAATAAATGGTTGTCTCCACTCAACCTGCAGCCTGGTAAGGCCGTGTGCGACAATGCTGCAAACCTGGGTGCGGCCCTTCGCCTGGGCAAGGTGACACACGTACCTTGTATGGGTCACGTGTTGAACCTTGTCCTCCAGCAATTTTTAACACACTATCCCGGCCTAGATGGCCTTCTGAACAGGGCACGAAAACTGTCTGCTCACTTCCGCCGTTCAAGCACCGCAGCTGAGCGACTTGCATCGCTCCAGAAGTCTTTCGGCCTGCCGGTTCATCGCCTGAAATGCGATGTGGCGACACGCTGGAATTCAACTCTCCACATGTTACAGCGACTGTGGCAGCACCGCCGAGCCCTGGTGCAATACGTCATGACGTATAGCCTGGGCCAACGAGATGCAGAGGTGGGTCAGATCACCCTGATGGAGTGGTCTCAGATCAAGGACCTATGCACCCTTCTGCACAGTTTCGACATGGCGACGAATATGTTTAGCGCTGACAATGCCATTATCAGCATGACGATTCCAGTCATTTACATGCTGGAGCACACGCTAAACACTATTCGGAGTCAGGGGGTGGGACAACAGGAAGGGGATGAACTACAGGAGGATTCATATGCGCAAGACACAACAACATCACCAAGGTCCAGACGTTCATCATCACCAAGGCGCCAGGCATGGGACCATGGGGGACAGGGATCAACAAGGGCGCATAGTAGCAGGCTAAATGTTGAGGAAGGTGCAGGAGAACATGAAGAAATGGAGGACGAACTGTCCATGGACATGGAAGACTCAGCAGATGAGGGAGACCTTGGTCAAATTTCAGTTGAAAGAGGTTGGGGGGAGATGTCAGAGGAAGAAAGAACGGTTAGCACCTCTATGCCACAAACACAGCGTGGACTTGGTCCGCATGGCAGATTTTGTCGTGTCCAGCTGCCAGCGTTGTCTCTGAACGTGTCTTCAGTGCTGCTGGGTGTGTGCTGACAGATAAGCGCACGCGTCTGTCCAGTGACAATGTGGACAGACTGACGTTCATCAAAATGAACAAGTCATGGATCCAGAAGGAATTTACTACCCCTGTGTCATCCTGGGGAGAGTAAATGCTTGTGGATTTGGAATGTGCTTGATGCAAATCAAAACATCCTGTTTGCAACTAGGGCACAACTGCTGCCACTGAAGGGGTTGGTGTGTGTGGGGCCCAATTTTTGGAAAAAAGGGAGACTCCACTTGGAGTAACCCTTGCTTGCTGTGTTTTTTAAAAGGAGCCAAGATGAACAGAGCTGGGATCAGGAAAGACTTTGCTACCTACCCTGGTGTCATCCTGGGGACGGTTAATTATGGCGTATTTTTGAATGTGCTTGATGCAAATCTAGCTGTGAAGTGTACAACTGGGGCACAACTGCTGCCACTGAAGGGGTGGGTGTGTGTGGGGCCCAATTTTTGGAAAAAAGGGAGACTCCGCTTGGAGTAACCCTTGCTTGCTGTGTTTTTTAAAAGGAGCCAAGATGAACAGAGCTGGGATCAGGAAAGACTTTGCTACCTACCCTGGTGTCATCCTGGGGACGGTTAATTATGGCGTATTTTTGAATGTGCTTGATGCAAATCTAGCTGTGAAGTGTACAACTGGGGCACAACTGCTGCCACTGAAGGGGTGGGTGTGTGTGGGGCCCAATTTTTGGAAAAAAGGGAGACTCCGCTTGGAGTAACCCTTGCTTTCTGTGTTTTTTAAAAGGAGCCAAGATGAACAGAGCTGGGATCAGGAAAGACTTTGCTACCTACCCTGGTGTCATCCTGGGGACGGTTAATTATGGCGTATTTTTGAATGTGCTTGATGCAAATCTAGCTGTGAAGTGTACAACTGGGGCACAACTGCTGCCACTGAAGGGGTGGGTGTGTGTGGGGCCCAATTTTTGGAAAAAAGGGAGACTCCGCTTGGAGTAACCCTTGCTTGCTGTGTTTTTTAAAAGGAGCCAAGATGAACAGAGCTGGGATCAGGAAAGACTTTGCTACCTACCCTGGTGTCATCCTGGGGACGGTTAATTATGGCGTATTTTTGAATGTGCTTGATGCAAACCTAGCTGTGAATTGTACAACTGGGGCACAACTGCTGCCACTGAATGGGTGGGTGTGTGTGTGGCCCAATTTTTGGAAAAAAGGAAGACTCCGCTTGGAGTCACCTTGCGGTGTTTTACATGATTTTAGAAGGGCGTGCCATGCCTATATCTGTGTCTCCTCCTCTTTTTCCTTGTCCTGCTCTTTTGTTTTCACATGAGTATATGTCCTTGTCACTTTCTCATGTGTTTGTGTTGTGTTGTGAGTTGTTTGTCACCTTTTGGACACCTTTGAGGGTGTTTTCTATGTGTTTTTATGTGTTTGTGAATGCCTGCCATTGTTTCCTATGCGGTTCGAGTTCGGTTCGTCGAACGTTCGACGAACCGAACTCGAACGGGACCTCCGTTCGGCGAATCGACCTCGAGCCGAACCGGGACCGGTTCGCTCATCTCTACTCAGGAGTGATATTGAGCGGTGTTACTTATTATAGAAGTACAGTATATGTCTATGCTTATTGTCTCCTAATCTCAGGAGTGATGTTGAGCGTTGTTACTTATTATAGAAGTACAGTATATGTCTATGCTTATTGTCTCCTATTCTCAGGAGTGATATTGAGCGGTGTTACTTATTATAGAAGTACAGTATATGTCTATGCTTATTGTCTCCTAATCTGAGGAGTGATATTGAGCGGTGTTACTTATTATAGAAGTACAGTATATGTCTATGCTTATTGTCTCTGACTCGCCCACCCCAGGGCTATGGGACACCCGGTGCCGGGCCGGACTAGTCCATGGTTTGTCAGTGGTGGCTGGGCCCGACTCCGTGGCCCTGGTGGGGTCAATTAAGATGGCTTCAGTGGGGGTGATTGTTAAAGTTTATAATATTCGTGACGCCACCTGTGGTTTGCGGCTATTAAGCCGCCGCTGCTGTAAGAGGCCTCCGGGGCTGATGGACTGGCAGCAATGGTGTTACTGCTCCCCACAGGTGGAGATGGACCCCGGGGCACAGTTGGTGCTTGTAGGTGTCTATGCAGTGATGGAATAGTGCAGGCGGAATAACGGAGACAACATCAGGGGGTGCAATTTCAAGATCTTTACTCACAGTTCCTGGGCTTCAGCACACTGGTGTATTTGGACTGCTGGAACCCACTGTCAGGGACCTCCGCCGATCCTGAGTAGATTCTGGAGTGAAAGCCGGTGCACCCCTCTATGTGTTCCCTTTCTCAGCCGTCTCCTTAAGCCTTGCCCTTGTTGGCTGAACCTGGCTCGGCCTCCTCTACAGCCTCCGGGCCAGGGGTTTGCCTGTCTGTAATTTGCCCCCTTTCCAAAGGTTCTGCTGTGGGCTGTGGCCCGGGGAGCTTGCAGCTTTCCCTGGGCCTTGGATTTTACTGTTGGAGATGATTTTTCCTCCTCCGGTTTCTAGGGACCATCCCCTGTTTGCAGCTTGATACCTCCACCGATGATCCTGTGCAACAGGCCACGAGCCTAAAAGCTATCTGTGGCCCTGGAATCCCTTCTTTTCTCTGCTTGGTATCACCTGGACCCTCTGAGTCCCAGGGTCTTCACCAGGAAGTGTCACTTTCTTCTCTTGCTCCTGGCTGACTAGAGCACTACTCTTCTTTCTCTTTTGCCTGCTGCAGACCGTCTGTCTCCTCTGCCTCCCGCAGACTTCCTCCCTCCACTCCTCCCTGAGGTAAACTGAAACTCTCTCTTGACCTTCCTTTCTACTCTGCTCTCGGGTGGCTCCTCCCACCCACCCAGTTGCTCAGCTACCACCCTAAGGGAGCAGGGATGGGTCTTACGGCCCTTCCCAGCATGCAGCATGGGAGGGGTGCTGCCACTGTCCCTGGTCCCTGTGTGTACCTAACAATGGGTGTAGTGTGAATTTGCCTGTGGACCGGCGTTCACTCCTTTCCTTACCCAGGATGGGACATTACGCCTCTGGCTGGGGTGCAATGTTGCTGTGGCGACGGAAGCCTTAGGGGCGCCACATCTCCTAATCTCAGGAGTGATGTTGAGCAGTTACTTATTATAGAAGTACAGTATATGTCTATGCTTATTGTCTCCTAATCTCAGGAGTGATATTAAGCAGTGTAACTTATTATAAAAGTACAGTATATGTCTATGCTTATTGTCTCCTAATCTCAGGAGTGATATTGAGCAGTGTTACTTATTTTAGAAGTACAGTATATGGCTATGCTTATTGTCTACTAATCTCTGGAGTGATATTGAGCAGTGTTACTTATTACAGAAGTACAGAATATGTCTATGCTTATTGTCTCCTAATCTCAAGAATTATATTGAGGAGGGTTACTTATTATAGAAGTACAGTATATATCTATGCTTATTGACTCCTAATCTCAGGAGTGATATTGAGCGGTGTTACTTATTATAGAGGTATAGTATATGTCTATGCTTATTGTCTCCTAATCTCAGGAGTGATATTGAGCAGTGTAACTTAATATAAACGTACAGTATATGTCTATGCTTATTGTCTCCTAATCTCAGGAGTGATATTGAGCAGTGTTACTTATTATAGAAGTACAGTATATATCTATGCTTATTGTCTCCTAATCTCAGGAGTGATATTGAGCGGTGTTACTTATTATAGAAGTACAGTATATATCTATGCTTATTGTCTCCTAATCTCAGGAGTGATATTGAGCGGTGTTACTTATTATAGAAGTACAGTATATGTCTATGCTTATTGTTTCCTAATCTCAGGAGTGAAATTGAGCGGTGTTACTTATTATAGAAGTACAGTATATGTCTATGCTTATTGTCTCCTAATCTCAGGAGTGATATTGAGCGGTGTTACTTATTATAGAAGTACAGTATATATCTATGCTTATTGTCTGCTAATCTCAGGAGTGATATTGAGCGGTGTTACTTATTATAGAAGTACAGTATATGTCTATGCTTATTGTCTCCTAATCTCAGGAGTGATATTGAGCGTTGTTACTTATTATAGAAGTACAGTATATGTCTATGCTTATTGTCTCCTAATCTCTGGAGTGATATTGAGCAGTGTTACTTATTATAGAAGTACAGTATATATCTATGCTTATTGTCTCCTAATCTGAGGAGTGATATTGAGCGGTGTTACTTATTATAGAAGTACAGTATATGTCTATGCTTCTTGTTTCCTAATCTCAGGAGAGATATTGAGCGGTGTTACTTATTATAGAAGTACAGTATATGTCTATGCTTATTGTCTCCTAATCTCAGGAGTGATATTGAGCAGTGTTACTTATTATAGAAGTACAGTATATGTCTATGCTTATTGTCTCCTAATCTCAGGAGTGATATTGAGCGGTGTTACTTATTATAGAAGTACAGTATATGTCTAGGCTTATTGTCTCCTAATCTCAGGAGTGTTATTGAGCGTTGTTACTTATTATAGAAGTACAGTATATGTCTATGCTTATTGTCTCCTAATGTCAGGAGTGATATTGAGCGGTGTTACTTATTATAGAAGTACAGTATATGTCTATGCTTATTGTCTCCTAATCTCAGGAGTGATATTGAGCAGTGTTACTTATTATAGAAGTACAGTATATGTCTATGCTTATTGTCTCCTAATCTCAGGAGTGATATTGAGCGGTGTTACTTATTATAGAAGTACAGTATATGTCTATGCTTATTATCTCCTAATCTCAGGAGTGATATTGAGCGGTGTTACTTATTATAGAAGTACAGTATATGTCTATGCTTATTGTCTCCTAATCTCAGGAGTGATGTTGAGCGTTGTTACTTATTATAGAAGTACAGTATTTGTCTATGCTTATTGTCTCCTAATCTCAGGAGTGATATTGAGCGGTGTTACTTATTATAGAAGTACAGTATATATCTATGCTGATTGTCTCCTATTCTCAGGAGTAGAGTTGAGCGCGGTTCGAGTTTCGAGGTTCTCCAGTTCTAGGCTCGAGTGATTTTGGGGCCTGTTCTAGATCGAACTAGAACTCGAGCTTTTTGCAAAAGCTCGATAGTTCTAGAAACGTTCGAGAACGGTTCTAGCAGCAAAAAAACAGTTAATTCCTAGCTGGCTTTCCGCTGTAATAGTGTAAGTCACTCTGTGACTCACACTATTATGAAATTTCAGTGTATAGTGTGCGTGAACAGCGCCTTCAGATCACTCCTGTTTGTATAATGGCGATCGCCATTTTTTTTTTTTCCTTGTCTTCCTTCCCTAAGTGCGCGCGTGTAGTGGGGAGGGCCATTATGTCAGCCAATCCCAGACACACACACAGCTAAGTGGACTTTTAGCCAGAGAAGCAACGGCATGTGTGATAGGATGTCCATGTCACATGTCCCTGCATTATAAAACCGGACATTTTCCTCCAGGACGCCATTATCTGCCTTCTGCGTCCTTGGTGTCAGACATCACTGGCGCAGCTCCGTCCTGAGTCCTATCGCTGATACAGCTCCATACACAGCGCTGGACAGCATAGGGATAGCACTTTCCATCAGTCCTTTTAAGGGCTCGTACCGGCAGGGTCAGAGCCATAGGTGACAGGTCCTGAAAACAGAGACAGCGTCTGTGTAGCTAAGGTCAGGGATTTCGTCGCTGCATTTCCCCATTAGGAGGGAATAGAAAGGCAGGCTTCCATTCCTCTACCCAGAGCCCCACAATCCTGGCACTGTACCCGCCTGTCCTCTGCACACTCCAACTCATTATAACTAAGCCATTATACTAGCAAACACTGAGTGTACCTAGTGGCATCCTAAACGTGGCTATTGGACTTTGCTATAGTCCCACTAGTGCAAAGATATTTGCAGCACCTCTGCCTGCATTGCACACTCCAACTCATTATAACTAAGCCATTATACTAGCAAACACTCAGTGTACCTAGTGGCATCCTAAACGTGGCTATTGGACTTTGCTATAGTCCCAATAGTGCAAAGATATTTGCAGCACCTCTGCCTGCATTGCACACTCCAACTCATTATAACCAAGCCATTATACTAGCAAACACTCAGTGTACCTAGTGGCATCCTAAACGTGGCTATTGGACTTTTGTCTAGTCACACTAGTGCAAAGACATTTGCAGCACCTCTACCTGCATTGCACGCTCCAACTCATTATAACTAAGCCATTATACTAGCAAACACTCAGTGTACCTAGTGGCATCCTAAACGTGGCTATTGGACTTTGCTATAGTCCCACTAGTGCAAAGATATTTGCAGCACCTCTGCCTGCATTGCACACTCCAACTCATTATAACTAAGCCATTATACTAGCAAACACTCAGTGTACCTAGTGGCATCCTAAACGTGGCTATTGGACTTTTGTCTAGTCACACTAGTGCAAAGACATTTGCAGCACCTCTACCTGCATTGCACACTCCAACTCATTATAACTAAGCCATTATACTAGCAAACACTCAGTGTACCTAGTGGCATCCTAAACGTGGCTATTGGACTTTGCTATAGTCCCACTAGTGCAAAGATATTTGCAGCACCTCTGCCTGCATTGCACACTCCAACTCATTATAACTAAGCCATTATACTAGCAAACACTCAGTGTACCTAGTGGCATCCTAAACGTGGCTATTGGACTTTTGTCTAGTCACACTAGTGCAAAGACATTTGCAGCACCTCTGCCTGCATTGCACACTCCAACTCATTATAACTAAGCCATTATACTAGCAAACACTCAGTGTACCTAGTGGCATCCTAAACGTGGCTATTGGACTTTTGTCTAGTCACACTAGTGCAAAGACATTTGCAGCACCTCTACCTGCATTGCACACTCCAACTCATTATAACTAAGCCATTATACTAGCAAACACTCAGTGTACCTAGTGGCATCCTAAACGTGGCTATTGGACTTTGCTATAGTCCCACTAGTGCAAAGATATTTGCAGCACCTCTGCCTGCATTGCACACTCCAACTCATTATAACTAAGCCATTATACTAGCAAACACTTAGTGTACCTAGTGACATCCTAAACGTGGCTATTGGACTTTTGTCTAGTCACACTAGTGCAAAGACATTTGCAGCACCTCTGCCTGCATTGCACACTCCAACTCATTATAACTGAGCCATTATACTAGCAAACACTCAGTGTACCTAGTGGCATCCTAAACGTGGCTATTGGACTTTTGTCTAGTCACACTAGTGCAAAGACATTTGCAGCACCTCTACCTGCATTGCACACTCCAACTCATTATAACTAAGCCATTATACTAGCAAACACTCAGTGTACCTAGTGGCATCCTAAACGTGGCTATTGGACTTTGCTATAGTCCCACTAGTGCAAAGATATATATTTGCAGCACCTCTGCCTGCATTGCACACTCTAACTCATTATAACTAAGCCATTATACTAGCAAACACTCAGTGTACCTAGTGGCATCCTAAACGTGGCTATTGGACTTTTGTCTAGTCACACTAGTGCAAAGACATTTGCAGCACCTCTGCCTGCATTGCACACTCCAACTCATTATAACTAAGCCATTATACTAGCAAACACTCAGTGTACCTAGTGGCATCCTAAACGTGGCTATTGGACTTTTGTCTAGTCACACTAGTGCAAAGACATTTGCAGCACCTCTACCTGCATTGCACACTCCAACTCATTATAACTAAGCCATTATACTAGCAAACACTCAGTGTACCTAGTGGCATCCTAAACGTGGCTATTGGACTTTGCTATAGTCCCACTAGTGCAAAGATATTTGCAGCACCTCTGCCTGCATTGCACACTCCAACTCATTATAACTAAGCCATTATACTAGCAAACACTCAGTGTACCTAGTGGCATCCTAAACGTGGCTATTGGACTTTTGTCTAGTCACACTAGTGCAAAGACATTTGCAGCACCTCTACCTGCATTTCACACTCCAACTCATTATAACTAAGCCATTATACTAGCAAACACTCAGTGTACCTAGTGGCATCCTAAACGTGGCTATTGGACTTTGCTATCGTCCCACTAGTGCAAAGATATTTGCAGCACCTCTGCCTGCATTGCACACTCCAACTCATTATAACTAAGCCATTATACTAGCAAACACTCATTGTACCTAGTGGCATCCTAAACGTGGCTATTGGACTTTTGTCTAGTCACACTAGTGCAAAGACATTTGCAGCACCTCTGCCTGCATTGCACACTCCAACTCATTATAACTAAGCCATTATACTAGCAAACACTCAGTGTACCTAGTGGCATCCTAAACGTGGCTATTGGACTTTTGTCTAGTCACACTAGTGCAAAGACATTTGCAGCACCTCTACCTGCATTGCACACTCCAACTCATTATAACTAAGCCATTATACTAGCAAACACTCAGTGTACCTAGTGGCATCCTAAACGTGGCTATTGGACTTTGCTATAGTCCCACTAGTGCAAAGATATTTGCAGCACCTCTGCCTGCATTGCACACTCCAACTCATTATAACTAAGCCATTATACTAGCAAACACTCAGTGTACCTAGTGGCATCCTAAACGTGGCTATTGGACTTTTGTCTAGTCACACTAGTGCAAAGACATTTGCAGCACCTCTGCCTGCATTGCACACTCCAACTCATTATAACTAAGCCATTATACTAGCAAACACTCAGTGTACCTAGTGGCATCCTAAACGTGGCTATTGGACTTTTGTCTAGTCACACTAGTGCAAAGACATTTGCAGCACCTCTGCCTGCATTGCACACTCCAACTCATTATAACTAAGCCATTATACTAGCAATTGATGCTGCCAGATTAAGGGCCGTAGTTGCATTGTCAGGGATATTTATTCTTTATTATTCTGCTGTTAATAAAGCTAGACCACCGCTGCAATCTACACCACCTCTCAATTTTTACTACCACATTTTAAGTGCACAATCTTGTCGCAATCAACATGAGTGGCAAAATGACAGATGCTGGTGGAAAGGGGAAGAGGCGTGGTGGAAAAGGAAAAAAAGGGTTTGTTCGTGGGGAAGGTGGCAAAGCTCCATTATCATCTGCTGAAGAGAGACCATCTACCAGCAAAAGTAAGATGTCTACTACTTACCGTGGACAATCCGATGTGCTCCCTTTTTTACGGACACGAACAACAGGAACAAAGGTAGATGATGGCCAAAAAAGGAAAATGCTTGAATGGATCTCAAGTGGTCCAACAAGTGCCCTCTCAGCCACTTCAAGTACCGCATCCAAAAAACACCAGTCCTCTGAGTTGTAATCCCAATCAAACTTGCTTTCTCCCAGCTCTGAAGTCTCCATCAGCCCTGCACAGTATGGTGGAACTGAGATGGCTGAGTCTGCAGAGCTGTTCAGTCACACTATAGCCTGGGAATCAGAGGTCTGCTCCCAAGCTACAGTGAGTACAGAACAGGAAATGGTCTGCAGTGATGCCCAGAACCTTTGTGACTCTGATTCAGGCCGTGAGGACCAAGTTTCTGAGCATAATGTTGACCCTTTGTCACAAACTGTAACACCTGTGGTTATAGACAATGAGGAACATACTGATGAAGATGAGACGCAGATACCCGATTGGGATGACAACTTAAATATTCGGTCAGGGCAAGAAGAGGCTCGGTCTGAGGGGGAGGGGAGTGCAAACACAACAATTGATGATGAAGTTCTAGATCCCACCTACTGTCAACCCAGAGTCAGGCACTCGAGGAGGTCAATAGAGGTGGTGGAGGAGGATGCAACTGATGACGAAGTTACCTTGCGCCTTCCTGGACACAGTCGGAGTACTGGTAGACCGTCTACAACTGCATCCTCAGCCACCACTCTGCCTCTGAGCATTATTCGGGGTGGATCAACAGGTCGCATGGCCTCTAAGCCTTGCCTAGCCTGGTCCTTTTTTGACATAGAAAAAGATCGCCCAAATTATGTGATCTGTAAAATTTGTCATGGTTCTCTTAGTAGAGGTCAAAACCTCAGCAGTTTGACAACTTCTTCCATGAATCGTCACATGAATAAATATCATATGTCCCGGTGGGAAGCTCACCGTGCTGCAATGCGGCCTAGCGGAGCGAACCATCCACCGCCTGCCCCTTCCAGTGCATCCGCGCGCTCGTCATCTTCTAGGACTGTGGGGACAGCTGTCACACCTGTTTTTCCACCCACAACTTCCACCACTGTAACCGCAACAGGCAGTTTGCTTGGTAGGTCGTCAGTTGGTTTGAAAGGGGAAACAAGTGAGTGTGTACAGCTCTCTCAGACATCGATAGCACCAACGTTGGATGAAGGCAACATCATGTCTCCGACTGCACTTTCCTCACAAACCTGCATTTTTCCAGGGACACCCTACTCAACACCGTCTACACACAGCAGCCAGATCTCTGTCCCTCAGATGTGGTCAAATAAAAGGCCACTTCCTGCGACCAATGACAAAGCTAAGAGGTTGACTCTGTCCCTCTGTAAGCTGTTGGCTACCGAAATGCTGCCTTTCCGCCTAGTGGACACACAGGATTTTAGAGACCTTATGTCTGTCGCTGTGCCCCAGTACCAGATGCCTAGTCGCCACTACTTCTCTAAGAAAGGTGTGCCCGCGCTACACCAGCATGTCGCACACAACATCACCGCTTCCTTGAGAAACTCTGTGTGTGAACGGGTGCATTTCACCACCGATACTTGGACCAGTAAGCATGGACAGGGACGTTACATGTCGCTGACTGGGCACTGGGTAACTATGGTGATAGATGGTGAAGGGTCTGCTGCACAAGTCTTGCCGTCCCCACGACTTGCGTGTCAATCCTCTGTCTGTCCAAGTTCCGCCACTGCTTCTGCATCCTCCACCTCATCTGGGTCCTCCACCTCCGCCCCAAGCCTGCCTGGTCAGGCCACCAGCGTTCTCACTGCGCAGAAGGAATCACGCACCCCTCATTACTATGCTGGCAGCAGAGCGCAACGGCATCAGGCGGTCTTTAGCTTGACATGTCTTGGGAATAAGAGTCACACAGCTGAGGAGTTGTGGTCAGCTCTGCGGTCCGAGTTTAATAAATGGTTGTCTCCACTCAACCTGCAGCCTGGTAAGGCCGTGTGCGACAATGCTGCAAACCTGGGTGCGGCCCTTCGCCTGGGCAAGGTGACACACGTACCTTGTATGGCTCACGTGTTGAACCTTGTCCTCCAGCAATTTTTAACACACTATCCCGGCCTAGATGGCCTTCTGAACAGGGCACGAAAACTGTCTGCTCACTTCCGCCGTTCAAGCACCGCAGCTGAGCGACTTGCATCGCTCCAGAAGTCTTTCGGCCTGCCGGTTCATCGCCTGAAATGCGATGTGGCGACACGCTGGAATTCAACTCTCCACATGTTACAGCGACTGTGGCAGCACCGCCGAGCCCTGGTGCAATACGTCATGACGTATAGCCTGGGCCAACGAGATGCAGAGGTGGGTCAGATCACCCTGATGGAGTGGTCTCAGATCAAGGACCTATGCACCCTTCAGCACAGTTTCGACATGGCGACGAATATGTTTAGCGCTGACAATGCCATTATCAGCATGACGATTCCAGTCATTTACATGCTGGAGCACACGCTAAACACTATTCGGAGTCAGGGGGTGGGACAACAGGAAGGGGATGAACTACAGGAGGATTCATATGCGCAAGACACAACAACATCACCAAGGTCCAGACGTTCATCATCACCAAGGCGCCAGGCATGGGACCATGGGGGACAGGGATCAACAAGGGCGCATAGTAGCAGGCTAAATGTTGAGGAAGGTGCAGGAGAACATGAAAAAATGGAGGACGAACTGTCCATGGACATGGAAGACTCAGCAGATGAGGGAGACCTTGGTCAAATTTCAGTTGAAAGAGGTTGGGGGGAGATGTCAGAGGAAGAAAGAACGGTTAGCACCTCTATGCCACAAACACAGCGTGGACTTGGTCCGCATGGCTGCGCAAGACACATGAGTGCCTTCTTGTTGCACTACCTCCAACATGACCCTCGTATTGTCAAAATTAGAAGTGATGATGACTACTGGCTTGCCACACTATTAGATCCTCGGTACAAGTCCAAATTTTGTGACATAATTCCAGCCAAAGAAAGGGACGCACGTATGCAGGAGTATCAGCAGAAGCTGTTACTCGATCTTAGCTCGGCTTTTCCACCAAACAACCGTGCAGGTGCAGGGAGTGATTCTCCCAGTTGTAACTTGACAAACATGGGACGGTCTCGTCATCTTCAACAGTCTACCCGTACCAGTAGGACCGTATCTGGTGCTGGTAACAGCAATTTTATGGAATCTTTTCATAATTTTTTTAGACCCTCTTTTGCAAGGCCACCAGAGACAACAAGTCTGACACATAGTCAACGGCTGGAGAGGATGATACAGGAGTATCTCCAAATGAACATCGATGCCATGACTTTGCAAATGGAGCCTTGCTCCTTTTGGGCTTCAAATCTAGAAAAATGGCCAGAGCTCTCCAGTTACGCCTTGGAGATTTTGTCGTGTCCAGCTGCCAGCGTTGTCTCTGAACGTGTCTTCAGTGCTGCTGGGTGTGTGCTGACAGATAAGCGCACGCGTCTGTCCAGTGACAATGTGGACAGACTGACGTTCATCAAAATGAACAAGTCATGAATCCAGAAGGAATTTACTACCCCTGTGTCATCCTGGGGAGAGTAAATGCTTGTGGATTTGGAATGTGCTTGATGCAAATCAAAACATCCTGTTTGCAACTAGGGCACAACTGCTGCCACTGAAGGGGTTGGTGTGTGTGGGGCCCAATTTTTGGAAAAAAGGGAGACTCCGCTTGGAGTAACCCTTGCTTGCTGTGTTTTTTAAAAGGAGCCAAGATGAACAGAGCTGGGATCAGGAAAGACTTTGCTACCTACCCTGGTGTCATCCTGGGGACGGTTAATTATGGCGTATTTTTGAATGTGCTTGATGCAAATCTAGCTGTGAAGTGTACAACTGGGGCACAACTGCTGCCACTGAAGGGGTGGGTGTGTGTGGGGCCCAATTTTTGGAAAAAAGGGAGACTCCGCTTGGAGTAACCCTTGCTTGCTGTGTTTTTTAAAAGGAGCCAAGATGAACAGAGCTGGGATCAGGAAAGACTTTGCTACCTACCCTGGTGTCATCCTGGGGACAGTTAATTATGGCGTATTTTTGAATGTGCTTGATGCAAATCTAGCTGTGAAGTGTACAACTGGGGCACAACTGCTGCCACTGAAGGGGTGGATGTGTGTGGGGCCCAATTTTTGGAAAAAAGGGAGACTCCGCTTGGAGTAACCCTTGCTTTCTGTGTTTTTTAAAAGGAGCCAAGATGAACAGAGCTGGGATCAGGAAAGACTTTGCTACCTACCCTGGTGTCATCCTGGGGACGGTTAATTATGGCGTATTTTTGAATGTGCTTGATGCAAACCTAGCTGTGAATTGTACAACTGGGGCACAACTGCTGCCACTGAATGGGTGGGTGTGTGTGTGGCCCAATTTTTGGAAAAAAGGAAGACTGCGCTTGGAGTCACCTTGCGGTGTTTTACATGATTTTAGAAGGGCGTGCCATGCCTATATCTGTGTCTCCTCCTCTTTTTCCTTGTCCTGCTCTTTTGTTTTCACATGAGTATATGTCCTTGTCATTTTCTCATGTGTTTGTGTTGTGTTGTGAGTTGTTTGTCACCTTTTGGACACCTTTGAGGGTGTTTTCTATGTGTTTTTATGTGTTTGTGAATGCCTGCCATTGTTTCCTATGCGGTTCGAGTTCGGTTCGTCGAACGTTCGACGAACCGAACTCGAACGGGACCTCCGTTCGGCGAATCGACCTCGAGCCGAACCGGGACCGGTTCGCTCATCTCTACTCAGGAGTGATATTGAGCGGTGTTACTTATTATAGAAGTACAGTATATGTCTATGCTTATTGTCTCCTAATCTCAGGAGTGATGTTGAGCGTTGTTACTTATTATAGAAGTACAGTATATGTCTATGCTTATTGTCTCCTATTCTCAGGAGTGATATTGAGCGGTGTTACTTATTATAGAAGTACAGTATATGTCTATGCTTATTGTCTCCTAATCTGAGGAGTGATATTGAGCGGTGTTACTTATTATAGAAGTACAGTATATGTCTATGCTTCTTGTTTCCTAATCTCAGGAGAGATATTGAGCGGTGTTACTTATTATAGAAGTACAGTATATGTCTATGCTTATTGTCTCCTAATCTCAGGAGTGATATTGAGCGGTGTTACTTATTATAGAAGTACACTATATGTCTATGCTTATTGTCTCCTAATCTCAGGAGTGGTATTGAGCAGTGTTACTTATTATAGAAGTACAGTATATGTCTATGCTTATTGTCTCCTAATCTCAGGAGTGATATTGAGCAGTGTTACTTATTATAGAAGTACAGTATATGTCTATGCTTATTGTCTCCTAATCTCAGGAGTGATATTGAGCGGTGTTACTTATTATAGAAGTACAGTATATGTCTATGCTTATTGTCTCCTAATCTCAGGAGTGATGTTGAGCAGTGTTACTTATTATAGAAGTACAGTATATGTCTATGCTTATTGTCTCCTCATCTCAGGAGTGATGTTGAGCAGTGTGGAGGGATAGAAACAGTTGCGCAGGTTTTCTGTTACCCTGAGAAATTTTTGAATAGTAAAAAGAAGCATCAAACGAATACGAGAGGAACCGCGTTACAGAACGGAGGAGATCGGGAAGACTGGAGTGCGTCATCACAAGTGGAAGAGGACATAAGCCGATGGGAGGCTGAAGGGTAAGTTATGTTATTTATAGTTAGGATTCTGGAATGATCTTCTATATTTTATTTATTACAATACTCCAAATAATATATGGTACATTATATCACTTTATGGTCCCAAAATACATTTCTTCAACATTTACCTGGAACATTACAGAGCTTTTCCCAGTAATATATATTGATGCCCTATCCATCAATGAACCCTATTTGATCAGCAGAGCAAAGAAAATTAATTGCAGTATTAAGCACAGACACAGATTAAGGGTTAAAAAGTGAAAAATATTATAAATAAAAATATTATAAATGATGTCTGTTAGAGTCGCCATTTCCTCATAGGTTAAACAATACAACACATATGGCAACTTGGTAGCAAAACCCTTGACATGCCGCAATTCAGAGCAGAAGGACTTGGGGACCATAGATCTTGTGAGTGGCGATCCCTCTCCTTTTATAGTGACAAATATGTGTATATCTTTTTCATGTACTACATTCTGTCTACACTTATAGTGTCCTCTTTTGTTAGATATAATCTAAAATGATGGAAACATGGTAGAAAAAGTTTTACTGGATGAGGCTGATAGATGGTCTTCTAGCCAAATATTGTTACATCATCAGTCCTTTTATTTTATACCTAACAAGAAAGGACGCTATGTAATAAATAAAGGGTGCAATAAATAACAAAGATAATATTCTGCGTAAGTGATGGTGTTATATATAACAAGACATTATGCTATGTAATAAAGGGATAGCACTATATATATTATATATATATATATATATATATAGATTACATTATATAATAAGGGATGGCATCATACATATATAACTATAGAGGATGCTGTGTAAAAAGGGACAGTTTTTATATAACAAGAGATGATACTATGTAATAATGGGACGGTGCTATATTTTATATATATATATATATATATATATAAAAATAAATATATAATATACATTTTATTATACAATAAAGGCTGTCACCATACATAATAGAGAGGATGCTGTGTAATAAGGGGCAGTTTTATAGATAACAAAAGATGATACTATGTAAAAGGGAGGGCACTATACATAATAACAGAGGATGTTATATAATAATAGTAATGATAATATAATATTTATTCACTTATATAGCGCTATTAATTCCACAGAGCTTTACATACATTGGCAGATGTAACATACCTGGCTTAATGAAGACGTGTGTCTGATGGGAAAACGTGTAGCCCTTATTCTTTTGGTAAATTCTTGTGCAGATATTACCTGCCTGTCTGTCACACTGAGTAGCACTTACATCACTGCTTTTTTACTTTATTTATTTAACTATTAATCAGTGAAAAGGATTAAAATTTGGGGAAGAGGGATAAACAGCCACGTATACAACAATGGGATATATTTTGTATGTTTTTTTCTTAATATTAGTTTAAATAATTTTTCGGGGGGAATAATTGGAAGTAGCCAGGAGGGGGGAATAAGAGCGCTTGTTACTTTCTCTGATTTCCATTTTTGTACGTTTAATTTTTTTATATTTAAATAAAGTTGTAATAAAAAAACAA
The DNA here is from genome assembly GCF_048569485.1 of Anomaloglossus baeobatrachus. Taxonomy (NCBI): domain Eukaryota; kingdom Metazoa; phylum Chordata; class Amphibia; order Anura; family Aromobatidae; genus Anomaloglossus; species Anomaloglossus baeobatrachus. The sequence goes on along the minus strand of NC_134356.1, from coordinate 246,853,239 downwards.
CCCACAATAGCAGCATTCTGATTATGTCACAATGGCTGGATGATATAGAACACTCCACCATCCAAAGTTCCTTTGAGGGTGTTTTAGGCGTTTGAGGAGAGAGGAGTGTTTTGAGTGTTTTCAGTGATTTTAGTGTTTTTAGTGTGTTGAGTGTGTTGTGTGTTGAGTGTTGCGTGTGTTGAGTGTGTTGTGTGTTGCGTGTGTTGAGTGTTTTTAGTGTTGAGTGTGTTTTTTTGTGTTCAGTGTTTTTAGTGTTGTTTGTTTTTGTGTGTTTTTGTGTGTTTTTTTGTGTTCAGTGTTTTTAGTGTTGAGTTTGTTTTTGTGTTTAGTGTTCAGTGTTTTTAGTGTTGAGTTTGTTTTTGTGTGTTTTTGTGTGTTTAGTGTTCAGTGTTTTTAGTGTTGAGTTTGTTTTTGTGTGTTTTTGTGTGTTTAGTGTTCAGTGTTTTTAGTGTTGAGTTTGTTTTTGTGTGTTTTTGTGTGTTGAGTCAGTTTTGTGAATATGTCCAGAAATAAGCGCTTTAAGCGTGTTATTGTTCTCTCTGACACCGAGGACAGCTGTGATGATGTTGACTTCCATCAGGTAAGCGTAACTTTTATATTTTTAAATAATTAGAATACATGTGGGATATAAATCCCAGAAAAAGATGGTGGAGCCAAGAATATAGCTCCAGAGAGGGAATATTGGGGGATAGTTTAGATCATGTTTACAGAGTAAAGACTACCCTGATATTTCTGATATCTCCATGTACGAGTTATATAATAATATTGCATGAAAACATATAAATGTCACCACCGCCCCTATCCATATCCTAACCATAAGTTTCCTATACACCCGTCATACTCTGTACATAAAATTCGCACAGGCCAATAGGAACCACATTCATATAGGTGAATAAATGTGAGGCAGTGGAATATGGAATAAGATTATATATTGGAGACCTTCATGTTTATAGATTTTATTTGACACGTTTCCCATTTTTTCAGTCTCGTCCACGGAAGAAGCCAATACCGAGGTCTGCAGACCAGGATACCAACACTGGCTTCAATTCAGGCCCAACTCTGGATATACCAGGTACTGTGCTCTGATCCATTAAAGGCTCTGGGGTACACAGATTACTTATAATAATATATAAATAATATACTAATAAGAGATTTATGTTGTTTCTCCCACAGATCGGATTTCTACACCTGATCCGGACAGTAACACCTGGTAAGACTCACATCTCCTCCATTACCAGATGTCTGATGGGGATTAGTGACTCATGTTGGCTCATATTCTGTTCCTTTTATTTCACAGCTCCGATGCCGTCATTACCATCAGTGACGATGAGGATTCCAATATTGGAGGGATTCTCCCATGTGATGGTAAGTGAACATCTCTAGATACAATCCAGGTTATAATGTAACAATGAGTTTTCTGTATGGTCACAGGTCAGTGTATAAATCTAACAATTAAAGGCAAATTATAAATAGGTCCGTGTCTTTATTTGGTCAGTTTTTAGCTTTTCCACACTTGTTTTTCCCCTCCTTCTTTGAGAGATACCTTTATACTCTTATTTCCTCCCACATTGCCTTAGCAGTGCTTGTTTTCTGTCTGATGAGATGTTCTTATCAATGATATCATTCTTGTTGCCATATAATGTACTGAAAAATAGGAAACAATTCCAAGTGAGGTGAAATTGCAAAAAATAAAAATAAAACACAATGCCAGATTTTTTTTGGGCAACCTGGGGTTTTAAGGACGTGCTCACTTCTGATGTTGTACTGAGAACATACATCATTATTAAGTATAGATTACTGAAGGAACAGGTGGGGTAAACGTCTGCGGAAACTCATGGGCCCTGTTGTGGTTGAATGCCATTATTATTTCATATCCTGGTCCCAGTGGAGGGTCCTGTGGTCTCTGGTGGTCTGGTCAGTTACATATTCTGATCTGATCCCTTATGTATAGTCTTATTAGCTCTCTACACTCCATATTTATAGACCCCTCTCTAATATGGACCTGCACAATGACATGTCTGATGTGAACTGTATAGAAATCATTTTCTCTCTTCCATATTTCTGTACAGATAATTTTCCATGTGATGGTGAGGAAAGCTATGCTGCACAGCATAGGTGAGTTATTCTGGACACATCTATCTCTATATAGTAAGAAATGTTCCCTGTAGATTTATAGATGATTTCTTTTCTTTCCAGGACACCGCTGTGTAACATCCCCGGCTGCTTCCTGGAGGATATTATATCTCCGAATTCCATATATGTTACCGACTTCGAGGTAACAAGGGAAGAGCTGGTGGAGCGGCTATTCCACCATTATAACAGCACAGTCTTCGGTTATCAGGTATGTTATCACTTATATCTGGGAGATATATGACTTATCCATTATCTCCATCTACAAACAATCATGGGCCCCCTAACCCAATGTCACTGGACTGAAATTTAGTTATTGATTATCTCAGGTAAAACTCACTTAGTTTGGCAAATGCTTGATATCTGGATATTTTGGAATCAGTTTATGTTTATTTATGTTCTCACTTTTCAGAAGCCCTCACGCCCCATGTAATGAGCCCAGTAGTGTAAATCACACATGAGAGTTGGGTACGTTGTTACATTGGGGTGAAAGAATTTCCAAACTTAATGTAATTTGTTTCTTCTTTTTTTAGCTCCCTAAGGAAATGGCTTTCATGTGGAACAAGAGCCTAAAGACAACAGCTGGTGAATGCCTCCAAGGGATGAAGGATAACCAGCGTATGTCAGTAATTCTGCTGTCCAATAGAGTCCTGGATTCTGCCGGTAGATGACACATCACTTCCATCCTGCAGCTTCGTAAGACCCTGTATACAGGGCAGAACATGCTACTTAGGATGTAATACATCTGATATACTATTCCTACATACTGTTCTAAGAAAAACTGAGTACACCCTCTTTGAATTCTATAGTTTTACATGTCAGTATAAAATAAAATCGAGTCAGGTCCTTAGAAAGTCTGAAAAGTAGGGAAATACAATCTCAGAAAAAAAACATGATAGCAAATATCGTGTCATTATTTATTAACAAAAAGTAGGCCGGAATGCAAAAACAGTGTGTGAAAAATTAAGTACACCCTTGCTGCTTTTTCAAGTTATTGCTGCTAAAGATTAAACTAAAAGCTAGTGGGGTGTACTTAATTTTTCACTCATTGCCTCTGTAGTAGTTTTTTGGTAAATAAATAATGACATAGTGTGACTTGCCATGGGTTGTTCATCTCAGGATGTTTTTACCTATTTTGAAGACCTCTTAAGGAGCATATATTTTATATTATGTCCTGATATGTAAAGCATTCCAGTAGGGTGTACTTAGATTTTCTCATCATGTATAATCTCTTTTATTTTAGAGCGACTACGATCCACAGTCGCACATGAAATGTGCCACGCGGCTTGTTGGATTATCAATGGGGAAGCGTTTGACAACCATGGCCCACTATGGCAGGCTTATGCAAAAAGGGTAAATGACATCCATCCTGAGCTGCCAGAGGTGACAAGGTGTCACAATTACACCATCCACTACGACTACTACTACCAATGTAACCTATGTGATCACAAGTAAGTAGATTTTTTGACTTGTGAGACAATCACTATGGAGAGACGTCAGTGCAGTCCTGATGGTATAATGATTTTATACTTATATCAGAATTGACTGACGTCTGGCAGCTGTAGGGTTAAGGATGCTGCATATTATATTTTCTGTACTGCGACCAGTTCTTAATATAATGGTTTTCAATTTGTTAGTTTTTATATAATCCATGGTGTTAACCAACATTCATTCTAGTCTGATAACCAATATTCCTTCTCTCTTTACAGAATTGGACGTTACCAGAAAATAGCGGACGCTAAATGCTATTGCAGCCGCTGTGGAGGAAGATTACGCCAACTGTCCTCCAGCGAAACACGTAACGTGTAATATCTTACACAAGTACTGCAAACATTAAAATTGATGTTATGATATATTGTTGTCCGTGCTTTCTCTGTGTAGATAACTATATAATCTCCCATTACCACCTACCAGAAATCTCATGTCCTCACAAGATCTCCTCTCTTCCCTCCTCTTGTCTGCCCCTCACACATCATCTCTAGCATGGTACAAGGAGTCAGGCCCTATAGACTTGGTGACGGGAATTATCCTGTTTCTCCTTGTCTGTGTTACGTCACCGCCGGAGTCTGCTCCAGCGACTTCTGCTCCGATCGCCAGGCGACGCCGTGTTCCTGCCGTGGATGTTGCTGGTGATGGGAGAGGAGTCGATGCTAGCGGCACCGGTGGGCGCAGGCTTTGATAATCCACTGGACTGGGTTAGCTTGAAATCTGCAGTACCGCTGGCTGACTGTGGGTGGCATGTGTCTTCCAGCTGAAGTTGCCAGCTTTCAGCTACAGCCAATGGGAAGACACCACACTCTTCTTATTCCCCCTCCTGTCACATGACCACTGCCAGAGATAGTTCTGATTTTCCTGGCTCCTGTTACATCCTATTCTGTTTGGTGATTCCTGTGTGTTGACTTCTGCGTGATTTCTGACTACTTTCCTGCCTACTGTTTTGTACCTCGCTGCCCTATCAGGCTTTGACCTCTGCTACGTTTGCTGACTACATCACTGCCTGCCGATTCTGTCCCTGTTCCGCAATTCCTGGTTTGACCCTGCCTGACTACTACTCTCATCGGACTGCAGCCTTCCACAGGTAGTGATCTCCAGTGCCCTGTGTAATTCCAAATCCCTGTATAAAGGTTAAAGGGTTTCAGGGTTCTGGCGGTCCTGCTTGGTGAGTGGCTTCCCTCTAGCCTCCCCTTTACAGCCCATCTGAGTCTGTGGATCCAGGCAGGCGTTACAGTATGGTTCACTTATATAGTGCTGGGCCGTCCACCTGATGGAATAGTATGGATGTAACAGACTGTAATCTGGCATGGCGCACTACACGTATCTGTGTGACCGGCTCCATTCACTAAAGCGGTAAATCTTGCTGCTAATATAGATTTTATTTGGATCCCGCACAAATGGAAAGTTAATGGCCAACATTTCTACCAATAGATGTTCTTTATTAAGGGCATGTGTGCTGATTACAGTCGGACATGGGGAAGGTGGAGTATAAGAGAGGGACTTTATGTCATAAGGCTCCTCACCTATACACCACCTTCCTCATATCCTGGACTAAATATATATTTGCAGGAAGATTTACTGCTTTTTTCTTCTTCATTGCTGATGTTTTCCATACAGTATTAAAGGACTATGGTCGCCTCCTCAAGCATGACTACCTCCATAGCGGTGTTTCCAGTTATTCTCTACTTCCCACCTAATACTAGCCTTACCCATGTACAAGTGTAATTCAGGGCAGCCATACCCCACCTTACTGTTCATAAGTATTTTGCTTCTGTGCAGCCCCAGTCTTTCATCATGGGGTCCCTGCATCCGGCAGTGCATTAGTAATGTGACCAGGTATTAGTAAGTATGACTTTTTTTCTGTCTACACACTTAATTCTCAGTATTAAGCAATAAATTTAATATTAAAGGGGTGGTTCACTCATTTTTTTATCTTTTCCTATCAATTTAGCTTGCTATTTCAATTCTCTTTTTAATTACCTTGTGTTTTCCGTTGTGCTACTGATCGGCGCTATTTCCCCCGCTCAGTGCTGATCACATGACCCTGGGTGTCACGTCAACTTCCGGGCTCTGAAAGTTGATGTTACATCTGTAGCTCCACCAGCCACTCATCTTGAATGACTGAGCTGTGGGCGGTTTCACCGCACATCACAGCCCAGCATCAAGAGGAGGGTTTGCTTACCCATCCTGCACCTGTGTGCGGTGTAGGCCTGCGCCATAGAGGAAAAGGATGAGCCTAGAATGTATGGGCTCCTTCCAGGTTAGTAGGCGTGACCAGCTAGCTGGAAACGTCGGGTTGCATTCAGAACATGCCCTTATCATGTGATAGAGGCGTGTTGAAGTGATGTTATACCTGGAAGTAGCCCATACACTCTAGCGTCTACCGAGAGGAGGGTTCCTTTGGCTGGAGTCAGGTGAATATCTGATCACACTGCCTGACAGGATTGAAGTCCGCCGAGCCATCCAGTGCAGTTTGGCAGCACAGGGGGATTAGGAACAGTACAACAGAAGGCCGAGCAGTGCGACGTGGAGCCAAGCAAAGTGACATCGTGCAGAGCGACACAGGATAGGGCAGAATGAAACTGGGCATAGTGAGAAAGGACAGAGAAGAGCAACACAGGGAAGAGCAGAGCGACACAGGGTAGAGCAGAGCGACACAGGGTAGAGCAGAGCGACACAGGGCAGAGCAGAGTGACACAGGACCGAGCAGAGTTACACATTGCAGGACAGAGCGACACAGGACAGAGCAGAGCTACACATTGCAGGGCAGAGCAACACAGGACAGTGCAGAGCTACCCATTGGAGAGCAGAGTGACACAGGGCAGAGCAGAGCGACACAGGGCAGAGCAACACAGGACAGAGAAACACAGGGCAGAGTGACACAGGACAAAGCGACACAGGGCAGAGTAGAGCCACAGATCAGGACAGAGTGACACAAAGCAGAGCTACACAGGGCGGAGCAGAGCCACAGATCAGGACAGAGTGACACAGAGCAGAGTGACACAGAACAAAGCAACACAAAACAGAGTAGAGCGAAACAGGGCAGTGGAGAGTGACAAAAAGCAGAGCAAAGTTACATGGGGCAGAGCAGAGAGACACAGCAGATCGACACAGAACAGAGTAACACTGGGCAGAGCGACACAGGGCAGAGCAGAGCGACACAGGGCAGAGCAGAGCGACACAGGGCGGAGGAGGGCAACACAGAGCAGGGTAGTGAGACACAGGGCAGGGCCACGCAACACAGGGCAGAGTGACACATGGTAAAATGACACAGCACAGAGTAGAGCAACACAGAGCAGCATGACATAGGGCAGAACAGTTCAACACAGGGCAGGGCAACGCAACACAGGGCAGGGCAGCGAAACACAGGGCAGAGCAGTGTGACACAGGGCAGGGCAGCGCGACACAGGGCAGCGCGATTCAGAGCAGGTGGACATAGAGCAATGAAGGGACACAGGGCAGAGAGACACAGAGCAGCAGTGCAGGGGGACAGAGCTGGGAACACATAGCAGCACAGAAAACAGAACAGTGACTGTTCTTCCAACCAATGGGGAAGGTTCCATTCGACATTGACTGGGACAGTGAGTATGGTATCATCATTGGACCCCCTTATTATTGGATTACGTCGTATCCAGATTACGGATTTGCCAAGGAAATAAATTGGTGAATGAGGGTGTCTCTTTTCTTTATTTCTGTAACAATTCTCTTTTGATATGTTTCAGGTTCGCTTTTGGGTATTGTTGTGGGACATCACTATAGATTACATTGAACATTTTTTTTTTTTTAAATTGTAATAAATTTGTTAACGAGGGCTGTAGTCGAGGTTTGTCCAAATAAAATTTATCTTTCTTTGTTCAACTACTGGAATAGTAGTGGGTGGTATCTCAGACGCCCACCCATCCGACGAACCACATCGATAATCAACCCTTACCGATTTTTCGTTTTGGGACAAGCTCTCCATGGTGATCGATTTTCACCATTTGTGAGGTCGCTTAAGGTCGCTGGTAAGTGTCACACGCTGCGATACCATTAATGACGCCGGATGTGCGTCACTAACAACGTGACCCCGACGATAAAACATTAACGATATCGTAGCGTGTAAAGCCCCCTTTAATCTCTGCTAGTCCAATTCTTTGCTCTCTTTGTTGATCTGTTGTTACGGAGCCTATCACATCTGCTCCCCGCCTATATATACTGGCTGGGTCTTTTCACCTATGCCAGCTACAGCTTGTCTGAGTTCATCTGGTATGATGTTGTGCCCCAGACTTTCTGGTACTTTTAGTTCTTGTTGCTTTGTGAAGTTGTGTAGTTTACCCCTGTTGTCTTTTGTAGTTTCCTTCCTGCTCTTGTTTTCCTGAATTTATAATTGTCAAATTCTGCGTGTGTGCATGCAGTGTGTTAGAGCTTTGGTTTTCCCTTTTCTGTCTTCATCTGTGTTTAACATCACACTCTTGCAGCTTCCCTGGTGAGAGGGGGAGGGGGGATCAAACTAGGTTTGGTCAGGACCCCAGGGCCAGGAATGGGACTCAGGCATCTCCACCATTAGGAGTATCCCTGAGATTGGTGATATCATAGTGCTCCCTAGTGTGAAGGACAGCATAGTGACCCCAATTCCTCGTTATCCAACAAGTCACATTGTGAAAGATATTATTGGTATATTGGTCTTGGTGTTCTGGTTTTTACTGAATAACAGGCTGGTGTTGATATTCAGACAGTATATGGTGATATAAGTTATGGTCATTGCATGATGGTATTTATTCCATGTATGTGGTTTATTATTAGTATATTAGTTTTGTTCAGTAGCAATATAGTGATAATTGCTATTTGGTAACTATATGACTACTATTTAGAAGTATTACTTCGAAAATAAACTTATTGCTGTGTTTTCTATGGTTTAAATAGCAAAATACCCAGGGGATCCACAATATCAACTGTAATAAATAGCTGAATCCAGGCGATAGAAAAGGTACATATGTATGAAACCTAAAATATAACTTTTATTCGTGTATAGCTAAAAAGTGAAACTCAGTTCACTAGAGGTGAGTAAAACAGACACACATAGACAATAATCATAGTCATGCTGCCATAGGGCTATAAGTACCCCGTCAGCTACCCACTGGTGTAATACAGCAATACTCGCCTCAAACGCTCATTTGAGAGCGCCACATGAAATAAGCTCAGGGTATAATATGACTATAAATAGACACACATATAATTGTACCCATATATTGAAACAATCATCAGTTAGTGGAGAGTGTATCCAAAAATGCACATAATTGTGAGAAGCATGCGGGTAACAAGATTAAATCCCAGAAGGGAACGATCTTACCCGGTCTTGTATAGACGAGGATGGGCAACCTTTATAAGGACAACACAGCTCGTTGATAGGGAGGCTGTCCACCAGCTCATCAAATCCCATACCTATATTGCTGAGTAATCAACCTCAAATATTCAACTCCAAATTTTAACGAAACACATTACTCCCGACGCGTTTCATGTGGGAAATCATCAGGGGAGTGTTAGTGAAGGTAATGAAATATGGCCCATACACTTCATATGGCCATGTCAAGATGCCCAGTATTGCGCATGTGTGCGTGCGTCAGGACTGAATCCTTTTCAAAATGCCGTATTACACCAGTGGGTAGCTGACGGGGTACTTATAGCGCTATGGCAGCATGACTATGATTATTGTCTATGTGTGTCTGTTTTACTCACCTCTAGTGAACTGAGTTTCACTTTTTAGCTATACACGAATAAAAGTTATATTTTAGGTTTCGTACATATGTACCTTTTCTATCGCCTGGATTCAGCTGTGTTTTCTATGGGATGTACATAGTTTATCTGTAGTCTTTTTTTTTTTTTAATGAGTGGGGAGTGAACACAAATGTCTTTATAGGATCTAAAGCACTACATGGGCCAGTACAACTGGCCAAAATGCTAGTGGGAGCCCATCTGACTCTAGTTAAACCACTGCAAGTAACTCAAATACTGACATTTGCCCATTTTTCCTGCTTTAAAGCACAATTCATCTAAAAAAGCTGATTATTCACTGAATGTTCATTGTCAATGTTATATACTCCAACAGTAAGTGCTTTTATACAGTTATACTGGTTAAAAAAAGACAAAGGTCTATCAAGTTAAACTTTTCTAGATTATTTAAAACCCACAATGTTATTTGTTGTGAGAAAAGTATGCAGCCCCTTTTTTAATGCTGCACTAGTATCCGCCATTACTAATTCTTATGGTAATCAGACGGTGGAATGCTGTAACTGTAAAGAACCCTTTCCTTTTCAGATGATGGAATCACATTTCTTCCATATGTAGTGAATGCACTCAGTTAATTTTAGCATAAAGCCAGTCAGACTTTGATCAGGTTTTTGATGGAGCTAATACCAGGAATGGAAATGGGTGGCACGGTGGCTCAGTGGTTAGCACTGCAGTCTTGCAGCGCTGGGGTCCTGGGTTCAAGACCAACCCATGACAACATCTGTAAGTAGTTTGTATGTTCTCCCCGTGTTTGTGTGGGTTTTGTCCGGGTATTCTGATTTCCTCCCACACTCCAAAGACATACTGATAGTGGATTTGTATTGTGAGCCTCAATGGGGACAGTGTTGCTGATGTATGTAAAGTGGTATGGAATTAATGGCACTATATAAGTGAATAAATATTATTAAAAAAAAAAAAGGAAGGGTAGTATGCGTCCTATACGCTTTATGAACCGTATCTGGTTTCGGACTCAAAATTACCTTTGAAAACTTGAACGAAATCTGACTGTTTGCCCTCAACCTTAATATTAGTCTGGTTGCTGTACATGATAGATCTGTTCATAGGAATCACTTAACAGTTCCAGTACTACAACAATTTTTGTGCAGATGTTTAGCTGAATTACAGTATAAAATACAATTATTAGGCGGCCAACATAACTTCTCTATCCTCTTATCACTATTTTAGTAGCTACTTTGAGATTTAAGTCTGAGAAAATACCATTCTTCTTCATTGAGTGGTATTATAGTAAATCATACATTATTATATGAAATACAGTGGTTTTCAGACATGTTAATTTTGGCATCTTGCAGATAATCTCTACTCTACTACATATTGTGTTACAATGCTGAAGATATACAGACTAAGTAGTTTGTAGAATTTATGGTGAACTTCACTGTGTCAAAGTTTATAACCGTCTGTTTCCTAACTACTAGTTTTTACTTTAATAAATCTTTGTTAGCAAAGGCTAGGTCAAGAGCGTTACTTTAATTTATCAGATTCCAAAAATGCTGTAAAAATAAAAAGACAGGATTACAGTCACATACATCATAACTGGAGAAATGTAAGTATAAATCCAGTGATATGTCAGTCCCAGAATAGGTATCCAATCATGTAATACAGTCATGGTCGAAAGTGTCGGCGACCATGAAATTGTTCCACAAAATTAAGTGTTTCTCCCAGAAAATGATTGCAATTACACATTTTGTTATACACATGTTTATTTCCTTTGTGTGTATTGGAACAACACAAAAAACGAGGAAAAAAGGCAAATTGGATGAGTTCACAATAAACTCCAAAATTGGGCTAGACAAAATTGTTGGCACCATAAACTGCAATCTCTTTTTATAACCATCAACAAGCTTTGCACACCTCTCAATTGGAATTATTGGCCACTCTTCTTCAAATTGCTATATGTTTCCCATATTTGAAGGGTGCCTTCTCCAACAGCAATTTTAGGATCTCCCCACAGATGTTCAATGGGATTTAGATCTAATCTCATTGAAGCCACTTCAGAACTCTCCAGAGTTTTGTTTCCATCCATTTCTGGATGCTTCGTGAAGTATATTTGGTGTCATTGTCCTGCTGGAAGACCCATGACCTAGGACACAAACCCAGCTTTCTGATACTGGGTAGTACATTGAGACCCAAAATCCTTTTGTAATTTTCAGATTTCTTGATGTGTTACACACAGCAAAACAACCCCAAAATATCTTTAAACCTCCACCATATTTGACTGTAGGTACTGTGTTCTTATCTTTTTAGGCTTCATACCATTTTCAGTAAACAGTAGAATTATGTGCTTTCCAAAAAAGCTCTATCTTGGTCTCAACTATCCAAAAGATGTTTTCCCAGAAGGATTTTGGCTTTAGTCACATAGATTTTGGCAAACTGCAGTCTAGATTTTTTGTCAGCAGTTGGGTTCTCCTGGGTCTCCTGTCATAGTGTTTTATTTAATTCAAATGTGGGCAATTAGTTTGCACTAACCCTGATGCATCCTGAGCGTGCAGGGCAGCTTGAATTTCTTTGAAACTCGATTGGGGCTGCTTATCCACTATCCTGACCATACTGTGGTGCAACCTTTTAGCAATACTTCTCTGCCATCCATTTCCAGGTAGATTAGCTTTAGTGCCATGTATTGTAAACCTCTTGATTATGTTGTGCACTGTGAACTGTGAACAAAGGAACATCAAGATCTCTGGAGATGGACTTGTAACCTTGAGAATGTTGGTATTTTTCAACAATTTTGGTTCACAAGTCCTCGGACAGTTCTCTTTTCTTCTGTCTGTTCTCCGTGATTAATGTGGCACACGCAGACATACAATGCAAAGATTGAACCAACTTCTCCCTTTGTTACCTGGTTTCAGGTGTGATTTTCAAATTGCCCACACCTGTTTCTTGCCACATGTGAATTTGACAGATTATCACATGCTTGAAACAAAGTTATTTACCCACAATTTTTTAAATGTGCCAACAATGTTTCCCAGCCCATTTTCGGAGTTTTGCGTGAAAGATTGCTTAATTTATTTTTTTTTCCCTCAGTTTTTTTTGTGTTGCTACAACACACATCTGTTGTGAATGTCAGTTATGCTTTTGCTGCTGTGAGGCTCCCTCTTGTGGCCAGGAATGGTTTGGACAGAGACCAGGTGTGTTGGAGCAATGGGCATTTCCATTGCTAACTCTCTGCCTATTTAAACCCGGCCTCCTGGAAGGGTGAACCGGTTATCATTGTCCTGTAGCTCTCCAGCCTTTTCATCTTGCTTCTCACCACATCTACCCCAGATATGTGCTTGGTTCCTTCTTATGTTGTTTTTGTCTTTTTTTCTTATCTAGGTTGTCAATTATTGTGGTTGTCTTCAGCGGTTTATTTGCATGCAGCGATCTCCCCTCTCTGTTGCTTTGCAGGGAAGCTCCCTGCAGCTATGTTTGGAGTTTTGCTCCTATAAGTCCATGTGTTTGTTGTTTCTTGAATTTGTAATTGTTCCTGTTTTCTGTTCATTGGTTTGACCAGAGCACCTGATATAGGACGGAGTGCAGATCGTGCAATTTGACGACCTTTTTGTACTATCAGGTATTTGGGTTTTTGTAGGGTTTTTCTCTAGCCACCATCAGCCCCTTTCCTATCCTTTCCTATTTAGTCAGTGGGGCCTCTCCTTTGCTAATCCTATCATTCATCTGTGTATTGTATTTTCCTATATCACCGCAGTCTTTGAATGTGGGGGGCCTGCTATACCTTTTGCGGTCTATTTCTGAGGCAGAGAGTTATTCATCCTTCCTTCCTTTAGGATAGCTAGTTCTCCGGCTGGGTTCGCGGTGTATAGGATGTTAGTTCACTCCTCAGCTACTTCTAGTGTTGATGGTTAGTAAGGGGATGGCAGCCAGATTAGTTGCCAATGCTCTTGTCACCTTTTGCCAATGATCTATTGTGATCTTCCATGATTCCGGATCATAACACACATCACAGAAAAAGAAGCAGCCATTAGCAACACAAGACCAAATTACCAATGCACTAGCAGGATGCAGCCGACCCCCATGATAAAGGTGGAGGCAGAATAGGTGCAAAATACTGATGAAACAACCATTCACAACCTACCATTTCATGGAGGAGGTGGCTGCCTAGTATTAAACATGCACACAGATAAGACTTACAAAGGGCACCAGTTACGCAGGAACACAGGTAGTGTACAATGTCTGGCTTACAGCCTATTGATGACGCCCAGAGTATGTAATTAGGAGGACTGTCAGCCCCATATAAGTGCATCTCACAGGACAGACACCACAATACACCCAACCAACACTATAGGGTCTTACCGGCATTCTGCATAAAGATGGGGGGGGAATTAAAATCTGGTCTTGTGTTGGTAATGGCTGTTTTTTTTTGTAATTTTTTTTAAGTTTATGTCCTATGTGAGCTGTTGTTATAATATACACAAAAAAATAAACATGCACAGTATATGAGAAAACATGTGTCATTGAAAAATGTTCTAGTAGAAATACCTCATTTTGTGGAACAATGTCAATGGTGTCAACACTTTTGGTTATGACTGTATATACTGTATTGTATATATCTACAAAATAACACCACTTTGAAAAGTCCATTGTTATCCAGTATTTCCTGTTTCATAATATTTTTATTAATAAAACCAAATCTCTAGAACAAAGGTCCCCAACCTTTCTTACTGTGAGAGCCACATTCAGCTCTGAGAGATGGTCATGGGGCACATTCAGCTCTAAGAGATGGTCGTGGGCCACATTCAGCTCTGAGAGATGGTCGTGGGCCACATTGAGCTCTAAGAGATGGTCGTGGGCCATATTCAGCTCTGAGAGATGGTCGTGGGCCACATTCAGCTCTGAGAGATGGTCGTGGGCCACATTCAGCTCTGGAGAGATGGTCGTGGGCCACATTCAGCTCTGAGAGATGGTCGTGAGAGACATTCAGCTACCCGTTTCCCCATAGTGACACCAAGGGCATGGTATAAAGATAGCCAAAGTCGAAGCAAAAAGTATACCGAGACCTTGTGCCCCCCTTCCTTTATGGGCAGTTTACTTATATCCAGGGGTACAGACAGACATTCAGCCAAATGTAATGCATAATAAAGGGTAAACATGTACAGTATATCATATATAAAAGAGTATTTTTAAGTAAAATAGCACTATGATGTTAGCATGAAGTATTTGTAAAAAGTCCAAATTAAAATGAAAGCCGATTCATATAGGACAACTAAACCACAACGAAGTGTAAAAAGTTCTTTATTAGATAATCTCAATAAAAGGTTAAAAAACATGGTGAGTTCCACAGATCGAGGGAGGCGACACAACATTAGGAGACAAAAATTAGAATAACATAAGCTGGACACACTGAATCCAACAGTAGTATAAATAGACGTCCCTAGCGAGCGTGCCCAATGCTCAATGGAATATAGAATATAGAGCAATACACATCACTATTGGAGATATATCCTTGGTCCAGCACCAGGGTCATTTTTTTATTTTATAATATTATAAAATTATAAAATATACATATTGCAGTATCTATATTTATCACAGTGGGGAGATAAGGTATGCAACACCAGTGACTATGTAAGGGGAATACATGGAATAGCAGAAACTGCTGTGTGAATACTGACTTGAAAAATCCAATAGCTACATGTAAGAGTGAAAATGTGAAAAATGGAATCTGCATTACTGCCATGAACATATGAATAAAGAGAAATTTAGCTACTGAATTGATCAATGCAATAGAGCCCCAACACTACGCCAAAGTATTTCTCTACGTTGGGGTCCCCAGCCTGCGTGCGTCCTCTCACGCAGTCAAAAAACTTACCGTGCATGGGAAGCCGAGACCCAGGCCATACATGCGTATGATATGGATTGGCAATAGGTGTGTGGGGAGGGTTCACAAACGAAAAACCACTAACAATAAGGAATAACGTTTGGAACACCATTCTAAGTCTGAACTGGGTGCAAAAACCTAAAAAAACATCACTATGGGGAGATAAGGTATGCAACACCAGTGACTATGTAAGGGGAATACATGGAATAGCAGAAACTGCTGTGTGAATACTGACTTGAAAAATCCAATAGCTACATGTAAGAGTGAAAATGTGAAAAATGGAATCTGCATTACTGCCATGAACATATGAATAAAGAGAAATTTAGCTACTGAATTGATCAATGCAATAGAGCCCCAACACTACGCCAAAGTATTTCTCTACGTTGGGGTCCCCAGCCTGCGTGCGTCCTCTCACGCAGTCAAAAAACTTACCGTGCATGGGAAGCCGAGACCCAGGCCATACATGCGTATGATATGGATTGGCAATAGGTGTGTGGGGAGGGTTCACAAACGAAAAACCACTAACAATAAGGAATAACGTTTGGAACACCATTCTAAGTCTGAACTGGGTGCAAAAACCTAAAAAAACATCACTATGGGGAGATAAGGTATGCAACACCAGTGACTATGTAAGGGGAATACATGGAATAGCAGAAACTGCTGTGTGAATACTGACTTGAAAAATCCAATAGCTACATGTAAGAGTGAAAATGTGAAAAATGGAATCTGCATTACTGCCATGAACATATGAATAAAGAGAAATTTAGCTACTGAATTGATCAATGCAATAGAGCCCCAACACTACGCCAAAGTATTTCTCTACGTTGGGGTCCCCAGCCTGCGTGCGTCCTCTCACGCAGTCAAAAAACTTACCGTGCATGGGAAGCCGAGACCCAGGCCATACATGCGTATGATATGGATTGGCAATAGGTGTGTGGGGAGGGTTCACAAACGAAAAACCACTAACAATAAGGAATAACGTTTGGAACACCATTCTAAGTCTGAACTGGGTGCAAAAACCTAAAAAAACATCACTATGGGGAGATAAGGTATGCAACACCAGTGACTATGTAAGGGGAATACATGGAATAGCAGAAACTGCTGTGTGAATACTGACTTGAAAAATCCAATAGCTACATGTAAGAGTGAAAATGTGAAAAATGGAATCTGCATTACTGCCATGAACATATGAATAAAGAGAAATTTAGCTACTGAATTGATCAATGCAATAGAGCCCCAACACTACGCCAAAGTATTTCTCTACGTTGGGGTCCCCAGCCTGCGTGCGTCCTCTCACGCAGTCAAAAAACTTACCGTGCATGGGAAGCCGAGACCCAGGCCATACATGCGTATGATATGGATTGGCAATAGGTGTGTGGGGAGGGTTCACAAACGAAAAACCACTAACAATAAGGAATAACGTTTGGAACACCATTCTAAGTCTGAACTGGGTGCAAAAACCTAAAAAAACATCACTATGGGGAGATAAGGTATGCAACACCAGTGGGTAGTTTACTTATATCCAGGGGTACAGACAGACATTCAGCCAAATGTAATGCATAATAAAGGGTAAACATGTACAGTATATCATATATAAAAGAGTATTTTTAAGTAAAATAGCACTATGATGTTAGCATGAAGTATTTGTAAAAAGTCCAAATTAAAATGAAAGCCGATTCATATAGGACAACTAAACCACAACGAAGTGTAAAAAGTTCTTTATTAGATAATCTCAATAAAAGGTTAAAAAACATGGTGAGTTCCACAGATCGAGGGAGGCGACACAACATTAGGAGACAAAAATTAGAATAACATAAGCTGGACACACTGAATCCAACAGTAGTATAAATAGACGTCCCTAGCGAGCGTGCCCAATGCTCAATGGAATATAGAATATAGAGCAATACACATCACTATTGGAGATATATCCTTGGTCCAGCACCAGGGTCATTTTTTTATTTTATAATATTATAAAATTATAAAATATACATATTGCAGTATCTATATTTATCACAGAACATACTCCCAATGTGAATATGCTCACATAATCTTTGTGTGGATCTTCCTTTGCTAGCTATTGATGCACTGGTTTTCCGATATACACAGATATTAGCACTGTATCACTTTATCAGCCTATTCTGCTACTCAATGCATTATGCTAATTTTCCCGTACATCCCTATACTACATTACCATATAATGTCCCAGGCATCTCACTTTATGGTGCACCCCCTCAGTTGATTTGCACTAGTTATGTTGATCACAAGCCCCAATTCATTGTTTCTGTGCATGTCACGCCATGGCCTATCAGGTCGTCACAGGGTGTTGCACAATTTTCCTTTCTGTGCAGCATCCACCTCTCCCTTGGTTCCAGGTGCCACCCAGTGATGTGCTAGGACCAGCATGCAGAACTCAGTCACACACACCAGTGGGAAGGTCCAGGAGAGAAGGGGCCGCCCACCTTGAAGTCAAGCAGACTGGTGGGAGGTGACTAGTCAGTCGTCGGCTGTGGAGCAAAGAGAGCAGAGGGCTCTCAAGTAGCTCTCAGGGAGGAGAGCAAGCTGGGGAGTTGGAGCTCCCAGGCAGCGTGAGAGAGTAGCCTCAGAGAGTGAGGGGCTGTGGAAGTGGAGGCTCCTAGAGGGTCAGGCTAGACCAAAGCACACTAGTAACATCACTGGGAACGGTCACCTTGACGTGCTCCCCCTCAGCGGCAGCGGTACTGAAGGACGTTTGGTTGAATCACTGCCTGTGTGTTCATTGACCTCACAAGTCAGCACAGCCTCATCTAGCACCTCGACAACCACTGTGAGTTTCTCTGCTCCCTGTCTCCCAGGCCTACAGGCCATGGCTCCCCTTCCCCACCATTACCGGGCCCCAGATCACAACCCCCTACCCACAGAGGGGTTAAACACCTTGCTGCTACACCATCGTCACCGGGCTCCCCCACCAACAGCAGCGGTGGTACACCATCTTACCATGCACCGTGAGTGGCGTCACAAACTTTCTAATTCCCTGTACATAGTCCCCTTTCATTGAGTGGCCGCCCGACCCCCAGGTCCGGAGACCCCTCGAGCCACCGCGGATCTGGATCAGAGCAGCCCAGCTGCTGGCACGGGGGCAGCACATGCACATATACTCAGTGGGACATTTTCTTCCTTTTTTTTTCGTTTCTCTTTTCTCTTCTCTTTTGTTCTCTCTTTTTTTCTTCTCTCTTTCAGCATTTACACTTATCTTAGGATATACATCCAGTGTGATTATGCACACATAATTCCTATATTGATTTCCCATTGGTAACCTGCTATGCGCATAAACTTCCAAAGGAATAAAATAATCTATTTATTATACATATTACACATCAAGTAGATAAATAATTTCTAGATATACTTGTGCATTTATATCTACATTCCATGCCTAATTCATATATTTTTGTATACGTTCTATATTATCAAGATATCTTGTGTACAAGAAGGATACATTGTTTCTGTTGCCACCTATGACCTCTTCTTTTTTGGCTAAGTTGCAGCACCATAGCCTGCGCATTTTAGTTTTTGGATAAATGAAAATATGTTGTGATCAATCTCGGTTTGCTCCTCTTTTTTTATTTTCTGGTTGTAATTATGTATATTGGACTGTCTCTGATTTACAGAAGGACCAAGAGACTGGATGCCCAACTACACAGTTCAGGTCATGAACTCAGCCAGAGACAAGGATAAAGGACTAGTGATGTGCAATCCTGAACTGTAAAATTCAGGATCCATATCGGATAGCAAGTATATGTGCACCGACCTGAAACACGGAGTTTCCAGGGAACTCTGTAGCTATCTGGATTAGGCTACCCGGATAATTAAAAATAAATAATAAATAAATAGAGGAAATAGAACTTGGGGAATAAAGGAGGAGCGTTATAGTTACCGAGGCTCTTGTGCAGCTGTAATACTACTTTCAGGGCTGCTTTTTACCCTCATAAATATTCACTGCTTGTAACACTCCTCAAAGAAGAAGCGGGCGGACGACCTGCGAAACAGCTGTTAGGCTTCACTTGGGGGTCTCTTGTGCTTTGTTACCTCACCCTATCTTGGTAAGACATCCCCTATGTGTCTGCATTATGTTCTTTGCATTTGCACTTTAGTAGCAGTATAGCACCTTATAATGTCTCTCAGGACTATTCTGTTTTTGGGCAAGGTGTGTTTATAATAAAATCAAATAAACAAAAAATGTTCAGCCTGCCATTCACCATACGACCTTTTCATCCAGGTGAACGGAAACAAAGAAGGAGGGCAGTCCATCTCCACAGGAAAATACAAATACAAAGAAGGAATTCCAGCACCTGCAGTCCAATCTTCAATTTAAATAAAATATCCTTTTATTGGAAACATGTTAAAATATACATGTATAATAGAAAGGACCTATGAGTAAGGGTCACCATGACCTGAAACGCGTAAGGATTTTCTATTTCTACATGTATATTTTAACATGTTTCCAATAAAGGGATGTTTTATTTAAATTGAAGATTGGACGCAGGTGCTGGATTTTCTTCTTTATATTTCCCCCTCTCCTGGGATTTGGATTAGACACCTTTAATGTGTCTATGTTACTTTCATAATTGCAGTTGTATATTTTTGTACACAGCAGCACATATGTGTATGTCCACTACAAATTGTCATATTTATAATCTCTTATGACTTTACTGTGGGTGAGGATCTGACATTGTGACCGTTTTCCTGTCCTTTCTTTTTGTATTATCTATTTTTATAAATCTAATATATAAAGCTGAATGTGTGTATGTATGTATGTCCGGGATCGGCATCTGCACCGTAGCAGCTACAGCCACAAAACTTAGCACACTCACATGCCTGGACCCCGAAAGCGTCATAGGCTATGTTGTGAGGCGAAATTTTAACCCCGCGTGTTCCAATTTACCAAACAATTTTGCCCCTATCTACATAATGGGGGAAAAGTGAAACGAAAATTGTATCCGCACCGTCGTATTTACAATCACGAAATTTTGCACAGACACCTCATGTGACCCAGGGAACATCGTAGACTATGTTTTAACAGGAAAATTTAACCCCGTGTTTTACAGTTACGCTCCAAAAAACATGCCTCCATTAAAGTAAATGGAGCCTGGAACTACTGGTTTTAATAGCAGCTGTGATTGGTTGCTATAGGAACAAAAGACATTCATAATATAAGAAACGTATATGTGAGGTAATAAGATGTCGGTGGGGAGACGGATAGAGAAAGACAGAGAGAAACAGAGAGAGACAGACAAGGAAAGACACAGAGAGACAGACAGGGAAAGAGACAGAGAGATAAAGACAGACAGGGAAAGAGACAGACAGAGACAGACCTGGAAAGAGAAAGAACCTGGAAAAAGACAGACCTGGAAAGAGACAGATGGGGAAATAGACAGAAGGGGAAAGAGACAGATGGGGAAAGAGACAGACATGCAGACAGGGACAGAGACAGGCAAACAGGGAAGGAGGAGAGAGCCAAAGAGACAGACAAAGATAGATGGGGAAAGACACAGACGGGGAAAGAGACAGAGAAATAGAGACAGACAAGGAAAGAGACAGACAGAGACAGGCAGACAGGCAAAGAGACAGACAAAGAGATGGGGAGACAGACGGGGAAAGAGACAGACCTGGAAAGAGACAGATGGGGAAAGAAACAGAGAGATAGAGACACAAAAATAGAGACAGAGACAGACAGACGGGGAAAGAGACAGACCTGGAAAGAGACAGACCTGGAAAGAGAGAGACCTGGAAAGAGAGAGACGGAGCACATTACTTGGCCAATTTAGTTAAATCTGTGTGGAATATCTGTGGTGTTGAAATATATGTTGTAAAAAAAAGTTGTTTTTTTTTTTTTTTGTTTTTTTTTTAGAGGACACTAAGGCAATATAAATGGGATCCTCCAAATGCACACCTCAAAGCTGCAACAATGAAAAGGAGAAAAGGGTGGTGTGCTAATGAGGAGATCACCAAAACAATAATGGCAATAAATATTCAAAAGTTTACTGTAGGAAAAACACCAACATAGTTTAAAAACATCTAAAAACATGTAGTACAATAAACATCAGAGGTTTGCTATAATAAAGCATAAGCCTCTGAGAAGTGTCCACCTCAGAGATTTTAGACCATGTGCTGCAATCAATAACACCAATGAAGCATAATCATATAGCATGGAAAAAAAAAAAACCAAAGATATAAGTGTCAGTCCTAAAGACAAATGGCTAATACATTAATATGTAAAAATCAATATGCAAAAATGCCCAAATACATATATCAATACAATCAACCATAGGATAGGGCATGGAAAAGCTTGTAAGATGGAATAAAGCAGGTTTACATATAAGTAAATATATACAACGCCATAATCTTTACCAGAATCACAATGATGGAAAAAGAAGCATGCAAAATAATTCCCATTAAGGTAAACAGAGCAATGGTGAAAAATCAGTCATGGAGGAGGTGGAGACCTAAAGCAAAACCCCCCCAACGCGTATCGCCATATTCAGATGGCTTCCTCAGGGAAAAACGGGGTGTTGACACATGTACTAATGAGGTGCTTTATATATCATACAAGAGTGGTTAAGTGGAAAGAAAATTTACAACACCTGTTTTGTCGTGGAGAGGCGGCTTGGTAATGCTGATTACATGAGATGTGTGAGGATCACATGCAAGTTCCGGTCCGTACCATAATGTGTTTGAAGCAGGAAATGTGCAACACCTTAAGGTGTCCACTGCATAACAAGTGCAGCACAGAAAGGTTCCCACTGCAGCAACGTGTACCGGCGCAGATTTAGAGAACGCACCCCATGTGTCCTCTGCATGTTGTGTGGGAGGCACACCCCCAGTGCTGGAGCACGCATGCGTGGGGTCTTAGATATCAGGATGCACAAAGACATAATGTTGTAGACACTCCCCAGGTAACGAAAACAGAGAAGAAAAAACCAAAAGAGATAAATAAAAACGGCACCAGACCACAAAGGATATCCCATATAGAGCAATGCATAATGTATATATAGCATATTTGAAGCATGACAATTATATTTATCTAAGAGAGCAATTA